>NC_137974.1:23628865-23699027 GCF_963924665.1 Micromys minutus | reverse complement strand
CTATACTGTGTCAAACCAAACTATAATTCTCACTTAATATACTGAGGACTCTTGGTACAAAGGTTTCAGCTACATGATTCAAAGAGATGCTTGGAGCCTGTGAAACTTTTCTGAGCTATCACAATAGAAACAAGCTCATATGGAACAATATTCAGCGCAACAATAAGCATCTCATCAAGAAGTGACCCTGAAGAAGTTGAAGTATTATCACAACGATATATTCATTTTAAATATTTATATCGACTAATGTGTGAATGTCAGTAATAGAAAAGTCATTTATCATTATTACTTTATTATTAACTTTAATAGTATAATTGTTTAAAAGAAGCTATGTACAGGCTAAATGTAATATATACATATATATATACATATTATATATTATGCTCATTTATGAATATTAGGAATCACATTTCTCTCTATAATTGTTTATGGATATGCCACCCTTTTACGACATTTATCTGATTAGAAAGTAACCTGCTCTGAAGACTTTTTATGCCAGGACTGCCAGTACCCCATGAATGCTCGAGGTGTGATGTGGTTGGTTCTGTATTACGCATTCAGTTCTTGGTCATGCTTTGGTGTGCAGAAATAACTCATATTTTAGTCAGTAGATTTAGTAAAATGTGTCTTTCTAACTTCATTGCCCTTAGAACAACATGATACTTTAAAATAGAGAAATGTTACCATTTCCATGAGATTTCCATGAGAAATTAATAAAATGACTGGGTTTAAATGTAAGATCACTTAGGTCTATAATGATTTAAACCATCTGTTCTTTATTTATGTATTGTGGCACTTTATTTGAGTACTTTTTTTTTATTAAACCTTATCTATCAATGTGCTTTGGTACACTGTAATTATAAGAGAACAATAATATATTTCTGTCAGCTACCATTCATTCCATGGTTTATGCACATTTAGTCTATTGAATTAATCTCTGAAACAATGGAAAGAAATTCTTTGCTAGAAATAGCTAGCTTGTGCCTTGGCTTCATGGCAGAATGGCATTAGGGAACATATATAGTTGTTGAACCTGATTGCTTTAGCAGCCCTGAGGTTGATAGTATCAGGTTCCAGCTTGCCCTGCTAGGTCAACATGGACCCAGTCCTTTAAAGAGAAAAGTTCACACAAAGTTCACTTCTATTGTTTTACCATGGTTACAAAACAGAGATTTAAAAAAAAAAAAAGAGGGGTGGGTTTGTGACCTGTTCCTTCCTTGAACCCTCTCTACTGAGTTTTTTCTGATTTTTCCAACTGGACATTGCAATAGAGAAAAACTAAAGCATATGATAGTTTGTAAATGTACAAGACCTAAGTATGCTTTAATGTTTCTTGTAGGTAATCTTTGGATGTGGATGGGTAACATTAAAGCCACTGCAGCAAGAATTTAGATAGCTTAATTTTAGTTAAAGCATTATTTAATTCATTCTTCATTAAAAATTGAAATTTATAAGGTGGGCATGGTAGAAGGAACTGTTTATTGGTCTGGAAGGGTAAATGTAATAATTTCTTGAAAGCAATTTAACTTTGACCAAATATGCTGAAATAATTCCTATGATGGAAGAACTAAAACATCTTAATTCAGGACTTTCCATTTATAATTTTATTCAGGTACTTTTTTTTCTACAAATTTAAGAGGTTAAATATGTAAAAGACTATTATGCCCCTACTCAGAGAAATATATGTGTATCTTTTGAAAATATGTAAAGATTTAATCTAATTCAGCTTTAACACTTTGATGTTAGGCTACTAAGTCAGTGACTATTGTTCTTCTAAATCATTTATCCATTAGTTCTAAAAGACATGAGTACAATTCGGTTTATTTTGTATTTGATTTCCAAAGATTACAAAGGTTTATGGCTAAAGCAGTAAGCCTATGCTATTCTTATTTTTAAAATTGCTGTTGACATACACTTTGTAGCATGCTAGCTGTATAGCTCAAGTATAACCACTACTTGGTGATTGATTTTTATCATGTCTATGTATTTTATTTTTTAAGTGTGAATTAACAGTCAAAGAAAAATAATTTCAAGTTGTTGTGCTTAGTTTTCATTTTGCCTATGACTCCTAAAAAATATTATTGATAGAAAAGTCTATAAAAGAAAGAAAAAATTAAACTTGACATTAAATACATTTTTAATAAATACTATTTAGGTCTTTTAAAATCTTTTATCATAACAGAAAATTACTATCTATTTGCCATGTATACAAGAATGAAGGGATGGGTTTCTTAGGATCAAAACATAAGTATGATCTCTATTATGTAATTTTTTATTGACCTTTACTCTTTTGATTGGTATAATTCATTTGCCTTGAAATGTTACCTATGTAGAGTATAAAATGTAAGTTTTCATGAGTTAGAATATTGTGAAGGAAAAAGTAGCGTCAGGTATTTACATTTATATGAACAAGATAGAGGAGAAAATATTAAAAGAATTGCCCATACATTTTATCCTATCTTTTATGTTCACCATAATACACTTGTGTCATAATTTATGTAAATAGTAATAAATTTATTAATTCATAAATATGTAAATATTTTACAAATATTTTCTGAAACAATATATTTTAATCTTAAGGTTTCGTGCTAATTATCTCTACAATAGAAAGTTTCTTTTTTTTTTCTTTTTGGCAAATTGCTTTGGTTACATTTAAGTTGTGCACATTAAATCAGAAGAGAGCTAACTTGTAGAAAGTTCCATACTGCTAATGCTACCCTTGAATTAAGTGAATGCTGATGAATAGCTGAATCAGACAGTAGAAAACAAGCATAGTATGTCTCCGGAATTCCGAGGTTGCCTATGCCTTCTCTTCCCGCAGGAAGAACTTACCTCCACCCTTCACCATAAATGAGTTTTTATCTAGTACTAAGTCTTCCAGAGATGAGTGTAGAGACCTTCCCTGGTGGCCCATTCTAATGTTTAAGTGCTCTAATGAGGGAGAGAACTATTTTTTTTTCATATCTTGTCTGCATCCCTCGTTACAGTTTAAGGGTTGATACTTATTTTTAATGTAATTTTCTTTCTGTTCTTTATTGCTGTGTGTTCTGAATTTGTTATTGGCCAGATTTTCTCAGTGCCTGAAGATATGGGAATAAATCTTAGCATGTGTTCAAAAACTCAGCCTAGAGAATGACTGACTTTATATTGCTTAACTTCAATGGCCTTGAAGCCATGTCCTCTTCCTCTCATTGTTCCCACTCACAAAAGGACACATATATGTACTTTTATGTAGACAACCCACCAGGGTGCGTTTGAACCCTTTGTGATGTTCTAATTTGCTGGAAAATTAATAATATGCACTTAGTAGTATGCACTAAGGACAAAAAAAGTGAGCCTTCCAGAAACAAACTCTAAATAATTTAGTTTTTAAAATTTCTCCTGTAAATGAATTCTTCCAGACACTATAAGAATTCAATAGCAGTTTTAAGTTGACTGTCTTGCAAATAAGAAATATTTATGCAATCATGAAAGTATATTTCAAATAGATAATGTATTTCCTCATATGCCCTTATTAATGTCAGCCATTTGTATGTTAGGGAGAGTTTTCATGCCAAGACCTCTTATAAAGTCTGGTGATGTTTATGTCTCATACAGGAAATGGCCATGTAGTGACATGTGACATAGTTACTTAGGTACTTATTTTGTTTATTGCAGAGCAAGTGCTATGTAAGTAGTTTTTAAGCTACACAGTTCACTGAATAACAGAAGGAAAGGAAAAGTCTGTCCCTGTTCAGTACATACCGTACTTTTATTCCAGGTATGGTTTGAACTCACGGGATTTTGGTTTGGGGTTTGTCACATAGTTGAGGATGACCTGAAGTTCGTGCCTTACTGTCTTTACCTGCCACATGCTCAGATTACAATTATTTGCCAACATTCTTTTATTTAAGAGAATCTAGATTTTTGTCTTTATAATCAGAAAAAGTATCCTCCAATCTCTCTATATAGCTTCACATTTATAGTAATTTACTAATTTTACTTCACTTTCTTGTTGATGTTTACCATTTTTTACAAATAATACCTTTCATTGGGAAAATACATTTTTTTAAGCGTTCTCCTAACTTTATTTTACTTAGGAGAAGCTAGTCATTATTTCTCTGTACACTTTGTTTCATGTCTTTTTGAAACTTTTCTTCTTGGAGAATGAAATCCCCTTCTTTTTTCACCTGCTATATTCCAATTGCTCTCCAAGACCCAAACCAAATCTCACATATTGTGAGTGGCTTAGAGCTAACTATCCACTTGTTCTGGTCTGTTGTCAGCTTTACGTCATAACAAAAGCAAAATACTTGAAGGACCAAGGAGACACCAACATAAAAAGCACAGTACTCCTTATTTCTATTTATTTTTCATTTACATTTAATGTATTTTATTTTTAGATGATGAGGCCTCAGTCATTGTAGGTAACTCCTACAGAGTCATACCCCAGCCCTATATCCCTTATTTTGAAAATGGATAAGAATTCAATATAGTGACAGCCAAGCATTGGATTAAGTAGGAGTCTCTATAGCAAATGTGTCATGTACTAATGCAGGTTGTGTTCTTCCCTCATACTTTTCAAGACGTGTTCATGTGTTGTATGATTCATGCGTGCAATGTATATTTCCTCAATGCAACCTGTATCAAAATCTTTGTATGTCTGTTATCACAAAATTGTAACTTCCCATAAATGGCATACAGTATGGCTTAAAATATTTTTGAAGTTTTTAATCTACTAAAATTCCTAAAGACAATAGACAGCACCTAGATTGTATTGTGTCTAATGTGGTTCTATTAATCTATGACTGAATGGGGATTGCATTACGAGCAGTGTTTGTGAGAAGTAAAGCATTCACCCAGATAAGCATTCACCCAAGATTCACTCAGAAACATCTTACCGAAAAGCACTTATTAGAAATATCACAGTGAAAAATCTATCATTTTTCTAAAAGGTTTTTGAAACAATTCAAGTAACCAGCCTCACCATAAGTGTTAGAATTAGTTGGTTATAGAGGCCAATGGAATACTAGAGGGTGTTCAGTATTTAGTTGACTTTAATGTGAGAGGGAATTGTGTTTGGAAAGATGTGTGTGGGGTGGAGAGCAGCTATATGTGTATAAGAGTGTACAAGTCCACGTCTATACATGAAGTGGCTGGAGTAAGTAACTAGATGCCCTGTTATATCACTCTCTTCTGTTTCTCTCTAGACAGAGTTTCACTGACTCTGTTGATAAGCTTGGCTGCCAGAGTTCTCCAGCATCTTTCTCTCTCTGACTTCCAGAGCCCCGGTGGTTCAGTAAAATGCATGGATGCACCATGGGTCCCTGGGCCAGGGACTTCCAAATGCAGATCCTGGTAGTTGCAGAACATGGACCCACTGAGCCTTGTCACCAGCTGTAGACTAAAAGTGCTATAATGTGATTCAGCAATGGGAAAGAACATGAAAAATCATATTTCCCTTAGAATAATATTGTGCAGTTGAAGAAAATCACCATAGCTAAGTATAGGTATTTCCGGGGAAGTGTTTAGCACATGAAACCATAAAGAAAATACTATAGTTCATAACTTCGAGGAAATTTATTTCATTTTTGTGCTTTGTCAGATCGTAAGGATGGGAGAGCTCCAAAATTCTGATACTAAAAATGAAACTGCTGATGAATTGGGAAATTATGTAATATTGTTTTGATTATTTCAAATCTGAATACTTGCCACTATCCACTTTATTGGAATTTTAACTTCAGACACTAAATAAACTGTATTTTCATCATTGTATATATAAGAAGAATGTTTACTCAGTTAATTTCATCAATAATGAATCCATAAATTTAAGAAGGGGTTAGACTCATATATGATATTAATGTTGACCTTTTTAAAATGTTTTCATCAGGAAGTAAATGTTCTTTATAAAATGCCAGTTAAAATTCTGGAGTGATGTATGGTTCTCTCCAAAGGGAATGTTCACACACGAAAGTAATTCTTCCCTTGTCTTAGTGAATAAAGCCTCTCCTGCCAACTAGCCAGCCCACGTTTCATCCCTAGAACACACATGCAAAAGGAGAGAAGCCATGCTGCTCACATGTCCTCCGATCTCCACATGTGTGCATGCTATGGCCCGAGAACAGGCACAGAGAGAGGTCTTACCGTTAGTATTGAGAAGGATGCTGTGGGGAAGAGAAATGAGGGACTAGAGACTGTGAACTGTGAAGCGCTGAATACAGTCATTATTTACCATATAAGAGCAGGTATGTATTATTTATGTAAGTAGCATTTATCCATTCAATCACAGGTAAGCACCTGCAACCCCAGCAAAAATTTTCCAGGCAACACTCAGCTGCACTTGAGTTCAAAGCCAGCCTGTTCTCATGAGTTTTGTCTCAAAGACGAATAACCCTAAAATAAGTAGTGATCATAATGACACCTGACCACTTTGATGCTTAATGGAGAAGAACTTATAGCAGGCAGGAAAGGGAGAATACTGTGTACATTTTTGGTTTTGAAGAACACAATAATTTGATATGCAGATGGAAATGGTAGTGTCAGGGTCTTTTGAATACGTTGCAACAAAACTGGCTTTCACTGGGTTTCTGTTCCAACCTGAGGTACACAGTGGCTCTGTCACTTAGTACTCAGACGCCTGCGCAGTCACAGAGTTGGCAGTGTCCAAAGAAAAGAACTCAAATGTGTATAAATCCTTTTTTAGTAAGTTCATTCTTCGTGACATTTAATGAATTTTAAATGATTTCTAAGCCACTGTCTTTCGCATACTTCAGCAGTCCCTGTGTATTTTCTATGAACAGATTTTTATATTAAAGTAAGTTTCTTTCTTCAAGTGATCCAAAGGCTACCAGGAAGCTTAAGCAGTGCAGTTGTTATAACTGAGCTGAGACGCATCAACACTATTTTCTTATCCTTGTTCTTGGAACTTTACTCTTGGTCCCAGTCTGAAGCCATTGTATGAATAAAGGCACAAATCTCAACATAAAGCATTATGACTGAAAGAATACCTACTTTAACACTTAAACTCCTTTAACCATAAGCATGAGGAACTTCTAAGACACTAGGCGGTTCTTCCTATACTACTCGGTATTTTCTTAAATACATGTGCTGCATACATAGACACATACGTGTATATATAGATATCTATGTGCATGTATGTATATGTATATATGGGCTTTTCAAATGGCACATTAATTGTGGTAATCAAACTGGATCAGACAAATTGCTACACTTGGTTTTAGAACCAAGCATTACTATAGCAAATGTATTTTTGTTTTTCACTAAAAACCTCATTATTTCTATATTTTCTTTTTTTGAAAAGAGATTATATGCCACCATTAAGTGAATAGAAAGTTTTTAATGACTATGTTAAATTCAATAAATTTTAATAATTTTTGTTTAATATCAGGGCTCTACATTTTTCTGTTTCATACTTAGCCTAGTTTCTTAACGTGTCAGATAATAATGCAACACAGTTTTTCGGTAGTATTTATTCATTCATTCATGTCTTAACTCATGGATATCACATAACACATTGTATCATTTGAAGTTCATATTCCTGTCCTGTTTGCCTTTGCTGAAGACTAAATTAGCTAAGGGGTGCTTGTGGGTTCACCCTTTTCCAGGTCTATACGCTTTTTTTTCTTACAACTTCATTTTATAAAAAGAGGGGTACATATACAGATTTTTAAAGGCATTTTGACATAACACTATATGAATATTTTTGTCAGTACTTAATTCTTTTAGAGGTTTGATAGCATGCATTGAAAGCTCACTAATTACCATAAGCATAAAGTGCATGTATGACAGAACATAACATGGAAACAGATTTCTTGGTGAGTGTAGATTAAGCATAATGATCTGTGAATACCAAAAATTGCCAGAAGGCTGTAATTTTAGCTCTTGGATTATTAATGATTTAAGGTCCAGGTGTACCACACTCTGAGAGGGTGCTATACATTTATTTATTTTCTAAGAAGGACTGAGGCTTTCATTTTTTGAGCTTTGTTTTTCTTGAGCTTCATATACCCTGTGAGTTGTTTCTGGGGTGTTCAAAACTCTCTGGGGTTAGTATCCAATTATCAGTGACTGCATATTATGTCTGTCCTTTTGTGACTGGGTTATCTTACTCCGGATGCTATTCTCTAGATGCATTCATATTCTTGGGAATTTCATAAAGTCATTGTTTCTGATAGCTGAGTAGTACTCCATTGTGTAAATATACCACAATTTTTATATTCATTCATCTACTGAAGGACATCTGGGTTCTTTCCAGCTTCTGGCTATTATAAATAGGGCTGCTATGATCATTGTGGTGCTTATGTCTTTACTATATATTGGAGCATCTCTGGGGTATATGCCCAGAAGTGGAATAACTGGGTCTTCAGGTAGGACTAACTTCTCTGCAACAATTGAAGACCTTGGTTTTCTTTTCAGACCATTTGTTTACTTCTGGTGATATACATGTTCAGTTAATTTCTGGCCTGTAGATTCTTTATAGATATAGCATTCCTTTAGTCGGCTTTACCTGAACAGTGAATGACATCTGAATCCTCAAAAGTAGCAACAGCAGATCTTTATCTCCTAGTATTTGAAGACAGCTGGTCTCTTCAGCTCTATGGTGATAATTTGGTCCAGATATCCTCAGGAAAAGAATACAAAATCAGGAGGGGGCAAATTCACTTGGGGAATGTCAAATGTCTGCCCAAGGATGATATATATCATCTTTACTCACATATTTTCTCACGGGAAGTCATAGAGCAACATCCAATTTTATCATTGTACCATTTGAATGCATGGTAAGGTCAAGACCGGAGTAGCTAAATAATGAATAGTTCTTCCTAGTCAGGCAATGTGACAATTGCCTACACTCTCAACCCTTAGGTGACTGAAGCAGGACTTCTTCTGTTCCCAAGTTAAGGGTACCTGGAAAAAGTGATTTTTTTTCCCTTAAAGCAAAAATACCATTAATTAGCAAAAGTTAATTTATAAAACTTCTTATACTGTCATTAAGAAAAATTAAGATATTATATAAAAATTTTTTTTTTAAATTAAAGATCATGTTAGCGGAGTGGAAACCCTAAGAAGTGTTCTAAAATGCAGATTGAGATAGCAGTAAATAAGCTGGAATACAGGTGGTGAGATGAGTCTTTGAAAAGGTGTCCACACAGATTCCTAATTTGTTCCTGAGTAAGAGTGGCTCTTCAATATGATTTTCATATAACCTCTTGAAATGTTATGGTCTAATCATTTTTCTGCTCTTGTGCAAAAAAATTCTTGTGAATTGATTAAGTTGACTTTAGAAGGGCTCTTTATTATTATTTTTTTTCTTGCTAATTTTAAAGAAGTAATTTATGGCTCGATCCTTTAAGATACAATTAACTTCCCATTTGGTAGCATCATGGATGCTGTTGTCAGCACCACCTTTTCCTAAGATAATTATTATCGCGTGTTTCAGGAAAGATGCTGGTGAGTATTTCAATGCTTTGTTATTTTTGTTAGTCAATACTGTTCCTCCATAAATCTCCCTTATTATACAAATGCAGTGTTAACTTTTGCATGACAATATTTTCTGCATCAACATAGACACAAAATAAGTTTAAAGTAATTGCCTTTAGAAGTACATTGTTTTAAAGAAACTCTTGTAGATAAATGGGATGAAAAGTACTTACTGATGCTTGCTAGGCTTGTGGAAGTAGATGCTGATAGACACCCCAAATTACTTTCTTTCTTCCTCTTCCACAGTACTTTAAGCTAATGAAGAAACTAACTCATAGTAGCAAACTTGAAAATTATTTTGGAAGAGACTTTGTTAGAAGCATGCTATAGGGTTCTCATTTTAATTGACTAGTATAAGAGGGAAGTTTATGGAAAAATGTTGTGCAATTTCCAATCCGTTTTAAAACTGAGAACTTAGTTTACATTTTTCCAGAAAAAAATTAAGATGCAAATTATTTCAAATGAGTATTTACATTTTTTTTTTCTCCTTTGAAGTTTCAAAAGTAGGATGCTGTCACATGGACTAGAATGGAAATAATGTGGAATTTACATGGTCTTATTTCTGTTTATTTAAAGACATTTTTTTTAAGGAGGCTGTCCATGTGGCTGAGTGGTAAAAGTTTGAAAGCACATGGTACAGTTTCTAGCATTCCTTTCCCCCAATAAGTATTCTGAAGCAACCTCATCGAACCTTCTATTGATAAGAACTGAGAGGTCGTCAAAAAACTGAAGATGACCTGTAATGTTTAGGTGCAAGGACAAATACATATTTTCATAATTTAAGTTGACTTTGCAGGTAGTCTTGTTAAAGACAGTAGTTAGGCTGTGTGTGGAGGAGGATCACGGCCATGTATCTTGAAATAGAAAGCTAGTTTTGCCTGCACATTAGAAATAAATGTAGCTCTTGTGTCTAAGAACAATTCTGCATGTCAGGCATGGATGCCTGCCTTTTACAGAGTATTCAGGTGGCAGAAGCAGCCAGAGCTGTTAGCCTCAGCTCCAGGGGAGCTTGATGTATGTCATGAGTTCCAGGCCAGCCAGAGCTACATAGTGAGTCCTCACAAAAAAAAAAAAAAAAAAATCAGCAAACAAAAGGAAAAGCAAAGTGCGTTTATAGTTGATGCTGTAAATTCCAACATCAAATGCCGTCATTATAAATATATACTTTATTATGAAATTGTGAACTAAAATTTCAAGTATGCGTGTCTAACATTATAAACGAAGATCAAAGATTTGCATATTGAATGTCTTAGTCAGTGGTTTTAATCTCACTAGCTTTCCATCAGTTTAAAACAGTGTGGATTCTTCTCTTCCCAGCCACCTAAGTTTAAAGAGAAAATATAGCCCCAAAGGTTTCAGTTGGAGGTAAGGGTGACACACTGAAATTATTAACAGGCTTTTCCTTCACCATCATGTGCAACAGTGTGACATGTCATGCTGCCAGATTGACAGTTTGTAAATAATTACTAAAACAATTTCGACTCAAGTGACCATAATTGTGACCATCCATTCCTTCCTACAACTCTTCATTCTTGTTTTGTTTTCATTTAATTCATTAATTTCCCACTTTATATAAGATGCTGTGATTATATGCTTAAGCTATAGCTTGAAACAAGAGACTTTAAAGCTTAATCTTTATGGAAAGTGCCAATATGTATGATTATCTATAAACAATAAACATATAGTATATTTGAAAATACAGCAGGGTATTTAAAGTGACCTGCTAAGTCAATCGTCTGGCACAGGGCAAAGTAGCTATGTTATAGGGAGACCTTGTTGGATAATATTCCAAGAAGTAGCAAATAGCTTGTCCAAAGAAGTGAGAAGAAAGGGTGTTTTGTTTTTAAACCACCAACCAAAGAGTACTCTGGAAGGACCCATAGCTCCAGCCCCATTTGTAGCACAGGATGGTCTTGTTTGGCATCATTGTGAGTGGAGTCCTTTGGTACTGTGAAGACTTGATGCCCCAGAGTACTGGAATGCCAGGGTGGGGAGGCAGGGGGTGTAGAAAGGTGGTTGGGGGAGCACCTTCATAGAAGCAGGAGGAGGGGGAATGGGATAGGATGTTTCAGGAAAAGGGATAGCATTTTAAATGTAAATAAAGAAAATATCCAGTAAAAATATTAGTAAAATCATATATAGTATACAGACTGATAGCTGTGTCATGAAAATGTACATGCAATGACAAAATTCTGAAATGTTGAAGATTTTCCTCACTGGTTTTCTCCTCCCTTTCCCTCTGCCTCTACCTCTGCATCTCCCTCTCCCTTCTCCTTCCCCTTGTCCCTCTCCTTCCCCTCCTCTCCATCTCCCATATATATATGGTGTGATTATTTATATATAATAGAATAATAATAACATAGTGTGATTATTTAACAGCAATCTAAATTGGGAAATCATAGTCGTGTTATAAACAGATCATAATTTCAATAGACATCAATATCTACTTTATATTTGTTCTATAGTCTCATTTCGCTAAAAGAATATTTGAGTCCTACAGTATAAAGTATAGAAGTTTTTTTATAAATAAATTCAAGCTGGAAAATAAGTCTTATAAAATGGTGGAATACTTTTACTCCCAATAATTGTATTTGAGAGTTCATCTCAATATTTATTTTCTCCCACCTGTTTTTCTGCTATGCCATTATCTCTGCCTGATGGAACTTTAACTTGTATTTCAAAGAGGAATCTGATTCTCTCCTTGGCCCTGGAATTCTCTCAGGTCTATCTTATTTCCTGCACCCAGTTGTTCTTTTTCTCTTGTGCAAATGAAGGGGTGATAGTATTTGGGAATTCTCTTCTGTTTACAAAGCATCACCATCATTTCTCAAAAGAGGTGAAAGGCTTAGCAGCAGGCTGTCCTTGGGTGTTTGGTGACTGGCAAACTTGAAGGACGCTCCTTGCCCTCCACCCTTCTGCTCCACTTGCTCACTGGGCTGCATGTCACTTTGTCCTGCCTTTCTCTTTCTGAAGTTGAATTTTGACTCCCCTTGAATAAACATCATAAATATGTTATGGATACCCTGCAGTCAGGCCTTATGGCCTGGAGCCCTGGAAACAAATGGACAGTAAAGTGTCTCCAAACCTTCTACTGTCCTGGGAGAGAGACTTGTTTAGACTTGGATTTAGTGACAAAAACTAAAGACAGCGTTATTTCCTAAAGTGATTGATCTGCAAAAGCAAACTTTCTAATCCAGAACTGAATAGGACAACAACAACAACAACAAAGGTGTTTCTAAATATTTGGAGTTCAAAGTGGTGTGGATGTGAATTTCTTTAAACTCTTGCCCTTCTCTTCTAATGTAAATGGTTGAACATACAATTTGGAGTTTAATGTGGTGTGGATGTGAACTTCTGATGTAGCTAAGGTGGGGGTAAAGCTGAGAGAAACAAGAAGGAAGTCTTGGATTAGGATTTTATCCAAGCTACTAAGGGTAATTATTTAAATAACATCTTCCTTTAGATTAAATGTAAGACAGTTCATCATACTTTGACTTTCTGTTGTATATTTGTAAATTGCATACAAGGTAAAGCACACACTCACTTTAAGTTCAGTTCATTTACTAATTGATTCCATTGCTTTAGGGTTCTTTGTTTTTCTTTCAAGAATAAATTGATCTTTTAAAAAGCAAACAGAGAGTTTATTTAACAATAAGGTCATTTAATTATTCTTTCTGTGCAGTTAGGTAATTTGATTAAGATTACACTATCTGGTAATTCAGAAGAGCCCATATACAGGTATATCTACAGAAACGAGTGTGCCTTTGGTCTTCACACTAGCATATGGTTTTTTTTGGAAGTTCCTTAAATCTCTGTTGAATGAAGTTGCATATTGAGTATTTGCAATAAACTTTTGCTCTAAGAGTTCCACAGAAATCAATGCTCTCCAGAAGTTAGTGATCAAAATTTCGTGAGTCCAATGTAAGCTTCTCAAGAAAGGAACTCTAAATAACAATGAAAGACCACAATCTTGTTAATAAACCCATTTTTCCATTTCCCTCCAAGAAGTTCTGTCTGACTCACAGAGTGGGCAACCAGTAGTCTAGCACTAGGGAAACTTTCATTCTCTCCTTTTTTAAAAACCATTCGCTCAGTTCTTTGCCTCAGCGTCTCAAGGCTGCCTTCTCACAGAATTGTAAAGTAATCCCCAGTAGGGTGTTAGTTGATGGCCTCAGGGTGTTACTACCACCAAGGGTATTTGCATTTTAATGGAAGGCTTTAAAAGAACTTCAAGCATCAACTCTAAGAGCAATAAATCTCTATTGGTGGAATTTGAAGTAATGTGATAGATTGGGCAGGAGATAGCTGTGGAGAAAGGAACCCACTGGGTTTATTCTAATCACAGCGTGAATTAAAGTGTTCCTACCTAGTGGTAGCCTGACTTCTGCTTCCAAGGGAAAGTTGTGAGGACAGCTCCTGTGGCCTGGATAATGAAGTACTCCTTAGCAGTTTCATTTTCTTTAAAAGCAAGCAAGTCAAAGGGCTAAAAGTTCAAATTTTTAAACTCTCCTTTCCTCTCCCATTTTCCTCGTGACTATTCCCAAATGAATAGGTGTACAGGTAGAATTACCTTCCTACCTTCTCCACATTCAAAACTTTGTGTGTGTGTACGTGTGTGTGTCCGCATGTGTGTACGTGCACACATGCATGCACAAGAGAGTGCACCACCTCCTCATCTCCTGTCTATCTTTCCTTTCCTAAATTTCTAGGCTTTTGTTCACTGAAGTTGACAAGGCATTGTATTTGAGGAGTCAAGGGGAGAGTGGATTTACAAATAGATCAAAATCTATTTTAAAGATGAAAAATGTGAATAACATACTGACTTATCTGTCTGCTAGAAAGTTCTGAGACCAAAGCAGATTCACAGAGACCGGAATTCAGGTTGGTAGGGCGATAGTAATGTAGTTCCCATTCACTGTGGACTATCCTTTCACATAAATGTGAAGGTTGACATGGCGACACAGAAGAATGATTAGGACTAGGATAGGTGATATGGAGGGAGGATGAAGTGGGGTAGAAAAGTAACAGAGGCACCCTTCTCAAAAACGGTGTAATAAGAGACCCAAGCCACCCACTGTTCAGATCAGTATGGTGGAACAGAGTCTGTAATCCTAGTCAGTGGGAGGTTATGGTATGAGTGCAATGGATACAAAGTTGTGCTGTTGGTACAAAATGTGATCTTCCTTCAAAAGAAAAAGAGAAAGATTTAAAGGGAAAGAAAGACATTCAGTAGAACCCAATAATACACAGATACTGGAATAAAATAGCAAAAAGAGACAAAAATTAGGGCCAAGCATTAGAGTCTGTTCTTAGGCTATAGGCCATGAATCCAATAGGGAAGTAAGTTTATTTTTAAGCAAATATAATCTATTAACAAACATGTATATTAGAAAAAAATCTTCTGAAATCATTTTGAAGTAACATCCACATTTAGACTCTAGACTGGAGTTGGAGGTAGGTTTTTGAAAATGTTGGAAAACTATATAATAGTGGATCAAAGAATAAATAAAGAAGAATCAGAAACAGGAGTAGAACATAGGCAAAAACATAAAAGACATCTTCACAGAGATGATATTTGAGTGTACAAAAGAGGAAAAGATATATCCAAGTCTGGTGCCATTTTGCTGAACAAGTGAAAAAGAAATCAGTTTTAATGGGGCAGATGCTGAGTTCAGATTTGGAGAAGCTGAGTCTTAGACTATTATAGGACATCTAAGCAGGGATGTCTAGATGGGCATCCATCTGTCTGCATCCCAGGGGAAGATCTGGGCTGTAGATATATGCTTACCCATTAGTCCTAGCTTAGAGATGGCAATGGAAGAGTTCAGTCTGGGAGAATGAAGACTATCAGATGCCTGTCGATTGATCCCCAGCAAGACATCAGTTTAAAAAGCCAGAAGAATCATGATGAGGAATAAGAACAAGTGGCTGGAGAGATATATCATAGCAACAAGCAGGAGGGTATCCCTATTGATTTACAAGCCAGATAAATTTGCAAATAAGCCCTTTGCTCTCATCCCAAAGGCCTCCAGAACCTAATGCTAGGTATTAAGTCCAGAAGCCACAAGTCTGTGTTTTTCTTGCTATTTGAGCTGTGCCAGTTTAATGAAGCAATAGTACACATCGATGATTTCTGTAGTTCTGTTTGTTTTCTTACCATCAGAGAAGTGGATTGGAATTTTCTTTTAATGCTTCCATTGCTGTCTTTCACTCCTGAGTATGGAAATCCCCTCACCTAGCCTGAGATCCCTTGGTCAACAGAACACATCACTGTATAGGGCATAGCACATTACAATTTAAATCAAAATTATTTACATTCAAGATTTTTCCCTCCCTGTTGGAAAGAATATAAGCTCCTGAAGATGAGGAACATTGAAAAAAAGCACGGACTTACTAATTATTTTTTTTTTCAATAATCACACATATTTATGTGAAATAAAAGAGAGACAGTTTTTGAATCTTCTGAAGAGGCAAGGGACCTCAGCGGAGGCAAACATGGAAATGCTTGAGGACTGACAATGGTTTTATTAGATCTAGGAACATATTGGCCAAATAAATAATGGAAGAGCCCACGAAAAGCATATTCATAATACAGAAGCAAAAATGAGAACATAATGCTAAATATTCTTGTTTGCTTCAAAGACTGTAAATACCACATCTTGCTGGTGTTTTCTTACAAAAAGTACTGAATATTTAACTCTGTGACAAGAAATTAATCTTTCCTAATGGGCATGTGAAGGACAAGAACTGTTAGTAATAAGCATGTTCTTATTTTCCCTAAAGCAAATTCCAGATCATATGTAGGAAGTTTCTCCATGTCCTACAAACAATCCCAAGCCTTTCCCATTTTGCACTTGCATATTAAAAAAAGAACAACTCTGTGGGGTTGTTCAGTTAAATAAAATAAGGATTAAGTGATAACTTGAATTATATTTTAAATGACAAAAAAATAAAGAAATTGCAAGACCTTTTCACACATTAGAAATGTACAGTCATTTATCATCTAGATATCAGGATAGCAGTGTGGAGTAATAAAACATATCATCGAAAAATGTGCTATAAGTCTGAATCATTCTTTCATTCCACCTCCCAGCTAACTGTAGTATTAAATCAAACAAGCAGAACATTTCCTTAGGCAGCCATTGCCTTTTAATTTCCTGAAGAACCTTAAAATATCATTCATTACAAGTACTACACATATTTGGTTTTTAAAAGTCTCATAAATCAATAGCAGGCTGACTGTAATAATTATTACAAGTTAGTGCATAATTTTCGCGCTGAAGGCTGAATGCAGAACTTTAGCATATGCAAACGAGGCAATTCAAACTGTGTATAGATATTAATATGAAGAAGCAGGTAACGAGGTGCAGGCTATGAATTATGCATCAGGAGTGGCTGATCTTCAATGAGGAAAATGAATTCAGCATGTAATCTAATTAGTGATGGAAGTCTATTACATCTAACTGCAAAAGCAACCGTCCTTGAAACAAATTTATTTACAGTCCGTGTTACCACTTGAAACAACTTTGAAATGATGTGTCAGACAACAGCTTAATTGTAAAATTTTTTGTTTGTTTGTCTCAGTTCCAGACCTGGAAGGCCTCCTAAGAGGACCCAAAGTGTGACTTCCCCAGAGAACTCTCATATTATGCCGCATTCTGTTCCTGGCCTCATGTCACCTGGAATAATTCCACCAACAGGTAAGAGTGTGATTATTTATGTCAAAAATATTAAAGATCAACCAATATTACATATTTGATATGCATTAATTATTGCATTGATAATTGCCTGTTTTGGGTTGATTTTATAAACACAAAGATAATATTCTGATGAGAGCTTCTTTTAAAGGTGCATCATGAGCATTCAGATCTCTGCCTAGAAGCTATTTTCATTCCACCCAAGAAATTCATAAAGCAAAAGTCACTAGTCCTAGTGTTGCTGTTATTTGTTTATTTGTTTATTTATTCTTTGTTTTCTAAACTAAAAATTAGAAGCTTGGAGTCAGCGACTTTTCAAGGTCAGTGCTGAGAGGTATCAATGGTAATTCAAACCCTGATGTGTTTGTGTGTGTGTGTGTTTGTGAGTGTGTGTGCATACACATGTGTAAAAATATTAGGTGTCAAATTACAATCAGTTTCTGCCATATTCTTTTGACAATCTTTTACTTAATCTTGAACTAAGCTGGAGGTCAGCAGCCAACTCATAGTACTTTGCCATTCACCCCCAATGTTGGAGTAACAGACCCTGCCACATGCAACCTTTGTATGGGTATTGGATTTAGACTACGGTCTAAAAGCAAGCACTCCTAATCCTCTGAGCCATAATTTCAGCTCTAAGTAATTGAGATTATAATTTTTATGCTAGAGTAAAATTTATGCTAAAAATTTTATGTGGAAAACATATAAATATATATATATATATATCCCATGTATATATAAAAATACAAATTTCCATATATATTTATGGAAACTAATAACTAAAAATAACCTCGTAGCTAGCCAAGTATTATCTTTGACATTTGTTATGTCACTTGCTTTTCAGCACACCAAGTCCTACTATCCAAATCTCTATTTCAAGTTTGATATTTGACTAAGAAATTGGTAGTATGTGATAAAGCTTGGAGTCCTATTTAACTCATTCATCAAATGTCCTGTTTCATTCACCTTTTTCTTGTTTCTTTGGACAAATGCCCAAGAAAAGTAACTTAGATGGAAGGCTTTGTTCTGGCTTAGGGTTTCCATCAGATCTATGGCCTGATATTTCTCTTGTCAGTTTAACTCAGAATATCAGGGTATAAGGATAGTAGAAAAGAGTTGCTCACTTCCTGTTGGTGACACAGAGGCAGAGACACAAGACAGTTTTAGTCTTCCTGTTCTACTAAATCCCCAAATTCAGGCACACATGATGTTGGATGGTGTGGTACAACCTGAGAAGAGTTTTTCAGGTGCAGTTAACATGGTTTTCATTGTTAGTTAGTCAGTGTTAGAGATGCCTCCTCCACAGAGCAAAGCTCAGTTATGCTTTCCTTGGGTTGATATCCCTCTATCCAACCAAGGTGGATAAACTAACCAACTGAGAGCTCCTTTAGAAATTTTGTTGTTGTCTTTGAAATTATATGGAAATTTTAACTAACTCTAGTGTATTGTATAGATAGACAGACAAATGCTGACAAGACAAAGATCTGAGGAATCAGACCTTAATAACATCACATAGATTTTTTTTTATCTAATATTCTTAATAATATTCTTTCTGTATTGGGTAAAATTATGTTCATTTTCAAATGCTACTAAATCACTGAATACAATTTCCTAATGTATTTATTTAAGCATTTTCAAGATCTGGTTCCAAATATTTAAGGCAAAGATAATGCACACTTGATATCAACAAAAGTAATACGTTATTCATAACATCATTAAATAACCCTGCAGTAAGTGAAGCTGCTAAAGAAAACAAGCTTATGTGCTACAACCCACAAATCAAATATTACATTACCTTTAAATAAGTTCTTTTATTCCAAATCTATTGTATATTCCCAGATGAGTATAGAGATGGGCAGTAGTTCCAACTTGACTCATCATAGTCATTGATTTCTCACGCTGGGTCATTTATATGTGCTTCAGTTGTGACGGCATGCCTTTACTTCTTTCTTATTTTTGTGAGGTATGAAATCATAAATCCTAACATTTTCAAGTTTATCAAACATTGAACTGAAACGGTGGTTACAACACCTTGAGAAATGGGTAAACTGGAGAAGGTGGAGATTCAATGATACTTTAGTTTTCCCTAGAGCCACACCAAAAGCTGAGAACAGTTTGGCTTCACTCCTATAACCTTATTCACCTACTTTCTTCCTTTAGACCAGGGTCTTAAGATTTACACCAGCCTGCTAATGGTGTTGTTGATTGGTGTTTCCTTATTGTAGACAATACAATCTTCCATACATATTTTTCCCTAGTAAGGATTTACATTTTTTTACCAAACATAAAATTTTAAAGTTTCTTTCATTTTTAAATTTGTGAAAAATATGGATAGCATGTTTCTGACCTCAGTATAGCTATTACAGTAAAAACAAAACAACTTCAAGATAAATAGACTTATTGAAACCTCCAAGTTTCAAGTCCTATGGTTCAAGTGGCAGATAATTCATAAGCATTTATTCTTACTTATATAACTAGAACTAATCATTAGTCTTTGGAAAAACTAAACAATTTTATTCTGCATGGCCCTTGAAAATAAGATCTAATCATTTTGATGAATTTATATATATATATATATATTTTTTTTTTAACTGGATTTGTTGCTGGTCACTCAATTATTTTTATTTTCAATGACTGATCAGTAGAATTTAAAAGGAACTTATCTCAGAAGAAAATTACACAGACATATACACACATACACACACATACATACGCACACACACACACACACATCCATATATGAAACATAGCAAACACAAAATTACAGAACCTATAGCATTGTATGTCATTTCATTTTTGCTGTTGTTTGCTTGAGTCGGGTTTTGTGTAACCTTAGGAGATGACCTGGGTAGGTGGTCATAATTTCCAAACATTTTAGTTGCCACATATACCATAGCAACGTCAAGTTGGAGTTAATGGAAAGAAAGAGCCTTTTTGTACAACCTCACAAGGCAGCACACCTCCTGCAGTGGTCACTACATTTATCCTGACAGAGCATTGCCATAAATCATTTTTGAAATATGCACCAGTTTGAAGCAAATTCATCCTAGCAACGGCTCTAATAGCATTCAGACATTTTTGTATTTGGTTTTTACAGGATCATGTCTATTATGCAATTGAGGAAAGGATATTTAGGAATTTAGAATACTCCTTTCCTTGTGCCAGAAATGCAATTTGGATAGTGTCTATGGCCAACCTCCTGATTTCACGTTCAGGTCAGAATACGAACTCTTGTTGCTGTATAATTTTGGTGTCAGTTTTCAGCATCACTATGTGAATATCCAATACTTGAATTTGGAATTAAAGGAAAGGCCATTCAATACCTACTTTTTTATAATGAAATGATTACAGGATTCATATTTTGCCGCTTAGACATTTTCTTTTTCTCACTATGACTTTGTAAATGCATATCAAACACACTTTCAGATTAAAAAATGAAAACAAAAAAATACCCAGTAACTCCCACAGCAGCTGGCATTATGATAGAAATGTATACCTAGCACATTCATACATTTTGATAAATTTCCAGGTCAGGACAATATCAGTCAATGGCAAATCAATTTGGAATGTCCATATTTTAAGTACAACAAAAAAAATGTGAAGGAAACATTCTTCCAGGGCTTGATGACCCAAACACATATTTTTGAGGTTTGTTTTCTTTATTTCTTTCTAGGTAATATTAATGATAAGTAAAAACACCTAAACTATCCTTTAAGAATATTTGCATGTGTATTATTTTAAGAAAATTTAACATTTTCTTCTCATTTTCTGAAAAGATTGACACTTTAAATTTATGTTGGGAAATAAATCATAATGAATGTATTTCACTGTGCACCTTGGTAAGGCACAATTTGAGTGCCTTGCTCAAAAAGTAAATGTGATATAAACTACTCAAAACATGTGTGTTCACACAACATATTAAACATGTGGATTTTATGTTCACACATAAGAAACATTATAATTGAATGCTTTTAGGGTATCATATGTCCTGTAATAAAGACCATTATCAGGTATATTTTTTTATTTGTTGGAGGTAAAAATGAATTAATATGCCTTCACTCCTTCTTTGTGTCAGGATAGTGTGAATACTAGACCATCCTGCATTTTAATAAAGTCTTAAAATTTTAGTATAAAATTCTATTCTTTTCCTTGAAGCTAGTCTAACAAACTACTATAAGCATTTCTCAGTTCCAAAACCTGAGAAAAAAAATTTCAAAACATTACCACCAAAGTATTCATGATCAATATCAGTGAGCCCAAATCATAGTTTTAGTCAGTCATAAGCATTACTGTCCCTTACAAAATGCTTGTTCCTAGACTGTTGACAGTTCTTGGTATATAGCTTTCGGTCTCTCTGTCCCCATTTCTGTCTGTCTCTGTCTCTCTCTGTCTCTGTCTCTGTCTCTCTGACTCTCTCTCTCTCTCTCTCTCTCTCTCTCTCTCTCTCTCTCTCTCTCTCTCTCTCTCTCTCTCTCTCTCTCTCTCTGTCACTTTCTCCTCTCTCTCCCTTCTGCCCTCCTCCTGTTCCTTCCCTCTACCCATCCTAACCTATCTATGTTTAAAAGTTTCTCCTATTCCTTCCCTCTACCCATCCCAACCCATTTGTATTTAAAAATTTTTACTGCCCTTCTGTCGTAAGGTACTTGTGGACAATATCTCCATCTCAGATGCTTAAACAACATAGCAACATGCACTAAA
The DNA here is from genome assembly GCF_963924665.1 of Micromys minutus. Taxonomy (NCBI): domain Eukaryota; kingdom Metazoa; phylum Chordata; class Mammalia; order Rodentia; family Muridae; genus Micromys; species Micromys minutus. The sequence continues at coordinate 23,677,155 of NC_137974.1, read as the reverse complement.
ATATTCTGGCATATAAATAGAATCTTCAGAGTCCCAGAACATAACTTAAGGGACTACTGTCAGTTTACAACACCCAGCAAGTTTGTCAGGATGAGAATTGTGAGAAGTCAATTACGGTGTCTCAGAAGTACAAATTAAATGTACACAAAAAAATTCTGGCCAGTTTGGTTCACTGAAGTATCCCTAGATGGAGAATATTGTCTGACATAGGGCAGAGGCTCAAAATAAATATTTGCTCAGTGAATATTGCTGATAACTGTTTAGTGAAGGATTTCTGAGAGGAATTACTATGCCTCACAGCTACAAACCGAACCAGTTGTGTGTTAATACAGCTTTTAAACTCCCACTAAACACATATAGGCTCTATATTAAATATTTAGGGCTTAGAGTACAAACATATTTGATATACTAAGTACATAAAAGGAAATACTTCTTTTAGATTTATAGTGTATGATGGCTCCATACAAGCACTTACATAAACAACTGATGAATGTTGTATGTGTAAATTTGTGTTTGTTATTGAAACAACATTAGCCTTTATAATTACTGTTTATATGTGAGTATATATTCACTATACTTAGATGATCCAAAGGAATAATAATTTTCATTGGACCCAAAGTATTTCAATTTAGAACTAGTTTTTCACACATGTAAATAAAGTTAGGTTACAATTTAATTAAATATAAATACAGTTTGTGGTATAAGGAACCATACAACTGTCATTATGTATTTGTCTATTAATTATTTATGGGTGCATATGTACATGTTTCATGTTTATGCACGCAGGCCCATGTCCAGGCACATCCAAACGTGCACACATATGCCTCCACATGGCTAGCACAAGGTGCCATTTTATGCACTTCCAACTTGATTTTCGTGACTCCAATCTCTTACTGGTCTGGAGTTCATCAGGTAAGCTAGACTGGAGGGCCGGGAAACCCGGGAATATGCCTGTCTCTATCTTCCTGCTGTTTGTAGGATAAGTTCGTGCCCACTGTGCTCATATTTATACACTGGGTTCTGAGGATGTAACTCAGGTCCTTGACCCTGCACAGCTGATAATTGACTAAGTATGTTTCCATTTCTGAATTTTTAAAATGTGTAATGCCCATAATCGAGTACTATAGCCAGAGCACAGTACACCCTGACTCTGTTCCTAGCAGAGACATTTATAAAACATTTTCTCAGTTTTAAAGACTGTTCTTTTCAGATTTAATTAAATTACCACATTTTATACGTGTTACTAGATTCTGGACAGGTTACCCTTCTGCATAAATTAAAAGGTAATTGTAGTCCTTTTTCTCTAATTAATTGTTTTATTCCAAGTGTTTATTAAGTTCTTTTCTGTATCTCATTTGCCTACACTGAAATCATTATCTGATTTTTCGTCTTTCTCATTGCATTCAGAGGACTGAAGTCTTTCATTTGACTAATTCTTCTTATCAATGTTTGCTTCCTTTTCGGTATGACAGTGTTCCTGCTGAGAAAGGAAATGCATTTACATTAAGAAAACAATTCTGCGGATTTCGTTCAGAGGCCAACCATTTGCCTAGAATTTTCCAACCCCATGTTCAATTCCCAGCCCTGAAAGTAAAAGAAAATGGGGCCAGTTAGGTTAGATATATCAGTGGAATAACGTGTTTATGTGCAAGATTAAGTGCCTGAGTTGATCTTTGAACCTATGTAATGGAAGAAAAGAACCAACTTCCTCCAGCTAATATCCAACATCCATGCACATGGATGGTCACTCAGACCCACCCGAACAGTAAATGTAACAAAAGTTAAGCAAATGTAATTCTTTTGTCAAGTGTGACTATTGCTGGATGCTGTATAGATAACTGGATGTTTGTAGATTATTGAACTTTTGTGTACACTTTTTAATGTGTTGACCCATGTCTCATACAATAGTTAGTATATCATTATTGGTCACTATATTATTGTTGATTATTAGAAGGTGCTAGCACAACCCTGGTTCCCTTTGTAAATGAGCAAAGAAGGAAATGTAAGTAATGGCATTTAGAAAAAGCAGCAAGTCTGCTATACACATATGTGAACTTCTAACAGACCTGATAGGACACGAGTTTTACAAAACAATACAAACAGTGCTTAGTCTGTCTCCAGTAGCCTCTCCCCTCTGAGATGAACATCAAAGTCTCAGCTCCTTCCCTTAATAATTTTGGGGAATTACTGGATAATAATCCAGTCTGGTCATGTGAACTAAAGCAAACAAAGTAAGACCTTCTTTTGATTTTTCCCTATTTCCTAAGGATGCTTCTAGGTTTCACCTGTCATTTCATAGGATGCAGAAAAGCCAACTGACAAGACTTTAGAGATCGAGCCAAGTCAGAAAGATTAGTCTTAATAAGTGTTTTTGTGAACAAATTGATTATTTTCCTATTAATGAATGAATTTGACTTTATTTAAAAACAATCCATGTTAAGAATAATATTGAGATGTTTTCATTGTCTCTGTAATCAAAGGTATCATGATTCTCGTAGAACATTAAAAAGTGATAATTTAATCCTAACTGGATGAACTTGGAGATGATATTTATGTAAAGAGAAACAGCAATACAGTGTTACTTGGCACTTCAAGTGTCATCTAACGTGTTAAATGTAGATGTGGTAGTCAAAAATATCTTAAGATACTGACCAACTGTTGGACATTGAGGGAACAATTTAGATGATATGGATTTAGAAATGATAATGTTTAGTGTTAAAAACATGTATAGCACATGACAGAACAGTGCTATGGTGCTCTGAGGATAAACTTTTTTTTAAAAAAATTGGATATTCTCTGCATTTACATTTCAGATGTTATCCCTTTCCCACAATCCCATCCCGTGTCCCCCTCTCATTGCCTCCATGAAGGTGCTCCCTCTCCCAACCACCCTCCCCCGAGGATAAACGTTTAACCAACAGATTGAAGAAGTAGTCTACCAAGTTACCCGGAGCTCTATTGGTTTCCATAAGAAACTCCCTATTGTGCTCAGTTCAGAGTCCTTTTGACAGAAATGTGGTTGTGTCTTCTGACAGAAAGTTTAAGAAAAATCTAGAGGGTAGAAGTCACTTATCTGTTTTATAAACCATTTAATACACTATTAAAGGGCAGCATTGAAACCAATCTAAAGAAGGGAAACAAAACAGAAACAACAACAACAACAACAACAACAACAACAACAACAAAAAAACAATGACAATAAAAAGTCATCCCATTACACTTGTTAGGGAAATAGGAATTTCCTAGTTTCTTAAGAGAGAGATTAGGTTGGAAATATAAGGTTAGTTTGAAGAGTGTTTGTTGTCCAACCAGGAAACCCTGAGATCAATCCTCAGCATTGAGTAAAGCAGCCATGATGAGGGCCTATGAATTAAATTGACAGTTGGAGCCAGGAGAATACAGTGAAGTCATCCTCAACACAAACCAAGTACCCTGGGCTACTTCTCCATTGGCCTTGTATTTCCTACTTGATATGGTATCCTTAAAGTTAAAGGCTGTACATTTTCCAGACATTAAATTACATCGTACGAATTATGCATCAATATCTAAACTTAACTAGTTTTTCCAGACTTTTGCGAGGAACACCCAATGTTTTGAAAGCAATGATATTTCTTCTTGATGCCCTACTTTTATATATAGTATATTTAGCTCATTTGTAGAAATGTGAGTATAAAATCTAACAAATACTTTTTTTAATTTAATGTCTTTTTCTCTGTTTTCCCTGGCCTTGCTATGTCCTCTTGAATCACTAACAATGAAGTTCATGTCAATTTCAATTAGAAAACTCAAGTTCCAAGAGAAATTCATATCTGAAAACCATAGGACCCTTTCAGTCTACCACTTATAAAATGTATGTTGATTTGACCTATTCATAATTTTTTCTTTTATAGGTAAATAATGTTGTTTTCAAATATTCAGTCATTTTCTCGGATTGTCATGAATGTCAAATGTGTCAATCACTAGCAAATTTTGCAAAAGAAATTAACTCAGGAGAAATGCTGATGTAAAACAGATCTCAGTATTGTAAATTATTACCATTTATTTGCCATCATCTTCAAGCAACATCTATTTGACCTAAAGATAAAAATGATAGCATTTTGGAATGTAGAGCTTTGACATGAAGTGTCTTAGCTTAACAAGATATTCATAGTCATGGAAATGCAATACAAGATAACCCCAACAGAGCTAACAGAGGTGATAGTGAGTTTTGGCTATTGCACACTTCCTCAGTGACACTGACTTATTACATAAACTTGCAGTTGTAGGGAACACATCTTTATAGATATGAAATATTCTCTTACACACTGCTTTACAACTTTATACATGGCAAATGACAGTGCATCCTAAGAGTGCATATTTCTTTCCTTTGATTGAGTATTGAATTCTTTAATTGCTAAAAATGTATAATAAAGAGCCAAACAGCTTTTAAAAATGATAAACCTGCAATCTTATTTCTATAAGCTCAATTCTGTGACCAAAACATGACTGTGCACCTGCTATATGGTCAACAATCACACAGTGATGACTATTTGATCTTTTGTGCTATGTCACATTTTGATTTCCAGCTGCAAGCAGACCTAGTCCCAGGGCAGATCACCGTGGGTATTCATTGCTTTGCTCACATTTAGAATGCCTTCAGCAAGTGATGACTCATGTCTTCAAAGGACATTATTATTATTTTATTTTTATTTTTTGAGCTAGGTGGTATTGTGACACAGATCCTAACTTGGAACCAAGAAGGCTTGGCAGGCTTTTTCTTCCTTGTCACTTTACAGCTAAGTGACCTTGAACAATGTTGGCTTTGCTTAGTTCTCTCGGGCAAGAACCGGACCGAGAACATCATTGTAGAAACACTGAGCACTGTACACATTTCATTAGTATAGATTTGTTTGTATTTGTCAAAAACGGTTTTTATAACTTTGAATTTTCTACATCAAGCTGCCTTCTCCTAACCCACTGCCTTATTAATAATCATCCTACGGTCTGACATAGCTTCTACATGATAGAACTTTGTGAAGAGAAAAACAGGTTATGCACCATAATACTTTTTGGTTTAAGGCTGGGCAGCCAAATGTTGAATTTCCTAATGAAGAGCTTTGCAACAGTCTGATGTATTCCAATTGAGTGGAAGCTGCTTATCTCTAGACACATTACTTCTGAGAAAATGGGCTTGTCCTTGTGTGTGTGTGTGTGTGTGTGTGTTATCAGCTTCTGATCAACTGAGTTTCATCTATTTGTAAGTTTGTTTAGTATCATGCAATTAGCTAAGCTCACATATTTTTTTCTGAGATAACTCTCTTCTCACAGCAGTGATTACTCTTGGATCATTATTATAGAATTTTATGATTTATGTTTATGATTTATATTCAATTCTCAGAGATGCACTCCATTTTAAATGCCCTGGTAATGTAGCATCATATTGAGTTAAAACACATTTCAATGAGGTTGCTATTTTTTTTTTTTTTTGAATTTCAATAATTTTGGAGGAAGTTGATTTTCTAAATATACTTTTTCTCATTACCTCAGTTTTTCATTTTCTGATGATATGGAGACAAATTTATAAATACAGTATTGTGGTAGAATTAAAGGCGATATCACATTGCTAATTTTAAAAATGTATACAAATATACCCTGTTATTCCCAGGTAGACATAATAATTCCTATTACCAAGATAGTTTTGAAATACATGCAATACTTATATCAAGGCCAATAAAATGTTCTTTTTTCTAACAACGTATATTTTTAGACCAGTTTAGGAAGCTGCTATTTTTCCTATTAAAACATCTGTTTGATGAATATTATTAGAATGAGATTTTCAAAACTGATTTATCCATTTCAGTGTCTCACTCTTCTACTAAAAGTATAAATATCTATTGTAATTTCTATTACTTTATTATATTCCTAAACAAAATCACTAGGGATTTTAGTATGTAGTAGTCATTTTAAGAAGAATTGCATGGAAACATGTTGGTTCAATGAACACACATATAAGCAACTCTAAATTCCAATATGTTGCTCTCTTAATAACATGATTCAATGCTATTTTGATTTATTTGAGAATGAAATTCATTTCATCATAGCTATTCTTCAGGTTACATATTGAAAAAATTAAATTTAAAGATACCATTCCAAGAAGAACCACTACCATATGACCTGTCCGTATGAGTTGTCTTCTTGATTTATAATAGCAATTGCTTTCTCAGCATGGATCTCATGACATAATAATATTCTATGAATATTTGAAATTATACTGAGCTCTACATCAATCATCTGTAGTAGATTAGTATCTGTATTAGTGAGGAAGGCTTAGTCAAAGTCAGAGTTTCGCGAAACATGTAGCTTTCCAAAATTGAAATATTGTTATCTTAGAGAACCTAGTATGGTGTGTCTTTTGAAATCTTTTGAAATTACAGAAATGGTTAAAAAAAATCTCATTGACACACCATTCAAATGGACATGCCCGGACCATTGTTGATACTGGCCCAAATTCCAGAAAGTTTGTTTTCCTGTGGTTTCCAAAATTAATCTCTTACATTTCAGTGTCAAAATGTTACACAAGAATATAAATAATTGTCACACTTATTTTATCTATATTCACCAAGCAGTAATAATGTTGAAACTTAAGTGTAACAAACGTTATGTTGATTTAGAATTCTATGATACCTTTCCAGGAAGTAATTTAATCTACTACAAAGAAGAAAATAAGGCACTGTAAAGTTGTATAATGTATTCAAGTTGAACTCCATACAATGGGAGAAGCAACAATGGGAAAAAGGAACTTACAATACTGCAACAATTCTTATTAGATGTGAAAACATTTAGACTATCTCTATAAGTAAAAATGCTATAGAGATTTCCCTCAGCTATTACTTCTCTTTATTTAAATTTTGTTACAAAAATGCTTATAGCTTGTGTGTTTCTTTTTTCATTGTTTATTAATTTCACAAGAAGTGTAGCTTTCAAAGAACAGTTGTGGAACAACTGTGTAAACATTGTTACACAGACAGTATAAAAGCACCACAGTCTCATTGTGGATTCACAAAACACAATTACATTTTTATGAGTGAAAATATTTGAGAGTTGCTTTACAGTGTATGTGAGTTTAAGTATATATTTCTCCTCATATATCTTTCAGGTATATACTGCAAAACTTAATCTGTATATTTGCTAAGACATTAAATGTGCTATAAAATAGAAGAAAAATACTTAAAATAGCCATCTGCTTCCACATTGTTCACTACGGTATCTTCCATTTCCAACGGACTGCAGTTAAAATATTGTTAAATAAATAGACTTTAATTAATCAACTTAGTAAATTACACTAAACAATAGGGAGAAAAATATTTGTTGAATGACTAGTACATTGTAGAAACTCTATACACAACTAATACCACATTTACATTATATGACATTTATAGAAAGTGAACTGATTATAAAGAATAAAATAAGATACTCTAAAGTTGTATAATGTATTCATATTGATCTACATCTGGGCTCTGAAATTAAGTGTTGTTCCTTCCTTCTCAGTACAACTGATGTTCTTTTGAAGAACTGAAATAAAAGTTTTTCTTTAAAAAGTATGTCAAAATTTAATAGAATATTTATCATTGCTATGATTAACCTTAATGCTAAAATTGGTAGTTTTACCCATATTGTAGTGGCAACTTAAATTATTTGTGTTAAACATACTCTACTCACCAATATATCTATTTTTTCTCAGATAACTAGGTATTTCATTTTAACTTTTATAGAAATAGTAAGGGATGATTCACAATAGTTTAACGTAGTATACATTTTCAGCCCCTTGATTCCAAGAGTTAATAAATAAGATAAAAGATATCTTAGAATTTATTCTTCAGGTCTGTAAATGTCCACCAGTGAAAGATCTCCTGTCTCACAGCAGCCCAGGGTACAATGCCAGTACAACAGAGATTGGGCAATCATATATACACACACACATATATATATACACACACACATATACATGCATGATTGTATCTATGTAAGTATATATTTCATATTTCATGACTAGTTTGAGATTTCCTTAGTGTGTCCTTATTTTGAACTCTATGTCTAACTTGCCACCACATACTGAGCACAAATGAGTAGTCTCACTTTTACATTTAACTTTGCAAATCGATAAAATGCTAATTGAATGATAAATATTTAGTTCTAATGAAGGGATTTCTAAAATTCATGAATGCCTACACATAAAAGTCCCGTTTTGTTTTGTTTTGTTTTGTTTTGTTTTGATGTCTTAGTCATCTAACGGGAAACCTTACATTTTTATAACTATAATCATTCAGTGTCATGGAATTAGTCACTTACTCATTTGCTCAGTAGTAGTGAATCTCTCCATTGTTTTTTTCTTAGCTCACTTGAAATACTACCTTTTAGGAGCAGAGTAAGAAATGGTATGTCAGGATAATTCAGTGTATATGCTACAGGAATAATATTTCACTCTGCTATATAAAACACTAAAGACCACATGGTCTTCTAAGAAAATAATCTATATTTCAAATATTTACTGTTAAGTAGTGATGTATTTTGGAGAACAGACAGTAATCCTGTTACATCATATAGCATAAGTTTTGTTTTTTGTTTGTTTGTTAATAATGGGTCTGTAAGTAAATGTAGAATATGTAACATCATCTCTTCCATTCTTTCAAATGTCTTAAGTGCCTAACACGAAAATATGCTATAACAATCTCTTCAACGTTTTAAATCAGCATATCTACAGTAATAATATATAATTTCTCCTATTTTCAAATCAAGATTTTACTGAATAGAAAATAAAAATTATCTAGTTTTCTGAAGAAAAGAATTGTTTTTGAAATTTACAAAAAGTTTTGTCTTATTAGAAGATTGACTTGATAGCCTCTTATTTTGTATTGAATCTCAATGTCCAAATGAGAGATTTGAATATTAGGACCTTGACTCGACTCACCTCTGTTTAATTTTGACAGTTGTCTTAAAGTGAATTTAGTGTTTAATGAAATTTTCTGGACTGATAACTCAGAACCTGAAGGGAACAATTCTAGTGGTGAGAAAGTAATTTTCTGGCCTAATTACACCTTTGGCCTCCCCACAAAGTCTGTCAACAAAAATGCCAGGTTTGATCATGATTTTTTTTGACATGAACTCACCAATCTACCTTACAGAGGAGAATCTTTTACGATACCACTTAGTATTTGCAACTATGATTTTATAACTGGGAATAAAACCTCAACACACTGACAATTGGCGAATCCACAAAATCTTCTATCAGTTAGAAACAACATATATTTTTAAATGAACCATGACATACCTTTTTTGTTCATGTTCTAGAAACCTCTATGGATGAGATAGCCATATAAGTTCTGTACAGTAATATCAAATAAGTTATGCATGCTTTTTTACATGTTGAAAAATGTGGATTTCTATACTATTTTCTTACTTTTTCTTCACCACCCCTTTCTTATTCTCATTTGTTTGTTTGTTTGGTTCTGATGGCAGTTCTCTCAATGCAGCATACCTCAGAAGATGACAATGCTGGTCCAGTGTTGCACCACTGAGCCATTCACCAACCCCATCACACAACTGTTATTGCCCTGCCCCCCATGAAAGTTTAACCATTACAGAGGCTCTCACTATACCTTTTGAACTGATCTCTTTCATAAGTGTGTCTTTTATGACTCCACCATCAAATAGATCCAGATGCTGGTAATTGCCTTAAATTTCTGAGCCTGAATGTTACTGGGTATCAGAATCAACAAACAAACAGTAGCAGTTTATTTAGTTTCCAATCTTCAAATCTTCTCTCCAGTGGTTTGACCAGAAATCATGATCTGCTGTATAAAGTTTCCTACATGCATTTTACATGTATTTCAGGCTACTCCCTAAACCAGGACTATCTATTCTCTCTGTCTACTTTCTTCTGTTTTCTTCTTGTTGTTTTAATGAGTCATATCACTGTATTTGACACATTGAGGATGTCAACTATGTGCCATATAAACTGTGGTCTACCTGGAGTAATAAAGTGATAAAATACCTGAGCAATACCATTGCATTATTCCTGCTGCTTTTCATGATCATAATTTCTAGATCTCCATTTGATACATGTTTTCCTCAGCTAAACAGCACAATGTAAATATATATTCACATAGTCACACATCCTAAATTTCTCAATAAGTTATAAATTTATCTGTAAGTAAACTGAAACAAATATCTGTCATATTTATTATAACAACGTACTCATTATTACTTATAGGAATTTGTGAAATATATACTTTAGAATTCATATTTCTTTTTTATAAGTATTTGTCATGAGTTATAGGTATCAATGACATTATCCCTCAAAATCCCATCATTAAAGGACTTTTGGAATGACAAGGGACCTGTGCAAAAGAACTGGTATCTTCTAAAAGGATAGCTAATGTTAAGGGAATGATCTTAACCATTTTGATAGTAAATGCCATACTTAAACTGTTTTATGTCAGTATGATCTTCATGAAAATTCTGTATGCCACAAGCATAAACCAAGAAAATCTATTAATTTCTGTGAAAAATATTGTAAAGCATTTTATATTATAGGGAAGTGTAGAGGATATCCCTTGCTGCTTAGAGTTGTCTTTAGATAGAGCATCAGTAATTGATACTATTTATTTATTAGAATTTTCTTTAATGTAATCTACTAGATCCCTTTACACATACTAGCTCATTCAAACTATCTTTCAGAAATGACTCCATGTAGAAAACATGCTGATTGTGAGAAGCATTTTATTCCTTAAGGGTGATCTCAATTAAAATAAAAGTGTGAACAGATTCCTGGAAAGTTTTAACAGTAACATTTGTTCTGTTCCACCTAAAAAAGACTTCTGCATCTGGGAAGAAGATCACAGTGAACTTTGCCAATATGGCAACTCACTTAAGCCCTTTCTGTATTCATTAGCAATGTTGATGCTAATGAGCGTTACTTATTGTATTGTTTTGACAACAGTCTGGCCTGGTTACAACACAGCCATAGAATCATTTCCTTTTATAGTTCTTATGTCTTGAGAGGTTTGGTAGAAAACAATTTGTTCAGATCAGATAATGAAAATTGGCGGTCATTTCATGAAGATTAGTTTAAGGAAATGAGGACTTTTAGAGGAAAAGGAAAATCTGGTGCTCTGGTGAAACATGAGGACATCCAATTCAGGCTTAACAGAAGTCTAGAATAATCCTCTGTTCATTTGAAAGGCAGAACTGGACAAATGAATTATTTACAAGCAGAATGGGAGGATGGATTGAGCATAATGTTTTTTGTTTTTTTGTTTTTTGTTTTCTTGAACTTCACACAGTCTGTGAGTTGTTTCTGGGGCAGTCCAAGCCCTCTGGGGTTAGCATCCCATTATCAGCAACTGTATATTATGTTCAACCCTTACACACCAAGAAAACTTTGACTAATTCCGGGTTACATCCTGTTTTACATGTATTTTTTGTTCATTGTAACTAGTAAGACCTTAATGCAGAGTACCAAACCTTAAAAAAAAAAAAAAAAAAAAAAAAAAAAGCCAAGCACTGACACTATATATATGCATTATGGCTCAGATAAATGAACACATAAATTGATCATCATGGTTCCCATATATGATTTAATCTCGAATTTGTAATTAAAATCATGTATTTGTGTGAAAAAATATATAATAAATGAAGATATGATAGTATAAGCCATCTCTGCCCTCAGGAGGAAGAGGAAGAGGAAATAAGAGTTCAACATCAACCTGGTTCTATCCTGGGACCCTAAGTTAAATTAGGAAAGAAAAGTAAAAAGGTGTGAATTTTTTTAAAATTGAGAAATAAATGTCACAAATTAATAATATTTCTTTGAGGAAAAAAAAGAATGGGAGGATGGAGAGACTGCTCGGTATCAGTCCATCTGCAGATTTCTGCGATCTCATGCAAACCAAGTGTCTTGACTGCACACTATCAAGTGTGTAGCACGGAGTTTTAATATTGAAGAAAATTATTCTAAAACAGTTATTCTGATAAGCCCTGAATCTAAAATTTACTAAGAGCCAGGCCTTGTATTTCATGTCTGTAATCTAAGCATTTACTTACAGAAGCAGGAGGCTTAAGAGTTTGAGGTAGATATGAATTAAATAGTCAGACCAACGAACAGACAGACAAATACAAAACAAAACAAAAGCCAAGTAACCAACAAACCAACAAATGATAAACAGAAAAAACAACCCAGAAATATGCAAATGATCCACCAGTGTTTATCAAATAGAACCACACCCAAGTACAAGGAGTAATTCCCTTTCATAGGTTACTTTGAAAAACCAATCTAGTAAATTTATATTTATTGCTGGCCAAATATTGATGCATTAAAATTGCTGAACTGGTTGTTTGAAACTGAAATTTATGGACTTAATTAATTACATATTAACATGTACTAATTTGTCTAACTGCAAATACAAAATTTTCTGAATTGAATAGTAGTCATGAATTATTTTTACTGTGAAATAATTTTAATAATCTTTTGGATTATAAATTAAGTAAGGATTATCTATATTCTCCTGATATTAATTAGAGACTGAACAAGTCTAAGTGGCATAAACATACATACATTTACATTTGTTTATTTTGTAAGTGCCAGCATTAACAAATATTGATCTTTATAATACATAACTAGGAAACATATAAACACATTTTATTTTTATTTTGTGTTTTCACAAAATTTAAAGAGTTCTGTCTCATAATCCCAATTCATTTAAAGAGCCATTTCCTGTCCCATAATCCTAATACATTTGTCTTCATTATTCTTAATGAAAATGGAATACAATTTTATTTTGTTATAACACCTTTTCACATTCTTCCCCACAAATTATTAAATTTTTAAAACTAAAAGTATATAAATGTTTTTTTGTATGTCAGATCTGAAATGTCATCATGTTATATTTTTTAATTCTTGTATATAATTATGGTCTTTAAAATATTAAGCAGGTTACTGGATTAAATATAAGTCAGGCATAAAATGCCCTACATGTACTTACATAGGGAATCAAGTAAATTATCAAAAGAAATGCTCATTTTGTGCCCTGGGCAATTTAGTCTGCCAGCACTTATACATCAAAACTTCAGTCAATGTATGATTGATTTTATTTTATTTTGTTTATTTTAATTCCCTACAGCAAGCAGTGTTAGTTTTGCTGTATGCTGGCTGCATCATTAGGTTTCCAGGAAATTAGAGTTGCTTCAGATATGCTTGACCAAAATATTATTTTATCTCTTTAGACCGTAGATATTGGTTGTGAGGACAAGGCTAGTGAGATTAAATTATGAAATACCAATGACTCCAATGCAGGCAGAGAAACCTACCGCATGACCCACAGAGAAAGCATTATGTTATGAGAAACCAGAAAATCTGAAAAGTAACCCCGCATAATCAGACAACCCAGGTCTGCTACATATACTTTGTAATTCCTGGAAGATTTTCATATAAAAGCTCTGATTTCCAGTCTTTTATTATTATTATTTTATTGGATATTCTCTGTATTTACATTTCAAATATTATCCCCTCCCCACTCCCAGGCCCCCTCCCCCTCCATCTGGTTCCAGGAAGGTGCTCCCTCTCCCACCCTGGGCTCCTTGGCAATCCCCCACTTTGGGATAAAGCACCTTCACTGAATTTTTGATGTCAGACAATGCCATCCTTGGTTACATATGCACCTGGAGCCAGAGATCTCACAATGTGTGCTCAATGGTTGGTGTTTTTGTCCCTGAAAGTTCTGGAGGGTTTCCTTGGTTAATAATCTGGTTCTTCCCATGAGGTTGCAAACCCTTTTAGCTCCTTCAGTCCTTTCTTTAGCTCCTTAATTGGGGTCCCCATGTTCAGTCCGATGGTTAGCTGCAAGCATCCTCAACTCTATCTGTATGACTCCAGTAGAGCCTCTGATGAGGCATCCATATCAGGCTCCTGCCAGTAAGCACTTCTTGGCATTAGCAATAGTGCTTGGGTTTGGTGGCATATGGGGTGAATCCCCAGTGAGTAAGTCTCTGAATGATCTTTTCTTCAATCCCTGCTCCTCTATTTGACCTTGTATTTCCTCCCATGACTGTTTTGTTCTCCCTTCTAAGAAGGACTGAGGCATCCACATTCTGGCCTTCCTTCTTTTTGAGCTTCATAAGGTAAATTGTTTTTTGAGTATTCAGAGCTTTTGGGGGCTAATTTTCCAAGCTTAATGCAGAAATTAATTTCTCTGTAAGTTGCCATATTACTTCTTTTCATGGCTGTTTATTACATTACCTTAAAACAAGTCAAAAAACAAAACAAAACAAAAACAACAACAAAACAAAAATTCCCCACAGAGGAACCTAAAAGGAATGTCAGCTCTGTGGTTATGTAAATTGAATTGAGTGCCTTACAGCAGGTTTAAGATTTTTATAACCCAGAAGAAGGCTGTTAACAGCCAGCTGGTTTGTATCTGCTTTTTATGGGTATTCTTGTCATATGCAGCCTCCACAATTTTTAATTATGTTTTATAGTATATATTTTCCTCCTCCAGAACCCCTGAGCTGCTCTGTGCTTTACAGGGTATCTCCCATTGGGAAGGACATAGCTACAAGGGTAAGGCTCTACCCTGGAAGTAAAGGGTTTCAGTCCAGGTCTCAGTAGCTCTACTGTGGGAAATCCAAGTAACTTTCCATCGCAAACGCATAACCTTCTGTTAAAATAGTAAACTTGAATTAGTGTAACAATATCTGCAAGTTACTACAACCAGCTTCCAGTAATGTAAAAATGTTAATATACAATATTTTAATTCTCTCTTTTATCTGCTATGAATCACATTCATCCTTTCTTTCCTTCTTCCTTTCCTCACACTCCCTCTTTATTTCCCTCTATCCCTTTCTTTGTCTCCTTTTTGTGTCCTCTTTTGTCTTTCTTCCTTCTTTCCTTTCCTCCTTGACTCTTTTCTCACTTAATTTTTAATTGTAATATGAATTTTATCTCATAATAGAGCTGAAAGGGTTTGCAACCTCCTGGGAAGAACAATATGTAACCTGCACTCTACTTAGGTTCAAAGTAACTTTTCATACCAAATAGGTTATGTATAAGGTGCAGTAGGAATAGCAGCTATTTAAAAATCTAATCTTTATCATTCTGTATATCAATATACTTGGTATAAAACATTATTATGCTTTTATATGAATAGAATAATTAAGGATCCAGACTTAAGGCCAGAAGTATTTATTTTGACTTATCATTTACTCTTCCTTTAGTGTTAAGATACTTAACACACCTTTATCTTTTTGGCCCTTTAGGACTAGTTATCATAATATATTACTCATGGTTTGCCTGGAGTTATTAAAATTCACCAGCAGGCTTTAGAAACTGAAGTAAGCTCAAAAGACAGATGTAGATGCTAATTCTTCTGAGATTTAGTGCACCTAAAACATTTTGTGCAGTATCTATGCTAATACGAGTGTCAGAAATCAAGATAAACACTAGAAAAAAAATGTGGGACAAAAGCAGAGGAAAGTGCTGGAAAGCTGTGGCAGCTGAAAAAGCAGGTATTCTGGTGGTAAAAGCAGAAGTGGGTTCTGTGACCATAAGCCAGAGAACCTGGACATACAAGCATACAGCTAAAATTCCAGTGAGGGATCAGAGACCAGGATCCCAGGGGTTTGGCTAAAGTAGCCACCAAGTTGCTTCAGTGAATGAACTTGTCTCAATTAAGAAAGTTGGATGATAAAGGAAGTCACTAGATATCAACCTCTTGAAGTGCAAACACAGACATAAACTTTCTAATATGTCAATATTGGTGTTAGAAGGATAATTTATATAAATATGTAACACATATAACTTTAAAATAGACAATATTTGGGAAGGAGAAGTAAAGGGGGGAAAGATAGTTTAGGTAAAATTCAACGAAACATGTTCACATTTAGGAGGAAATAAACATCAGAAAATTGAAATTACATGTGAGAGCAGCGGGCCTAGAAACATGTTTAATAAGTTAACTTCTCATGTTGAAGGGATTACACACCCACAAGTGTTGTTCAGATGCATATTTGTAAGCTTGAAAAATGTATAAAGAAGTGGTCAAATTGGGAAAAATGAAGCTGTAACACTAATAGTTGATAGTATAAAGACCTTCCAGTATAGCACAAGGATGAATACAAGAAAATGCAGAACAGATAGAAATGAACAAAGACGATCTCATCCTGTCCTTATCTATTGTCCCTTTGTGGCCAGATATAAAAAGACATTGAGCCAGCATGTATAAGAGGAGAGTGACATTTGTGGACTTTCAAACAAAAGAGAACACCCTGAACTCTGAATAGTGTACCCTAAAGAACAAACCAGGGTAGGCTTTGAAATATGTCTCTAGAGTGTCAAGGTCTTTACATTATTGACCAGTGAGAATTTATGTTTTTGCTTTCTTCTTTATATGGTTCATAAAAACTGTGACTCATCCAGAATTATCCTTTTAATCTTTCTGGTGGACTCACTTAGTCTAGGGTGACCTTCCATTAACAAGATTTTCTTGAGAATGTGCATGAAATTCAGAAACCAACATTTTAAGAGAAATGAAAAAAAGAAAATTAATAGTTCTCTTATTCAGGATATTTGTTCTACAGAACACTAAGAAACTTGAATGCTATTTTTAGCCCAAGGAAGAACATCAATCTGCTTGGCCTTCTGAGGTAACTATGGGCTGGTTATTTAACTTTATATACACGGAATCAGAATCTTAATGGCTGACAAATCTTCTTTGTGGAGCAACTAAAAAAGAGTACATATAAAATGACACAGTACCAAGACTCAGCATGCACACCAGTGGTTAGGGACTTTCAGAGGCTTTCATGAGCACCTGGAAGCCACCAAGAAAGTCTTCTCTCAGAATTCTGATACTTGCTTTTCCTGATTTTAAGTAAGCAATCTAGATAATTTTAAGGGTTGTACCTTTACCATTTCTTTAACATTGAGTAAGCTATGGTAGAGGTCACATCACACGCGCCCGCGCGCACACACACACACACACACACACACACACACACACACACACACACACGCATGCAGGCACGCACACACCCAAATCGATGCTGACATATGAATCCAGGAAGAATCAAGTGTCAGTACACAATAGCAAATTAAGCCTTTCTTTTCCAGGAGATAAGCCTCCGTTTCCTCTAAACTTGCTGTCCTTTATTTTTCGCCTAGCTCTCTGTCAAATAAATATTTTATCATTTCATATCTTGTCAGAATGATTGTTGTTTTCTGAATCAGACAACTCTATATGTAGATAGAAATACACACACAAATATATATATTCACACACACAAATACACATACACGCACTCACACACATAAACACACACATATGTCAGCAGTCATTTTGTAATATAATATTATCATACCAGACTTAGAAGTTGTGGTGCATTGCACATTTGTAAAGTGTAATTGTTTCAAAATTTCTGAGTTCTCAACACATTTTTAAGCAGTGGCATATGCCGATTACACTGTGGACTCAGTGGTTTAGTTCTCTGAGATTTATGTATACTTTGAGAATAAACTCGTCTCTTTTGAATGCTGGTTCTCCTTTTATTCGTTACACAGTTTTAGACTGTTAGTTATGCTTGTATACAACATTGTCTCCAAGAGCTGTGTACTTGTACATTTACAGCCCCAATCAGAGCACTGGTGCAAGTGGCATCATTGTTTACATACTTCTTTCTATACTTTTAGTGGGAAGCACACATGAAAACTGTGTTTCTATCTTTTGCTCTTTTTTCCCCTTTGTCTATAATGGGACCATGAAAGATGTACTCTTGGCAAGTTCCAGTATTCAACACAGACCTGTAAGCTGTGACTACAGTGACTTTTTCTGCACTTTCCCAAATCTGAAAGTAATCTGTTTGTTAAGAGACTTTCAGATAATGCTAACAGAATATCGCTTGTGGTAAATAGTTTAGAAATGTTTGCTTTTCAAGTAAACATTTGATATGTATAGGCCGATGAATAGGAAGTGTGTGTATAGGGACATTGAAACAGAGTTTTTGTTGTTACAACTTTCATGTTCTTGTACTTTGAGCACAAGAAGACACAAGCGTACCAAGAAGAGCAGTTGTAAAGGGCGTTCTGGTATAACATCAGTAGGAGTGGGATGCTGTCTTTAGCAGAGGTACAAGCCTCTGGCTATCTGTATATGCAGTGTGCAAAAGCTTTCTGAGAGGATAAAAAGAGACAGCTGAGAAAAGATTCCTGGCATTAGAACACTAGCAGGTATACTCTTCTCTGGCTGGGGCTCTTTTCCTTACCTTCTGTCAATTTACCTTGGGTACTTTACAAACACTATGTATTCATTTTAGAACTGGCAGACACAAATGTGTGCAAGAATGAGTGAGTGCTCCTTTACACTCTTTCAAATTCATAACCTCTTAAAAAATACTTGTTACATGCATACATAGGCACACTTGCATACATACATATATCTAGACCTATAAATATAGTCTGCTCAGTCTGTATGACTCAAGTAGGATATATGCGTTTTCGTGAATAAGCATTGGTATTGGTAGTCAGTTGGTGTACTGTTCCCTGGAGAAGACAATTTCTCATGCTCTCAACATTCCTTAGTTTTTTGTAGTTCTGTGTGTGTTTCAGGCCTTCTCCGTTCCACATAAGCATGTCTATTTGGATAGTCCTTACTGTTCTCACGTTTAAGTAGCCTTGTTAGTGAGGCTTTATTGCTGTAGTTCTCGGCATTTCTAGGACTTTGGCTCACACAATCTTTCATCCTTTTTCCTCAGTAAGGATTCCTCAGTCATGACTTCAAGGGTCGCATAATGGACATATAACTGGGACTAGACTCTGCAATCATGGTTTGGGTTGTTTTTATTCTCTGCAGTGTCCTCTGTCTCTTGCAAACAGAGGTTTTCTTGATGAGATACGAGCACTATGCTTACCTGCCAGTTGGAGAACAAAGGTTTGGAATGTACTTAGCAATTATGTTGGTTTAGTAAAGTGGCAGCTGCAGGTTCTCCTCGAAAACCTGTGACTTCACTAGCACTAAGTAGTCGGTTAGATTTACAGTGTTGTGTGTTATTTTTCTCTTGTTCCACAAGTTTAAAATCCAAATGGAGAATTGTTGGCTACTGTGAAGTTACACATGTCACTACTGCGTGGTTAAGGCTTTTGTGACGCGCTGTTCTTTATTGTGGTACATAGGCATTACAACTGTTTATTTCTATCATTTGGAAATTTGAGTGGCATCTTCTGGCTGCATCAATGCTAGCCCTGAGGGATGAAGCTTTCAGATCAGAGCTATTTCTGTGACCTCTGTACCCTCAGGCTGAATAGCGTAATATTGATATTTTCAGTAATCAGGACTTACCTTCTACTTCTAGTGGGATTTCTTAGCCTAGCATTGAGATTTTTTTTTTATGGTATATGGCTCATGGGAGAAGGAGAAATATGATCAGCCCATACTGGCAATATTATTTATACAATATACGTCTATACTGACACATATACTATATCGGCTTTTAGGTAGTTAATATTATGATTCCTGATGAATTTTTCAGACATCCTCACCATTATTTTATGTCCTCTCTCTTTTTT
The DNA here is from genome assembly GCF_963924665.1 of Micromys minutus. Lineage (NCBI taxonomy): Eukaryota > Metazoa > Chordata > Mammalia > Rodentia > Muridae > Micromys > Micromys minutus. The sequence continues at coordinate 23,657,567 of NC_137974.1, read as the reverse complement.
TTTTTTTTTTTTACTTTTATTCACTTTCTTAATTATAGTCTTTCTTTATCTTAGTTACCATTTCATATCACTTGTACATGACTATTCCTCTCTGTTGTGACCTCTGTCCTATAAAAGTTATAGTTTTTCTTGTTAGTAAATGTAGACAAGTGCATTTCTTGGAAGAACTTTTTAATTGGATATTTTATTTATTTAGACAAATACTATCCACTTTCCTGGTTCCTACCCCCCAGAAACCCATGGTTCCTACCCCTGGTTCCTATCCCATTTCCCCTTCCCCTTCTTCTATGAGTGTGCTCCCCTACCCACCCACACACTCACCTCCCTGGCATTCCCCTGTATTGAGGCATAGAGCCTTCACAGGACCAAGGGTCTCTCCTCCCACTGATGCCTGACAAAGGCCAATCTCTGCTTCATATGAGGTGGGAGTCATGGGTTGCTCCATGTGTGCTCTTTGGTTGGTGGTATAGTCTCTGGGAGATCTGGCTGGGTGGGAATTTACCTGGTTGTTTGATATTGTTGTTCAGAAGACCTTTCTTTTTGTACTGAGTTCTTCATAAGATAAGGATAGTGTCAGTTCCGTTTTGTCATCAGATACAAGATGTCACCTTTTTTTGAATGAGTTTGTTAGGTTTCTGAAAAAAAAATGGTCAAATAACAATGATTGCATAGAGTAAAACTAAACTCACAATTTTGTTTAGCTTCTGAATATGGATTTATACTATTTAGACGATAAAGTCTCATTTATTTAGACCTAGAAGAACATCTGTGAGAAGGTTTGGTCCTTTAACTGATCATCTGTAATTGTTAATTTTACTTAAAATATTGGTCTGTCTTTTAAAAATTCTAAATTTTTGCAGTATTTCATTTGCTCATCCATTTGAAGTTGGAATGATTGGTCTATGGCGAATGCAAAGGACAAAAAGATGAAATTTGAACACTGAAGTGATCAAAGCTTCTAGCTTCAACAGTTCTTAGTAAATAAGAGAGACTGACAAATAAGAAATAAATGCTAACTGTATATTTTACTAATAGCTGTAACTGTGATTTCTTTAAAGAGTAAAGGGAGAAGACAGGAAGATGTCAGATGAACTGTTGAAATGAGGTTAAGGTGTTTTGGATGTTCCATTGTGTTTTGGAGGAAGAGCAAAGAGAACCATGAAAAAAGGGGCTCTGGCACAAAAAAAAATTTTTTTTGTATGTTTACAAAAAAATATGGAGAAAATGCACACAGTTCAGTGATATCTATCATCTGTCTGTCTGTCTGTCTGTCTGTCTATCTCCCTATCTCTCTCTCTCTCTCTCTCTCTCTCTCTCTCTCTCTCTCTCTCTATCTATCTATCTATCTATCTATCTAAAGGTAAGTATAGAGGAGATATAAATATTTGAACATCATCATATAGATTAAAATGCATATCAGGGTATGAGCAAAGTAGGAAATCTTTAAAAGAGCATTGAATGATTTTTTTTTTTTCATGATTCAATTAAAAAAAAAAAACACCCTAAACTGGGGAGTTGAGAAAGAACACATCATAGGAAATTCCTTTGCAGAGTATTGGAATAGTTAAGATCAGTCTTAGCTTTCCTTTTTATTTATCCAGATTGAGTTTTCTCTGGGTTTGTGTAGCTAATTCTTTCTCTGGGGGCCAATCAATGATCTTTTATGCAATTTTTGAAATTTATGCAAGAACTAGATGCCTATGTCATGTCAAACATAGTGATAGAAACTAGCATGACATATGCTAATTAAACACTTGTCAGAACTTCATGGGAAAACTTACCAAGTGTCATTTATTTTCAGGCTGAGTAGAGCATTCCAAGAATAGCTCTAGAAAGTTACTTTGAATAAGACGTGATACATGTACTATGACTCCTGGACAGCTAAGTGTCTGTGTTTATGTCTTGAGCAATCACTATTACAAATACAGCTGCTTTCAGCCACATGACATTTCAAATATTTGAATTGTGTATGCCAAACTTTGGGATGCACACATCTGAAAATTAAGAAAATGCCTTCTTGAATATTTTTTCTTTATTTGTATTCTTAAAGAATTATTAATGAAATTGAATCCTAATTGAATCACTCTCAATTCTTCATCAATTCAATACTTTAAAATGAATTAAGTAATTTGAATTGAATTAGCTTATTCACTTCCGCCTTGGTTCAGAGTGAATGATTTCAAATGATGGCAAATCTTGCTCAGGGAGAATACTTTGGTTAAAGAGGCTTCCTTCCCCTTTCATCTCTCTTTTGATGCTTTCTCCTCTTTCCTGAACTAATTACTCTTTTCTTTTTGGCAGCTTTAATCTCCATCCTCAAGTACTATCTCCTTTCTTCTAGCCCGTTTATTCAAATCTTCAGCAACTTAGACAATGTTTACTTCAGCAAAGCTCTCTGATCCTTTCCAAAAATGAAATGGAGAAGACGCATGCTTTCATTGTCTGTCCTTATCCCTTCTTGTTTTGGTTCAGCATTTTTAATATCCAGTCTTGGGGTAGTCTTCCTATGACATTTCCCGAATGCTTTTTTTCTGATTTCAACTTCTTATTCTTGTGCCTCACCATATTTTTCTCAGGCTGGGAAACTTATGAATTGTGTGTGTGTGTGTGTGTGTGTGTGTGTGTGTGTGTGAGAGAGAGAGAGAGAGAGAGAGAGAGAGAGAGAGAGAGAGAGAGAGAGAGAGTTTGCATGTTTTTATACTTTCTTTACCTCTCTTTTTTTTTCTGAGCTTTATTTATCATATCTGAAATTTTATCCTTTGGGAAATTTAATAATACAGAACAGATTATAAAACAAAACAGAAATAATGGCATATGTATGGAATTTAATATATGAGATTTGCAGGCAGGAAGAATGCCATCAATTTGGGGCTGGCTATGTTATATAATGAGTTTGGAGCCAGATTTTCAGAGTAAAAAATTAAAATAAAAAAAAATTTTAAATGATCAAAAACAAAGCAAATGATGCAACAGCTACCTAAATATTTTTCATAATTATACATGACTAACTTTTATCTGTATCAAAATTACATCACCTCATATGTAACAATGTCTAAAATATCATCCTTTCAATTCTGTGTTTCTTAATGTCTTCATGGTTTTAAAATTGTAATTTAGACTGAAACAATAGCTATTTGAGACCATATGTTGGCCTAATATCTCAAAATTAAAACTAGCTCTAGGGAAAACATCAATTGACGTTTGTTTAAATATTTAAATGTAGAGGAATGCCAGGGTCTTGAGGTGTAGGTAGATGGGAGTGGGGACATCTTCATCGCTGCAGTGAGGAGGGTGGAGGACAAGAGGGAGGGAACAGGGAAAACATTTGAAATGGAAATACATTAAATATGCAATGAAAATAATATGTATATATATTAACTCATATATGTGAATTAATCTATTAACCATGTGAATCGAAAGCTCAAAAATATTTATTTATGTATATGAGTACACAGTAGCTGTCTTCAAACACACCAGAAGAGGGCATTGAATCTCCTCATAGATGGTTGTGAGCCACCATGTGGTTGCTGGGATTTGAACTCAAGACCTCCGGAAGAACAGTCAGTGCTCTTAACCACTGAGCCATCTCTCCAGTCCTAAATACGTAATTTTTATTCCATTTTTTTCATTTGTTTCCTAGAAAAGAAATGTATTTTACTAAATATTTCAAAATTTGAGTTTTTGGGAATAAATATTAATTAAACTCTCAAACAGTAATTTGAAATATCTGCCATAAAAGTTTACTATTAAAAATAAAATAAAATCTTAAGTTGCCACCATTGGATTGTTCCCTTCTTTGCAGTAGATACCTATTCATATGTGAATGACAATGTCTGTTCTGTTTGTAAATATTCTACAGTTAAGATGTGACTGAGTTGACATTTGAAAGGCTAATTATCATGAAATAATTCATATACATTTTTATGTGACAATTAATTGAACTATATCTCATCAATTAATGTGTTTTGAAATGATAATAAATATCATCAGCATCAAACAGAATGTCTTTATAGTGATTGGAAATGTACATAGCAAAATTTAACATTAACTAGGTTTTCAATTGTCTCTGCTAACCTCTCTTAAAAGTTGGTTTAGTTTCCCATTATCAAATGCATGAGATAGTATGAACAGGGTTCTATAAAAATATGCTCGGATGGGTCGACTTATCTTGTGTTCTGAAATCCATAAATAATGCTTTATATTATTCTAATATATTTATTACCTATCATCATCCATTCAGTAATCAGATATATACATGATTGAAATGTGATGTTTAGAACTACAACATAATGGGAAAGACACTTTTCTAGGAATATTTCCCTTTAATCTTATTTGATTAATTAAACTGTTGCCCTTATATGCACAGTAATGACAAATATAAAATTCCTGAATTTATCGACTGCATAACTAACCTAGCGACTTCTCAAAAAACAAATGGAACATGAATAAAGCATTGCTCTATGACCTTGATAAATATTGCTTTGTTCAGAACACTGAGGAAAGATTTGTTATATTATAAAATGTCTTGTCTTTATTTATTCTACATAATTCCTGTTTCAAATTGAATTGCATACATACATGAAACGAAGAGAAAAATTACTTAAGACAAACAAGAGCATCATTAAATCTAAGCATACATAATGAGAAACAAATCAGTAGGGAAATGGGCTACCTTCTGAGATCAGAGAAGGAATATGGGCTTCGAGAAGTACTAACATGCACAAACACACACAAATATAACTAATATATATATATATATATATATATATATATATATATATATATACATATAAAACTGTTAAATTAGAAATATCTGAGAGATATCAGTTTACTTAATTCTTCAAAATTATTTTCTTATAATATTTTTTCTTTTATTTACACACATTGATTACAAATATTGGTGCAATTAAATATAAAAAAATTAAATTGAGCAAACACAACACAGTTATCTTCATTTAGCAAATTTTGGCACTAAAATGACAGCTAATATGTAGATGATGTCTTCACTCAGTAAGGCAGGTACAAGATAAAATGAGTCCTGTCATTGGATAAGAAGGAAGGATGGGTGGGAATAAGGTTTTATAAAAAGGGGAGGAGCGAGAGCGAGGAGAAGCATCTGTGTGTGTGCAACACAGAAGCAGATTAAAGATTCTTCTCTGCACATAGATACAAGTTGTTATGAATATTTTTAAGGGATGGGTGTATACAGAATTTTGTGCTGTCTAGATGGGAAAATGATATCATATCTATTGGATCAAAGGTTATTGTGTAGTGTTTTCATTCATGTTGTGAATTAACTGAGTTCACGACGCTGTGCATTGGTGGGATGCACCAAGCCTGCCATGGAATTGGGATATGTGGGCCTGGGATGGTAACAACCTGCCAAGGGAATTGTGAGTAAAAGCAGAGTGGCAAGGTGCCCCACTGGAATGGATCACGGTCAGCCAGGGTTGAGAGTACCCTGGAGGCCAGCGTGGAGCTACTGTGATAAATTAGTTCAAGTTTCATATGGCCCAATGGTGCAGGAACCAGCATGCGCACATCTGCCCGGGTCAGAGAGAGCCAGGGACAGTGGGTGCAGTAATGCACAGGAACTAGTCATGCTGCTTTTAAAATATTTACCACAACAGCTATGTAATAAGAGAACCCTCTTCCACTTATTTATGTGACTAAAGATTAATATCCAGGGTATATAATAAATATGCATTTCAAATCTAAAATTTCAGTGTTATACAAGAAATCATCTTGTTTTGTAAGAGCAATGTTGTTCAAAACATTTGGCTGCATTTTATTTTTCGGTTAAGTTTATCATATTATAATTAGCCTTATAATCCTCTTTTAAATGATGAGATGGATAATTCAAACTCAATATGGTATCAAATGTGTCGTATTATTAATTATTTTTTATTTTGCTGTAGTGTTACATTAGTTCCTTTTTCTCACCATAGAGACAAAGTTTTAGGTAGGGCAACTGGAGGGATAAAGTTGACTTTCACCTAAGTACAGAGTTCCTGGAATGCATGCACTTGAGAAGGACACTACTGCAGTGAGTGGACAGGAAGGAGGTAATTCTTCATCTCACACCGAAACCGCACTATTCTGAAGAGAGCAGGGCAAATAAAGTCCTGAGAATGCTCCTGTAATGATTTGTCCTCTCCAGCCAGCCCACAAATCCTATCATTTCATCACTTCCCAATGATACTCTAGGATTATGAATCCAATGTAACAAAACTAATGCATTCACTATGTGAGAGCTCTTATGACCTAATTGGCTAAGGAAATGCATCATGTCACATCCACACTAGAGGGTTGCTGTCCTAACCAATTTGCTCAGCATATCTCAATTCAGTCAGATCAGCAATAGTTATTAACCATTATAAACATAAATTGTAATTCTATTTTCATCATTTATATGTTAGTTTATGGTGTTGAATTATTCATATTAGTATCTTCCAGTGACAGCAGTAGAGACAACACTCAACCTCTATGAAATGCTTAGTGTCCCAAGATTAACTGAGGGCCCTTAAATATACCCCCCTCTTTTACTTTTCCCATCCAACAAAATATATGAGAATAGTCTCAGTGTCATTATTCAAAAGTTAATGAATTGTTTAGGCACTTTTAGAAACTTGTAGGTACAGATTTTAAGTAATTTTTAACTGATCAATGTCCTTGCATTCGAGTACTTATAACAACAAGTTTTCTTGTGATAAGTTTGATCCAACCAGTAACTTTGGAGAATACAGTGGAAGGAGCCAGTATCTAGACCTGGCTTTGCACTCTTGTACTATTGTGTCAAGATGATTTAATCAATAGTGGAGAACCTGATGCAAAGTGATAAAGAAAGAATTGCTATGCTGTGATGATGTAAAACAGCAGTAGTGGCATATTACATGTAGTATATGATTTAATGTTCTAATCTATTCTGCAAAAACTAGGCAACCTGATCTATATTTTCACAACTGTAAGAAAGTTAGCTGTAGTGGGAATATTTTACAGAAGTTAATTTCCCATAATAGAGAAAGTTTGGTACTACAATTATAGACTTTGCATATGTTACTTTTTTCTCTTACTGTACGCAATTTGTTTCTTCTTTCTTTAACAATTTTAGGAATATATATTGAGTTTTATTGATATTCAGTCATTTTTATCCCATCACTCTCTTATCTCCATTCTCTTTGAATTCAAGTTTTTTTCTTCTTAAGATATTTTCTGTATATGTGACCTATTGAGATTAATTAGAGTTGTTTTAGTGAACATGGCTGGGGAGATCTAGAGTCTGTGCAGTTAAGTAGAACATATACCATTAAAGACAATTACACCCCTTCCAGAAAAAGCTAACTGCCAATAGTCTTTTAGGAAAGAGTGAAGCCTCTTTAGCATGTTCTTGATCCATGATGAAATGATGATTAACCTAGTTTTGTATGTACAGATGCAGAGACAACATATGTGCAATGGCCATGTCATATCCAGAAAGGAGTGCTGCCCAATACTCCTTCCATCCTCCAGCCCTGTCCCTCTTTCTGTCCCTTATTCTGCACTTTCCTCTGAAATGGGTGACACTGATGTTTCGCTATGACCTTGCACCACACAGACAGTTTCTGGGGGGTTTGACCAGTTATGAGACTCTGCATTAACCTGTTTCCCCTGCACTCAGGAGTTTCTCAAATAAGGAGTGTGACCAGCACTAAACTAGGATTATAAACAGAACTTCAAAAAAGAAATAGCCACACGACATGATAATTTTTCTACAATGGTTTTTAATATATAAATGCTTTAAAGTATTTGTTTTGTTAACAGTATAGATGAAGAGATCAAGCAGGACTATAATGACAATAAACACGTGTAGATGTCAAGATATCTAATTGATGAAGCCCAAGTGACCTCAGTGCTCAGATTTCCTTGTCCTGTGCATATATAATTATCTCATAACCAAATGAAAATTGGATAATTACTGAAATACTATGAACAATATCAGAAATGTGAAGCTTTCGTATATCATCTTATTATATATGCTAAAGGTATAGGATCCCATTACAATTGTACAGATTTCTCCACTTAAAATGTAGCAAAGAAAAAAGGGCCTTCCATGGGCATGTTTGTGTTCTGGTGACTCTAAAAGTGACAAATCCATGTCACCATAGATTTTTATGAAGCCGTTGTTTGAAAAATATGCAACAAAAATTTTTACTCTGAAATGTAAAATAGATTTGAAGAAGAAATATTATTTTTAACAAAAGAAATGTAGATTGTCTATCACGTAAACACTGCTTAATTCATAAGCATTTAAATATTGGAATATTTAAAATGTCAGAGTGCTTTTAGTTATGTTTAATGATACTAGCTATTTCTATATTCTTTTAATAAACAATAGAGTTCTTTCCTTACTGCTCCTCTTTTCTTTTCTAGTGGTAACATGATTTTATTAAGTTATCATTATTTTTCTCTTACCAGGAACAACAGAACTGCATTCAGATCCAACTGTGATCATTCTTTGTCTTTGACTGGTTATGTATGTCAGATCATATCATTAAGGCTTAGGAATTCCCAAGAGTGGATCTTTAGGACTTTTACCACTTGATAAAAATTTCTTTGAAGGAGTAATGTTTCCATCCTTGAATTTTATCAGCTGGATGAGTCCTTGCATTCAACTTGGTAATGTGGGAATATACCACTAAGACAATATGGTATACGTCTGGATTCTAGACATTTAACACAATGACTTCCAAGCCTCAACTGTACATTTCAGACCTTTTGATGCTAGACTATTCTTGTGTCTCCCCAGAATGATATCACTTAATCTGAGACTTTTTCTTATTTATTCTTACTTCCTGCCCTCTCAAGCATCTTTGTTTGTTGTTTGTAATGTACTGATAAAAATTATTAAGATTTTAAGTTTGTGATATTGTTCATAATATTTAGAGTATTATCAATGTTCTCCACCATTCTCATGAATTTATTAAGTCATCTGAGTCGTTAAGATCATCTTTATTTTTCCCTAAATATTTTAAGCATGGGATCCAAACATAAACTTGGAGATTGTTTCTGACTCAAGCATATACCACCCCACCCTTCAGTATTACACTTTAGCCTTTTTCTCTAGGTCCCTGGACATGGGTGTTCAGTACTGATTTAATTTCTTTGTCTTGTGGACTTCATAAAAATAGACCATGAGTAGTTTTTATTTCCATGGCATTCACATTTAATGAGTGTGCTTATTACCCTAAGTATATGCTTAGTTAATATTCTTCCATTCCTGAAAATCTGTAAAAAAAATAATTTTATTTGTGTTTATATATGGGTAAAAGCACATGAGTGCTGGTACAGCAGAGACCAGAGGTTCTGAATACTCCTGGAGTTTGAGATACAGGTGGTTCAGATCTGCTTGATGTAGTTGCTGAGATTCAAATGAAAGAATAACCCATGCTCTTCAGTTCTGAACCTATGCTCTCCAGCTCTTATTTTCCACTTACAGAAACATTCCAGTGTGACATTTTTATCAGTGCAAATTGAGGTACACTAGATAAAATGATAAGACCTCTGAAGGCTCTGCTGTTGGCTGCCAAGCTCGCTAGCTTCCCTGTTTAGCTGTGCTGTGCTGCTGGGCTCACAATGCTTTTCCAAAAACAATAGTTTCCTTTGACTGAGTCACAGCCTGAAAAAAAAAATACTATGGCTAAAGTAATATATATTTGTTTCTGTGAAGCAGGAAAAGGCTTATCAGAGCACAAAGAATATACTTGAAGACCTTTCCGACCAGAGCTGAGAGGATGAGTTTGTTTTCCAACCTGAGTTTCTCGAGTTTCTGAAACACAGTATTCTGTTAGGCCACCAGGCTAGTGCGGCGATGTTTAGATATTACTTCAATCAAAAACTGTATTCCATTATCCTAGGATCTGTGTCAAACTGTGGATTAGGTTAGAGGGAAAAAAAAGAAACAACAACAAAAGTTCCTGGTGGCTGAAAGATTCTAAGTATTTCGCTCCATTGCTGCATAGCAGGCATGAACACGCTCCTTGAGTATTTTAGGGTTTCACAACGCACAATTAATTAATTGAGTCAATCTAGCTAAAACACCAGTCTGAGTTACTGTCTGCAGGTTTAATAAATCCTTTGAATTCCCTTGATCTGGCTTGTTTCGAATCCTCCCTGTGCGGTGTAGCACAACTTTCCCAAACCCATAAAACTTTGATTAATGGAAGAAAGGATTAAACTTGAGATACCTGAGTTTGTTTCTCTCCCAGGCTTCTCTGACCTCTGGGTTCTCTTTCTAATGTACCTCGGCCATTTTCTCTAAGAGAAACCAATAAATGAGAATGGAATTAAAGTGTGACCACCCTTGTTTTTACCAAATCTTATAGATGCAAACCCATGTACATCACTTTACATTCAAACAGTGTTGTGATTCCTTTCTGGCAAGTAAGCAATGCTTTTCCTACTTCTTCCCTACATCCTCATGGCGCTCACTGACCTCATGTGTGTGTACAAGTTAGGCAGAAAAAAAAGTGGGGCAAAAGATAAAAGAACCTCGCCTCATGGGACCAGTTGCTCTGTCCATGTGTAACATTAAGGGTGGGTGTCATGGATTTTTGCACCATTGAGAACTCTTCTCATTGGTTCTCCAAACCTCTCCCCATTAATGAAGACCAGCTGTCTCAGTTTTCTTCAGATTCTCATACCCAGATCAAACTGTAACCAGAAATGTAAATTGGGCACGGGGAGGGGGGGTGTGTTCTCCTATCTTACAAAGAAGTTTACTTTGCACCCTCTCATCCAAGTTTGGTTACCTTAAATCTCAGTAGGGTTCTCCTTCTCAGGCATGGTTCCCCAATTCTCAGGGAACTGAGGGGGAAGTACTGAGAGGAACTTGTCCCTGTCTCTTCACTGGAGTAAGGCTCATTGTTCCCCAGTAGCGTGGAGAATAACTCTTTAGAAGTCATGCTTTCATCCCCGTGCTCTTGAGTGTGCTGCCATGCTGAATTGATTCATAGGTGACCAAAGATTGGTCCTGGGGACAGGTAGCAAGAAGAGACCACCTGTTCTGTAGAAAACTGCTAGGAAAGGAGGGTTACATACCCTGCTGAGAATACTTTGGCTAGGAAATGAAACCTCCTCAGGCATGTTTCTTTAAGTCTCCCCTTACTTTGTATTCCACAATAGGCTAGAAGTCCTGGGAGATCACTGTCTACTCCTTCAACCACAGCTAAGTGACCCAGGAATCTCTTAAGTGAATGGATGTGTAGATCAAGATCTCTTTGAGGTAGTGGTTAACTTTGATCATCACAAGTGTGTCTGGCAATATGTAAGAATGTCCACAGTAGTTCTTGAGAAGTTGACTTACCATCTCCTCCAGAAAATGCTAAAATGAGAAGTACAGGCAGATCATTGGTTGAAAGTGTAAACTAGCTAGATGCTGTGGTTTCTCCTATAAATTTTAATTACTATTGTTAGAATTAAGAATTTGCTACCAGTGCTTTTGAATGGCACAGAAGAGGGATTTTTCCACACTTGTGGAATTTAGGAAATAGATGGATAATGTAATAATTACATTGCCTTTAATAAATATTAAAGTGGTCATGTGCCTAGTATAGTGACAGAAATATAAGACTTCATGTATGACCATACAGGAGATGCTCCTAAGAGTGGGGACCATAGGGGAGAACTCATGTCTTTCCTGTCCTCTTTGTAGTTTACCACGGAGCCTGAGAGCTTGTTCTCTAAGATTCAACACCTAAAGAATGTATTTTTTTTTACATTGTTCAAAGCTGACCTCTGCTTCTTGAAAAGTTTATCTGTACTTTTTCATCTGTTTAGAAACATACATTTTTGGTTAAGAGACTGAAGACAATCTCTCTTTGTCTTTTTTTTTTTTTCTTCCCTGAGCTAAAGAGGTTGAGATAAAAAAGAATGACTGCTTTAAAAGTCACACATGGCTGTAATTTAAGATTTTTTTTCCCCTCTCATTGTCCGTAACAGTTGAAAGAAACCTTCAATGAAAGTTTATTAACTAGGCCAATGCCCGAGGCAATAAAGGCTCATTTACTACCAGTTTCTTGGCTGTTTTTCTTCTTCTATTTTTCGGTTAAACTCATAGCGTAAGATAATACTTCACAAAATTAAACCTTTGACCTTCTGTAGAGTTAAGTCTCCTTTGATTAGATAAAGTAACAATTTATGGTCTAGCCGAGGTTGCACATGAAATGAATAATGCAGGGGACTCAGGGAAGACCGAGCAGCTCTTGCTTTTGAAAAGATGGATGCTGTTTAAAGCAGAGGAATCTACTTAAGTGTGTTGTCTTTATTCGCAATGCACTTCGGCAATATTTCAAAAAGCTTTTCCTTATAAAATAAAGTTCTATTTGAGTTCTTTTTTTAAAAAAACAACTTATATTGGAAAGATCTCTGGTAAAATACTGCAAATAAAAGCTTTGAACTTCTTACAGGATGTCTGTACATATGACAGGCCTCTATAATTCAGATAGTACAAAAACTGAGAGAAAAAAAGTAAGATAACTTATTTAACAAAGAGGCATATCAAGATGAAAAAAAAGAATGGAGATTTGTAATAGCATTTTGTGGACCTGTTAACAAGGTTAAATTAAAAGTATATTTAAATGTTTTAAGTTACAAACATAATAGATGATAGTGTTAAGCAAAGTCTCCTTTTTTAGGAAGATCATAAGACTATATTTTCTAATATGATGATGTAATAGTAACCTTTTTGATTAAAAAAATACTATGGCAGCTGTTTCTTCAAGTCACACTATGTGTCTGAGCTGTCATACCTGTGACAGGGTGATCAGGAATGAAATTTTAGTAGGTGTTTGTGTTTTAAAATGTATTTGCTCGAAAGTAATTTTGTGGGAAAAAATGAGAAAAATATCAAATATGCATCAGTGGAAACATTTTCCTGAAATGTTAATGTAGCACGGAAAAGATGCACATGCTGGTGAGTCAGACCTGCTGCTTACCTGTGTCTTAGCTCAGCGGAGATAGAGGAGGGATGTGCACACATGGGAGCTTCTGTTCCTGGCAAAGCTGCTGTAATTAGCTGGTTGTTTAAATTACTAATTGACATGCAGAAGTTGAATGCCTAAGAAAGCGTCTTAGTTTTAGTTTGGTTCCTTTTCAATTAGCTTAAATTATTTAAGGTGAATAAATCTACTGAAGTGATGTAGTTTCTTTTAATAGAATCTCATGGCACAAAACAAATTAGGTCAAGAGGAGCCACTGGCTCAGTACAAACCTGGATGCCGTTCTCAAAGTGAAAACACGTTCGCAAAGTTCAGGATTTGCTGTCACTAAAAACAAATACAAGGTACTAACAAACAACGAATATTTCAAATTCCCCAAAGTCACACTCATTTTCCTATCAGAAGTAAACATCTTTCTCTATTGAAATATTTTATAGCAAAAAGGGAGACGTGAATAATGTAATACCCATCTGCTCTCTTTCTAGGTGAGCGATGCTGAATATGGTAATCAGGCTTTATAAGGGTGTACATTTTTATTCTTGAAAAGCAACAATGTCATATTGTGATCAAGCTAAATTTGCCTATGACACATTCAAGGCGTTCAAGTAACTTCATAGTGATTACAAAGTTGTGCCAAGACAAAGACTTCATCAGCCTCAGCCTGACACCTTCTCTCAGCTTGTGGACCACATTCATTTTTCTTTTGAACACTCACTATCACTCAAGGGCGGGGAGGGAAGTCTGTCCTTTCAAAATTCATCTAAATTGTTTTGTCCCCAAGGTTCAACTGTAAGGCTCTGCCTGATTTTTACTTTTCTAAACATTATCTCCCTTCAGCTGATCTTTGCAAACAAATGAGAAAATTCTGCACTTCAGAGGATGATAATGTCCCTCCAGAAAGGCTGGCATACCTGTGAAAACATACAGTGGAGGATGTATTATCTTGACTGTGTTGGCCCCTATGTACTCAATGATGGGAGTTATAAATGTCCGCAATTCACTCTGACCCTGAACTGAATTTTCTTGAGAAAGACAAAAAAAAAAAAAAAAAAAAAAAAAAAAAAAAAAAATCCAATATCCATAAATATTTCTGTGTTTCCATGACTATCCAATACTCATGCCTCTTCTCATGAAAATATTTATGTTACCATATCAGAAAACTTTTATGTCCCTATTTTTCACATATTTTGATGTTTTGAATAATTTTCTCTAAACAAGTCTCAAATGTAGAAGAAAAAAATATATTTATTCTCTCCTCTCTCTCTCTCTTCTTTTTCTCCTCCTTTCTATTTCTTCCCCACCCCTCCCCTCTCCTCTCCTGTCCTGTCCTCTCCTCTCTTCTATCCTCATAACAAACTTATACAGCAGAGCCACAAGGATGCATATGCATTCTGATACGCACTCTGAGAAGAAAATAGGTAACAGAGGGACTTAAGAGAAATATCAAAGGAAATTGAAACAAAGTGGAATATTTGAGAAGATTATTTAAGTTTAAATGCTGGTGAGATGATGTTTCTATAAAAAATCTGCTTGTGGCATAATTTACTTTGCTCATCAATCTAGCCTGGCTCTGCCATACTTTTCCCAGTCACTTCTTTGACTTTTTCGAATGCCATATTTTATCAGTCATACTTAGATTAGGTAGAGCTACCTACCTACACTTAATTACCAAGTTCTCTTATTGATGGTTATACATAGAAGGAAAAATTCTGGGTCATAGAATGACACAAGCAAGCTAATGCCTTGTTTATTAAGAAATAGAAAAGTAAGGTATGGGATATTACGCTTCATGAAAGTAAGTCAAAATCTGATTATTTCCTTTAATTTTTCATAAAGAGAACTGGTTTCGTTTTCAGTTATGCAGAAGGCAATATTCGTTTTGATGTGATGTGCACTGACTACATAGGATTCAGGTAACATTGTGAATGTTGAATTTCATCAATACTACATAATTAAACAGTTTCGCACACAATTAAAGGTAAATTGTGATTCTGTCTATAGGAAATATATTGTGAATTTTATGAAACTGTCATTGAAAATTTGACCCGATTTTTCTGCCAACAGACATATTTGTGCATTTATATGTCCATATAACTCCATAGGCTATAAAGAGTCAGATCTTATTTCAAACCCTGTGGCTTGCTGCATTCTCCTCTGTTCCCTTTACCTTTATCTTCAATGTGTTCGGGGCTGAAATGTTACCTAGAAGTGAGCTTTCTCAGTCACTGTTGAATGTAGCAATGTCTTGAAAAAGATTTCCATCTTTGTGCTTCCATCTCATTGTCAGGAAAACAAAAGTTACCCTTTTCTAGTACCCATCTTTATAAGTTGAGTCCCCAAGCGGTGGCTTAGGAATTATTTTCTAGAGAGAGTAGTATTAAAGAAGAGTTAGAGGCACATATTACATGCTAAGCTTGTCTTTCCACACAGGCGATCAATTCTACTGAACCAAATTACAGTAATTTAACCCTTTTTGTTTGTTCTGGTTTGTCCTGTTTCTCTGATTCAGTGATCAGAAGGTGAGATTTTCAAAGGCCCCCATTAAAATGCTTCAGTGATTTACTCATAGCCAAATGGCATCCTCATGGTTTTTAGCCCTCTGATTCCATTGAGGTTCTAACCCTTTCATTCAGGGTAACTGAAATTTTAAACTAGTCACAAATAATCATGCTAATTCTTATGTTGATTTGATTTACCAGTGATTAACTATGCAATGATAAAACTTCTTTTAAAATATTATTTCTGTAAAAATAGAATTACATGTTTTTCTTGCTTCCATTTTCTCCCTTCAAACCCTCCAATTCCTTTGAATCCAGTCCATCCCATCCCCCACACTGTTTCCTGACTGCCTAAATAATACCTGTACAATAACAACATCAATAGACATGCTAACTGCTAATCCAGAAGGAGATAATGTTTCTTCCTATATGTTTGTGTACTTTTTGGATGTAGGTTTCTTTCTTTCTTTATTTTCTTTCCTTTCTTTTCTTCTCTTTCTTTTTTTGGTTGTTATTGTTAGTCTAAACATTTCTAAAATCTAATTCAATCAATTGAAAAACTGAAAACTGGTATAGAAAGTGTTTCCATTAGTGGCCTCAGGGATCAATTTTCCTTTCCTCCACAGAATACAAATGTGCTACAAAGGGCAAGAAAGTCAGTCTAATGGACATTAAGAGACAAGTTCACGCTGAAAATATTCACTTTAACCAGATGCACAATTAAGTTTCTTATTCTAGTAGCTTATAATTTCTGCAATTTAAGCATTCGAGATGAGAACAGACATGGTTCAATCACATTTTTAATTTATTTAGAAAGTAATAAGAAATAAAATAACTGGAGATTAGTGTCAGTTTTTGGACAGCTGGTATTTAAATAAGGATAAAGAAAAATTGAGTAAAAAAAAAAAAAAAAAAGGATACTGGTGTTTTCAAGTTGCTGTTCTGAGCCAAGAGTTCTGTGTCTTGGAGTGATTTCAATTGAGTTGTAATTCAAACTCATACGGAGCTTACAATGCACCTTCAACATAGCTTTTCAGAGTCTATAGGAACTGTCAGGAGCAGAAAGATTGCCTCACACTAATGAGTGTTGAATTGAACTATGCTTTTTGATGTTTTACTTTCTGAATTGAATTGTTAGACAAGATTAATTGCACACAGTGAGAGTTTTAAATGAATGACTATGTAAAGCATTAAGTTCCTCTCTATGCCACTTGGGGGAAAAATAGCTGGAAGGTTTAAATGAATAAATGCATTTAATGCACAAAATGCCTGGGCTAATTTTAAAATTCCTTCACTAACATCCTTATTGAAAATAGAAACCCACTTTATTCATCTGTCTTGGTTATATTGCTCTGGTTGAAGTAATTTAATATTCCAGCTTTCTACTAATCTTCTGGTTCACCAGAAGTAAACAATAGCTTTCATAAATTAAAAAATGCACTCTTCTAAACATGCTTATAAGATGAAAAAAGCAACAAGGCTGTAAACATTTATGACTGAAACAAACTAGGTTGTTCACATCCTGCCATGCCGCATCTCGTATTTTAATATGGCACTGATATCAGTTAGAATGCAAACAAGCTTTTAAATGATGTGCCCCTTCATTTCAGCTGGAGAAGCTGCTTCACACCATCTGCCTATCAGATGGTTAGGAACCAGGACTGCGTATTAATGCCACATGTTCGATTTTCCTCCTCCTTGTAATGGTTAGATTCATATTGCTAATAGCTGTGCATGAGCACTGTCGAGGAAATTTCTGTGACGGCGGAGTGATGAGATATTTATAAGCCGCCTGTCTCCCTGAATAATCAGGGAGAAAGAATGCCAGACATAAATAACCTATCAATTCCAGAATATTAATAGTAACTATGCTTGACCATAATTTCTGGCATGTCTAAGCTTGTTTCTTCTAGGTTTTTAGTAAGTAACATAAACTAATAGATAGTAGAATATTTGAATACTTACCATCTCTTCAATATAACATAACTTTTCAACCATTAGGATTCGAGAACTGCATTTTATGTGTAATTCAATGTAAAAGTAGACAGCATATCAAACATTTGGAAGTCATCGTGATGTCTTTGAAACCAAAGATCAAAGATTGGGCTTTTCAAGTTAATGAGTAAACAAACAGATCAGAGAAAGGATTTGACAGCAATATGTCTTCTTTATTGGTATTTATAATCTACAGTTATAATCTTCTACTTATAACCAAGGGCACTAACTTATTGAAAATAAATATAGTGAGATATTTATTCTTCTTTAAAATGGTGATCAGGATAGGGTAATGGCCTTTGGAAGAATTTAAAGGCTACTTAAGGAAAGTTGAAAACAGAAAATAATTGCTGTCTTTGAAAATGAGAGGATACATTGTAACAATGCTCGCTTCCCTTCCAAAATTTAGACCCATGGTTTTGCAGTTAAAATACCAAGGGCCTCATACCCAGGCATCACACAGAGTTTGGATTCAGTGATTATATGATAAAATTGATCCATGTGGATGGTTTGAATCAAAATGAATGCTACATTCTAAGACCTTTGATAGTGGTTTAGATGTTTAGTGAATGGAATCAAGGAGTTAATTATTTCTTACTGCAAGAAGTCACTTTTTCATGTGTTCATCTTGTTATCTGTCTTCGTATATTGATTATTTTCGGTGTAATAATTTTATTTTTTCAACTGGTTTGGTCTGCTTTGGCTCTTCTCTTTTCTCTTACAGATAGGTATAATGAGTTTATGTTTCTATGTTGATTTTTTTAAACGTGCACTTTTAAAGGTCATTACAATATCATTCTACATGGTTAATAAACATTCATTATAAAACATACACTGTGTACGTTTTAGTATAAATTTCTCTCCAATTACTTTTACATACAAATAAAATCTTATATTATATTAAATATATTTTTAGACCCCCTTCCTCCTTTTTTTGTGTGGTACCTGATTGACTAATCCAGAAAAAGAAAATTAGCTGTTTTGAGATAAGTTAAAAGCAGTGGTAATGTGACCTGTAAGACACTTTGGAGTGGGACCTGGAAGCAGATGAATCAAAACATTCCATGAGTCTGAGACAGACCAGACGTAGTGTATAAAGAGCATTAGAGAGGAGATTCAGGAGAATGGTACATACTAAAGATTACTGCTATTTCCACCAGATAATACTAGTATTCTGCTTTATATAATTTTTGCTTTATAAAATTTTGTCATGAGTTGAATTCTTGGTGTTCTGTAAATCATTTATTTCCCTGTCTTTTCTTTTTAAAAGGAAACTAATTAGTGAATAACATATACAATACAAGCTCTATGTGAGGCTACAATAAGATTAAAACTATGCTTTCACTAGAGACAATAGGTTCGGAGGATTTGAGGATTACCTTGGGGATTTGAAAGGAAAGGACCATTAAAAGCCAAAGGGAGCTACCATAAATGTAAGGGGCTGCCAAATGGCTTGTGATCCTCTCAAACCTTAGGCACAAAATACCTATGGAGAGTTATGCTTTACGTTAAATTAAATTAATGAGATTTACTATCCCTTGTGTATTCACATACAATCTAACACAAATGTAAAACATGGTTAGAAGTACAGCTACTTTTTTTTTTCTCTCCAAGTGATCAAGTTTACAGGAAACACTGTGGTAACATTTGTTGTAAGCATAGTAGGAGTCTAGCCACACTTTCTGTATTTTTATGACCTAAGAGAGTAGCCATAATCTCCTCCTCCTTTTGCTACAGTTTTTCCTCTCATATATATGAGAAGGATTATGTTGCTCTTCCCAAATTACATATAAAGACAGCAAGATGACAAGTTGGTTTATGTAGTATTATTGTAATTGCCATATGCAAGTGCAGAGCCTCAGACTTTCAAAATCAGACCTCCTAAGTCAGAACTGTAGACAGAGGTGATGTAGCTATGTGCTTAGTTTGAAAGCTCCATCATTGTTTCTGACACATACTTGGGAGGTAAATTCTTGTCTAACTGGGATGGGGCTTCTCCTCAAAGTCAGATCAACAGGTTAAAATCTTAAGTGAGATAATGGAATGTCTTCCACTGTGATAAGTGAAATTCAGTAATGTGTTTGGAGCACAGAAGTTAATCTGTCACTGGGGATGCTTCCCCATTTATTGTCAGAGAAGTGTGCAGTAAGAAGCTTAATTACCCAGTGAAGTGTTACATTTGGTTCTAACAACAAACATTGAGGGCCTTCACTTTCTATGGTCATCGTGATTTCTATGTGAGTGAAAGATTATAGGTTGGGAGAGTTACAGTTGTTCAGAATGTCAAGCATATGTGTTTTATGTATATACTGTGCGCAGACTTCCATTGATGTGTTCATTGCACCTTCAGCTTCCATCAGAATCACAACTTGGACCTTATGGTTTATAAAAGAGAGAACAGAACTCAAAGCTGGGTGGGTAGTGGATGATGCGATGAATCTCTGAAAAGTCGGGGAAGAGGAATGAATATGTCAAAATCTCATTGCATAACATTTTTTTAATTAAAAAAGTTATTGTATAATTACACAATTTTTCTGGCCTGCTTAATTCTTTAAACCATCTGATATACTCTCCTCATTCTTTTTAAAATCATTTGCCTTTATCTCACGAACTAATATTATATACATATATGTATATTTATATGTATATACATATATTTCTAAATACAAGCTTTGTCTGTACAATTCTTTTCATAAGTGTGCCATTGGATAACAAACTGGTGTGCTCTTCTCTGGAAAAGACTTTAAAAAAAGACATATCAGGACTTATACAATAAGACATAGAGTTTAAATTGTAGCAGCAGTGGAAATAGACAAGAATAGTTGATTTTAAGATACAGAAAATCAAATACAAGGAGGGTTAAAAGAGCCAAAAACTGTAATTGTTTTCTAAGCCATAATTTCCTACTCATGATAAAAACCCTAGGAGAAATAAGAACGTTAAGTTTCATGTCAGTGAAATTATAGCAAACATGTGTCATGTGCACGTGTATATTTGGGTGAAAGTGACACATATACGTTTTTGAGTTCTAATAGAATTGTAAAGCTTGGAAAATGTATGAGACAAATATGCAAGGGTAGAATATAATAGTATTATTAAGAGTAGCTATGATAATTAAAGAATTAGACAAATCTGAGTAATCTAGGGTATGGGCGTAGGTAACGCATATTTCCTACTGAAAGCTAACACTTGTGTCTTGCTTACAGTGGGGCAAGGATGTATAACAGGCCTTAGCTGTAGTGAATAGAAGATGGTATTCTTTATATAGTTTTCTTAGTTAATCATTTTGTTTCTTCTTTGGACTTTGTTTGATTTTAAAAAAAATAAAACTATTCTCAAAACAATTCACCAGTTTTCCCAAAATCAGTTCATGAACAATTACGGATTGTGATTTTTGGAATTTGTTGAGTATTATGTAACTCCCTCTGAAGTCTTCACATTTTGAATGCAATCAGTATATTCTCCTTAGTATGAAGTCAAGCTTCATGACTGAGAAGAAACGTAAATTAGAGAAAGTTATCACCAGAAAATAGAAGAAAGAGGAAAAACAGAGATGTTTCCCTTTGTTAAAAGAAAAAAAAAATCAAGGGAAAATATTTTTTTCTCGGAAACACACAGAGTATTTAAAGAGAACAGGAAAGAAAATATTCTGAGACATCTTTGAAGGAAATGAGTAACTGAGGAAAAAATTCAATCGTAGGAAGATGAGAGAATCTCTTCAGGTTGAGACTTGAAAGGCAGCAAATGCTCACGCTAGACACAGATGGATTCTTTAAATTTAGATCAATGCCTTTTAAGGAGTGGTTATGAGTTTTTCAAGCAAAGATCTGGCTTACAGTTACTACCAACTTAGGGTAAAATGCTCAAGGCCCTTTGCACTGATCTGAAGAGAAGGTGGATACTTCTATGCCCCTACTTCATAACAAAGACTTCTACCAGAAAGATGTTCATGTCTATGGGCAGCAACTTTTTGCTGTGATAACTAAGATTCGTGATTAGTAGGGAGGAAAAGATGTGTTCACTCTCTACCAAATAGGAGTGGAAATAGATCATTCAGATAGATTCAGAAGGCCTAGACACAGTGGTCAGAACTTCTAAATCAGTAGCGTGTGAACTGTGCAAGGAAATACACAATGTCTTTTCATAACATCCTACAGTCAGCAGACATCACCCATGTTTCCCTTACTGTGTCAGTTTTCTCAGGTAATGGATGCCAGGCTAGAAGGAATCAACTTGGTAAAAGTGGACATATTAAGAAGATAATACATTTTCTGTTCAACATTAGCATCTCATTACCTCTATAATTTTAATCCTGATCACTGGCATTTGCATTCTGGCAACACGTGGAGAAGTGTTGACCTCAAATTCTATTTTTTGATCATATCTATTATTATACACTGTTTTATAAATGACCAAAGTGTATAAAACAGAAAGAGACAGTGGTCAATCTAGGCCACTAAATATAGCATTTAATCCTTGTATTGCAGTAATCAGAATACACTTGTGTTACTAAAATCAGTACCGATATATTTAATAAGTGGTATCGAATTATTTGATGAGCTACTTTTGCATTTTTTACATCTTGAGCCTTGCAGCTATATAACACTTAGCCACTGCCACTGAACAGCTCAGTGACTCAGACAGAATACAAGAGCACATGCAAGTGCACACTGTGCAGTGTTTTGTGTACCAATACAGGAATGTAAACATAATCCTTTTTGTCAGAGGCAAGCAGGTATCATCACAGACAAGGTATGTAAGTTCATACTTGCAGTTACAGAAAGAAATTCACTAGATAATGGGCAGTCATGGAAGTGAGCTCAGTTAAAAAGAAACACACAGAAAGTTCGTGCTGTATGACCATGTATGAGAGAAAAGGTGGGGTATTCAGAAAAGAATGAGTGTTGTGTCCTAGGGTAAGGAGACTTTGGATACCAGAAGTAAGCTTTGTAACTGATCTGCACTTTCAACTTTCTGCCTCCTCTGGACACCTGAAGAGGATGTTCACCAGGGAGTGGAATGTTCAGACCTTATGGAAAAGCTCATCCAGTCCACATCTGCACTCCTATACGATATGTGTTACTTTTTTTGCCAATAATCAAAATTTGACAAGCTTATATGTATATCCTTGTATTAATGATACATTGGCTGGTTTAGAGTGGAAATATATTATTAGTATTATACTCAGATACTCTAATATACATTTGTATGTGTGTTATGAAAAGACTTGGACTATTACACACAAAAGGTCTGAATTTGAATTACTTTGCTCTTAATTTATTTTTTTTGAAGGTCTGACTGCAGCTGCTGCAGCTGCTGCAGCTGCTACCAATGCAGCTATTGCTGAAGCAATGAAGGTGAAAAAAATAAAATTAGAAGCTATGAGCAGCTATCATGCCAGTAACAACCAACATGGAGCAGATTCTGAAAACGGGGACATGAATTCAAGTGTTGGTAAGTTCAATGTTCACTGACTGTTTGTGTTCAGTTCGCCATAGAATTGGTTGCACACTGGTGAAATGAGTATTTGAGGTCAAGAAAAGAGTGTGTTCTTAAGGCTTCATTTTGCCTCTCTAGAATGTACACTTAGGATTTGGCGAAGTTATTGTAAACACAAGTTCAAATTTTACGACTATAATTTATGTTACAAGTAATGAATCAATCCATTTCCTAATCTAAATCAGTTCTAAGAATCAAAACTGTAAAATGGTGAGTGTAGATAATGGGCAAAAGTGTGTGAGTGTTTGCACACATGTGATTCGGACCCTACTTGTCATTCATAATACCATTGAATTGTATTTATTAACAAGTAAAAAATTCATTTCTACCAATAGCGGAGTTTATACATTAGTTATTTCTCTTTCATATGGCTTGCCTTTCAGGTCCCTGGTAGATGTCAGAAACCATGGATAATACCTGACATCATATTTACGTTGCTCTATTCATATGTTTAAGATAAGCTTATTTTACAGATTACCATTTTAAAAGATCATAAACAATAGGTGGTAATAAAATATGAAAAATTTAAAACATATTTTCCTAAAATTTACTTAAAATAAAACTATCTTTTTTTTTACTGCTAAAATAGACCAACTTTCAATACTTATAAAGATAAGTGATCAATGTTTACCTAGCAGAGAAATACCAAGATTATAAAGAATGGTTTTCTCAGGGTGGGACTAGTTCACTGAACTGCAACATTCTGACCTCTGTCATTTCACAAAGGAGAACTTCTATCTGCATCTTTTGTTGTAGTTAGGGGCTATGTTCTTGCCTTCTGCCATAAGAAATAGTCTACTCATCAACAATAATTATAGCAATGTTTCCAAATGGTTCTTTGATTATTTTCAAAAATGGACTCACAATGCTGGTCATTCCATCAGAGTAGATGCTTGAAGGAGGTATTAAGATTGACAACATAACACCTTTTAAAGAGACATATTCAAAAGAAACCATTTTTCAATTCTCCTGTGCAGCTGAACTGCAGTTAGTTTTTAAGAAACCAATAGTCCGAAATTAGGACATAAGTAATTGACTCACAGTTAAGCATTAATGTGTATTTTAAAATATTTGTATGTATTAACATATACCTAGCATCCCAATTACAGTTTCCTTTAATTATTTAGGTACTTAGCCTATTATTGTGTCTTAAAATACATACAACTCAACTATCCCATTATATTTTAGTTGGGAAATTACCTTTTTCTATTAGTTGATAGTTCAGCTGTCGTAGCATGAATTGTCTTACATTCTATTGAACCAAGAGGAGCGTTTACTTGCACCTCTTTAGAAGGCTGTGAGACCTGCAGACATTTTTGCATCCATGGATTGTGAGACCCACCCCCTGCAAGGGACATACATCATTTATATTGTGGACCATTTTAGCTGATTTGTGGGGCACCACTGATGTCCTCTTCATTCCATTCTTAACACGCTGTAATTGTCTAAGAATTTACAATCCTTATTGTCTTTCATCAAAACCTCCACTCTTGGATATTTGTTTAGAAATCATAGACAGTGAGTGTTAGGTGGGAGGAGGGAGGGTGCCAAGAGGGAAGAAACCCAGGGAAGGTCAGAGCAAAGTTTACATAGATCAAAGCAGTTGCTGAACTGAGCAGTTTCTGTGGCTCCGGGCTTCGATGAAGCCAACTCCTGACTCTTTTAAGTGGTCAATAACAATTTGATTATGACTTTGAGAAGTTATATAGATGTTCTGAGCTTGACCATAGAAGATAACTGGAAAATGGCATAGTGATAATAAAAAACTGTGTACCCAGTGCTTAGCATGTAATTCATTCTGTCCCTTTCTCACAATGTTTACTTCAAGGCTGGTATTACTTTTACTAGTGCAGCTTCTTTAACATTGCCCTCCAAGAACATTCTTGATTGCTATTTTTACTGCTACCAACAGCTTCCTTTTCTGCATTTCTTTTCTCTTGACTGTGTGTTACTTCTGAAGCCATGGAGCTGTGAGACATCTTGGAAGCACTTTACATTGTGCTTTGTTAAAGTTTCGAGTTCAGCTTACTGTTAAAATAAAAAAGTGCTTAAATACACACCCAGTACACAAGGGCTTCATGTATGCTGACGAGAAACACGGTCCTGTGCCTGGAATAGGACATGTGTTGTGTCCTGCCTCTCTGAACATCAGTCACTGAGAAGTGTCTAAGAAGAGGAATTGAAGAATTTGAATTCTAGAAAGAATCCCAATACTCCTAAGCCTCTAGAATCCAGACCTTCCGGTTTTGTGGTTCCTCCAAAGTAAGCATTCTGCAGGAGTGACATCCTTCACAGAGGGGCAGCTTCGACTTGATGTGTTGTTACTACTTAGTTTTGCCCACACCCAGTTACATTGCTAGTGTCAACTCATTATGTTCCCTATGACTTTTGTTCACACGTTAGGCTTTCCTTTATAGGCTGCATGGTTTCAATTAGTTAAGTGTAAATAAATCCCTAGAGCTCAAGAAAGTACATTTGTTTTTTCTGCTTCATTTGTCTTGGGGAGGAAACTACTGATTCACAGTGAGTTATGATCAGACAATACTCCCGAAAATTAGCCAGGAAAAATGTATTTTAGAAATCTTTGATGTTGACAAATAATTAACTCGCATTCCAATTTTAGACAAAAGACTTGAGCCCGTTTCCAAGAGGATGGTGAGTGTAGGAAGAGGTGAGGAACTCAGGATAGATGTGAGAGAAGCATCAGCTTGCTGAGTAAAATATATGGTCACATCACCCTTTTCCCTCATCCACAATCAATTGGATTCTTTTAGTCTAATATTTACTTGCTCAGATGAGACACTAGTCTGCATGGTGATAAACAGTCGGCTCCTGGCATCTGAAGGTGACCTGTCAGTTCATATGGACAAATCCCCTGCTTACTGAAATGTACAAAATAAATCATTAAAGCAGGCAGGTGCTCATTCCCAGATTTAAATCACCATAGATTTATGATTTGAATTAATGCTTCATTTGACCATAGAAATAGATACTGAGACAAATGATATGCACTGGTTGGTGTTCCCATACTGTAGCCTTCCTGATATTGATTACTGAGATGTCTTAGCAATCTCTTGTTTATATCAAGTACTATCTTGTGACAGGTTTGCTGATATGAGCTACGTTCCAGATAAGAAGGAAAAATGTCTTGGACTCCTTTTAGTGGCAACACTCTCCACAGAATAGAGGCCAGATAAATTACTATTTTTTTTTTTCTTTTTTAACAGCCGATCTGCATAACCAGCTTAAACATGCTGCTTGCAAATTGAAAATGGGATATTTGAAAGGGAAATTTTAAAACCATTGAACTCAAGGTCAATTTGACAGCATCCATAACTTTTGTTTTTATCTGTTTATCTTTTCTTTTGGCATTATGCTCATCTTTGAGGACTGTAAATTAATCACAATTTGTATAATCTAAATAAAGGATTCTTAATTTTAGTTCTGGTTTTGAAATGCTATCTAAATATTGACATAAAGCATCTCACAGAACATCTATGTTATCTAAATAAATACTTGTTAAACCTGGAGTCTTACTCCCTTTTCCAAATAGAGACAGAAAATTCACCTTTAAAAACACATGCATTAAAGGTTATTTCTAAGTACAAAGTTTTGTGAACCATAATTTAGCAAGAGTTGAGAAAAGAACGCATCTTCTTTTAACATTTTATTTAAGGAAAACACTATGTACACAGTTTAGAAAACTCACAGAGGAATTGAGAGGGACTTTTGCCAGTGGCTAATATCTGACTCATAGAACTGGTAAACAGCTATCAACAATAGTAGATTTCTGGCTTCATAGGAAATGAGTTCATATCTATTCAAAATGTGATCTCAAAACAGATGTCCCAAGAAAATCTCATTGTTTAAACTATAGTCATAACCCCCTAACTGCTGTTATTGCTTCAAGGAAGTGAAGTCATCTCACGACTTCAATACTTTGTCTTGCTGAACTCTGTAGCATATGGGCAGGCCTGAGCTAGCTCAGTAAATGGCAAAGATGAACAAATGTCATTTGTAGGAAGTTCTTGGCTCTTTTAAAATTCTTCTCAAACTTAACAGAGGTAACAGGATGCAGGACTTTCAAGCAAAAGTAAGGACATGAGTAGAGTTGAGAATGCATTCCCCATTCTTCTGTGTTTACTTCCCCTGCCCTCCATCCAACAAAACACATTTATTAACAGGACAAAAAGGCCAGGCACAGGGGGAGACAAAATGTATTCCTTTGTTGACCATTCCCTTACCTTGAAACAAGAAAAGCAACCTTAAGAATAGAATATATCTTGCTGATATAGAATGATTCATACCCAAGTGATTTCCTATCTTCTAGGACACATGTTTATTTTGAGGGAAAAAGAATGATCTTATGATTTCAGGCAAAAAAAAAAACATCTTGGAGAGCCCGAGACAGCAAGTAAAAGGAAACCAAGAGCCAGGCTGCCATGCAGGGCTCTGCAGTTGCACATTGGATCCTGCCTTGGCAATGTTAATGAACCTCAAATCCTTCCTATAATTAGATGAGGGAATTGCTTATATTTTCAAACAGATGATGCTGCTATAATGAAACGATTGACAGGGAATTTAAGAGTGTCTACAGTAGTCATTTGGTTTCTGTTATAAAAAAAAGTTTAAGAAGAAGATTGGCTGTAGACATAGGTCCTGAGAGAGGTAGTAATTTACATACCATGCTATGACAGGTGTCTTTGCATAGCAAGAAATAGAATGGAAGACTAGAGAGATGATGGGCAGGTATAGTGGTATTTTGGGGAGGGGTGTCCTGTGCTTAGTCTGCTTAGGTTCTTTAAAAGGGGCCGAGACTCAAGAGATGGATGCGGATTGAGTGCACAGCTGTAACTGCTGATGAGCTAATTGCTCCTTATCTCTCAGCCCCATTCATCTTCATTTTTTACCAATTACTGAGAATTATCTGTGTTCTCAGTTGGATATGAGAGTTAATCCTTTTTGGTTAAGCTGGCAGTACTGTGAGCAGATTCCAAATCGGAGGGTGAAAAAGCCAGAGCAAGCTTGCTCTAAAAATGTCTCCAGTTCAATGACAGTATCATTGGTTCATACGAAATTCGCTTTTGTTTAACAGATTCGACGTGGATTTTCTATTTTAAACTTCAACACGTTTTCCTAATAATGATTTGAAAGAGGCTTCCCTGACGAGGATTAAATGATTGTACTGCTCAGGGTCTAGTAAATAGGATGGAGGCAGAACTACCCTAAAAGTTTTAAATAGCTATGACAATCAGAATGTAGACTATTTCAGAACTGATGATTATCAACTGATATGTAGAACTTCTAACCCAGTCATTCCAGGTCATACATGGTCTCATATATGTTCAAGAAATGTTGACCAACAATAAGCCTTTCATAAATGTCACATTAGTGAACTAATGGAAAGCAACACAGCATCTCTTAAAAGTGTAGTTACTGCCTTGACTTGTAATTCAATTGATTGTGAATAGGCCATATGGTTAACATCATTCCCTATGCAAAGGATGTCTTCATATCCTGACATCTAATACAAAGTTACTCACCCCATCATTAAAAACAAAGAAAGGGATTAGGTTACTTTTTCATGAATTCTGATGTACTTATAAATATTTAATATCTCTAGTATTTCTCTTTTCTAAGTATCTTTTAAAAGATAATGTAAGGAATATAATAAACAGCTCATTCAAATTGAAATTAGAAAAACAAACTTGAGATGACTTTAAAACCTCTTATATG
>NC_137974.1:23348865-23623865 GCF_963924665.1 Micromys minutus | reverse complement strand
TTTTCCCAAAATCAGCAAGTTTACTCAAGTATGCGATGAAAATGAAACCTGAGCTTACCTGTCTGTTTTCTCTTTTACCTTCCTCCTTCTTCTTTTTTTTTTTTTTTTTTTAACCTTACTGAACATATCTTCTTAAAACAAGAAGCCAATTTCACTGTGGAGTTAGTTTCAGCAACCTTGCACATTCTATTCCCTTTAATAGTTTAAGTATAGGATACGATCAATTTGGTATTCAGCTTTTGAAATATTGCTACTGACGCACAACAATGGCAACAACAAAACACACAGCAATCCCGGCTTGACATTTTCCAACAGTTACATTGAAAGGCTTTCACTTCTAATTGATTTTTAAAAGAGTTCCCTAGAAAAGTGAGCTCAGAAATGTTTATACCAGTTTTGGCAATGTCCCAAAAAGCTTACCCAAAGCATAATTCAGCACTTTCTGAGATCATCTATGAACTAAAAGAGATGTGTCCCATAATTGGCTTAATATATACTGATGCTGAATTCTCTCCACAGACATCATTTTAAGGCATAAATTATCAAAATGATTACTTCCAAATATAGAGTAAGTTACTTCTGTTAAACATGGAAAAGAAACCACAATTTTATTGATTAGTAAATGATATACTGCATCTTTTTCTAAAATAACATTTTTCTCTCTTATTTCTAGGGCTTTAGAAACTACTTAGTGAAGGTAACAAAAAGTTTACATGTTTTTCATATATTGACAGCAGAATTCCTTTAGTTGAAGTGTAAAAATCTTCTCCAGATAGCTGAAATAAATATAACCATCAATTATCTATCAACATGCGTGCAGACTAAACTACAAGCCAACATTGGCCCCAGAAATTCTTTTAAAAGGCTTCAGCTAAGTATTTCAGGAAAAAGTAATGATTTCATTGACAAGTTGTTTTTCAATTCCTGTTTTTTTTTTTTTTTTTTTTATTGATTGCTTTTGGCTGTATGGCCTCATGATTGATGGTGTATCTGCTTACTCCAGGTGATAAGAGATCAATTTACACACTAAACAGACAAACATGCACTGTTTACGTTTCTACTCTCTAATAATATTAATTTAGTCATCATGTGTTTCTTGGAAACTACAGCTCAGAGGAGTTAAAACTTCAGTTTTGATAAATTCTTCTTGATATTTTGAGTTTTTATGTGTGCTTGTTCTCAAGCATGATTAGGCACAATAATGCGATTTTTAAAGTATGACTAGCCAGAATGAGTCATTTCTTTACATGCTTTTTATTCCTGTAATGAAGACATTAGCACAGTTGCATAACATCCACATATTCCCCCAGGAATCTGGAATGGCTGTGGTTTGAAATTCTTGTGTTGTAGATTCCTGCAGGGTAGGTGGTTTTACACTTATTCTATAAGCAGCAGTTCTGACTTATTCTATGTAAGTCTCTAATGTTATGAAACAGAGATGACTGAAACAACAAATTAAAATGAACTAGTACACCAAAAGAAATTAAAAAAAAAAAAAACAAAACAAATGAAGTAACCAGGTAGACAATCCTAACCATTATCTTATACGTGTTGCTTTAGAGAAATAAATTTGCCCCCCTCCAAAATTTATCACTTGACAGTGAAATTTGATCTGTTTACATTTCAATTTGCACAATAATCTTCAATTAGAAAACAACAAGAAGGCATCTTTAGTTTTATGTCTTTCCTTCTCTGTTCCATTATGGCCTTCACACTACCCAGAATGCAGTGCTTTATTCCTTCATTGTTTCTGCGTGAACTATCTGCAATCTGACCTTCCTCTGTGCTTTGTTGTAGGGACCCTCATCTTCGGAAGGTATCGTAGTCTCAGTATCTCTAATTTTCCTATACACCAGTCTTCACCAATTCCCTTTGCTTCATTCCTCGGGTTCTCTAAACCTTCTCAGTGCTCTATGGTGCTTACTTGCTGTTCACTTACTGGAATCCTTGAGACAGACACAAGTAGGAAGACGGGAGGAGGAAAAGACGAAGGGGAGCAAGAGGAAGAGGCAAGCTGTTAAGTATTTAATTTGCACGTATTTTAAGAGATCAATAATCAGCCAATAAAGCTTTAAA
Source organism: Micromys minutus (assembly GCF_963924665.1). NCBI lineage: Eukaryota > Metazoa > Chordata > Mammalia > Rodentia > Muridae > Micromys > Micromys minutus. The sequence continues at coordinate 23,621,789 of NC_137974.1, read as the reverse complement.
TGAAAAGTTTTGTCACATTTCAGGTTATCACAAATTATACACACTCGGCGCCAGTCGTACTTGACTGTATTCAGCGCACATAATACTTCCTTTAATTAGCCCTTAATAAGCTTGGTTTAACTGGGATTTACCAGAGAACAGTGGTCATTAACATCACCCAGATTAAGACTGTGTTAATTACTATTGATAGATAAAATAACGTGCAAAATGGTATAAACTATTTTTATCTTTATGAACCGAAAGAAGATTTGAAACGTTTAAGTGAAAGTAGTATTTGATATTCAAAATTTATTCATACTTAAAATTGAATATTACCTTATGTGGAAGTAGACATACCCAGTAAAAAGGAACCTGTGTCATAATGGACATTTTATAGCTTCCTTAATTTTACAATGAATAAAATCATCACCAAATGATTTCTATGATTTCCATGTGGAGATTTTTACATTTACTTTATAATTTATGTTATGGAATCTCACTCACAAATAGACACCTTGATTAAAGCACATCTTCAGAATCTTTCCTGTTTAATAGCTAATTGATCTCATTGTTGTTAAAAGATATTTTGTAGTGGATACCATTATTATATTTGTGCCAAGTTTTAACATTTATTTCTAACCATGGTGTCTATTTTCTCAATCATAAGTGTCTTGAAAAAATGAAATTTTGCTGTTTTTCTTCTGCCTGATTTCTTTGCCCTGCCACACTTTACTCAAGTCCTCATCCATCCTTTTGTAGGTCTTATATCCTAATTATACTTACTGAATTAACATTATTGGTCACAAAAATACCAGGTTGACAATTCCAATGTAATTCTTATATTTTACAGCCTTCATAAATTTTGCAGTATAGTTATAATGAAATAATCATAATAAAAGATCTCTATTATAAAAAAAAAGCCCACAAAAACTTACAGAAGTTCTTAGGAAAAATCAATTATAAAAATACAATGTTCTACAATCGACTGTAACTCTGGCCTGTCTTTTCTGAGTTCAGTATGCCTTCCAATAATTCTTGTTTGGTTTAGTTTGGTAAATTTTGTGCTCCATCTAAGCAAGGTGAAACAACTGGGACATGTGGTTTTCTATTTTTATATGTGACATAGCTGTTCAGCCATCCTTCATACTGTTCCTCGAATTAATAGCCTTCTTCCCACAGAGCTTCTGGCATTGTGGCCACCTAAGTTATAAGCTCACCTTCCATGTCAAATGCTGTAATAACTCCTCCTCAGTCTTCCTGTTCTTTCAGGGTGTAAACTTCAGACCTTGTAACAGATATCTTGAGGATTTTTCATTCATAAATTAGTTCCCAAGTTCAGCCATAGACAAAATTTAATTGGTCTTATACTGATGTTTAGTTCATTTTAGGTGACATGCAATACCATGTAGACATACCTCCCTTCTGTCTGTCTTATTGTCTTTGTCTAATTTTCTCTACAGCTCTCCCATTCACCAAAAAAATCTCTGATAATCAATATCCTGCTTTCACTGTGCCTTTTTGAAAACTGAGGAATGGAGATCTCTCATTTGTGTGTGTGTGTGTGTGTGTGTGTATGTGTGTGCATGTGTGTGTGTATGTGTGGTATGTTTATGTGTATGTATATATACACATAGAAAGAGATTATAGCTTATTTAAACATATTTTGTTTTCTTTCCTTCCTCCTCTCCCAATACCCCTCACAGATTCTTTAATCATATGACCTTGTTTATACACTGTTAGCATGTTTACATGTGTATATTTATATACATATACTCCTTAATATGATCTTCTCAGCCTGTATAATACTACATGCATTTATGTTTACAGGGTTGACCATCTGTCACTGAACAAGCCATTTGTGGTCTCTGAGGAAAGTCACCCTTCCCCTTCCAATCTGTCCTCAGAAGTCTGTGGTTCTTTGTATAGGTTTAAGGTCTTGTGGCTTTTCTCCATCCAGTTTGGCGTGTTTAATGGTGTCATTCTTGTTCAGCTCATGTGTATGCTGTTGGTAGGACATTACCATTTGGCTTCTGATGGTATTAGAAGACACAAGCTTACAGCAAAAAGTCTAGTCCTTCTCTTTTCTTGTCTGACAAAGCTAATACTCACTTCCAAACATACAACTAAAGGTCCTTCACTGACACTAAATTAACCTTAGCTATTTAAAGACAACTTTGATGTTTTCTATTTTATACCACCCATTCTACTTGTCCTATTCCTCAAAATTTAGAGTAATTGCCTTTTCTGTGAGTCATTCTGTCTCAATATTTTTCTGCCCTGGGATCATTGGCTACTGGGTGGAGGCCAATCCTGACCACGTTGATGGTTAATGGCTAGTATATGGCTGTTCCCCAAATTCTCCTGAATGATTGCTTATGGAGAAAGTCCTTAGTTAGAAGGAAGCTCTTTTATGCACTCTCCCTGTCATTTTCTCTTCTCTAAAAATTCCTCTGTTATCTTCCTAAATCATCCAACTTTTTCCACTCCAAGCTACATTTTGTTCAGTGTCAGCGTTCTGGGGTTTTAGTGTGTAATGTTTTAATTCTCATTTTCCTGAGAGCACATGTCTCTATCTATTTACTGTTTTCACTTAATCTGAAACATAAACTGTTGATATTGTTGACAATTCCATTTTACAGATGAGTAAATTGAAACTCCGAGGAAGTTGTTTTGTTGTAGCTTTATGTGGAATTTTTTTGTAGAATTACTTCAAAAAGATTTGATTTTTGGACACCCACTTTAGTGATATTTCCCGTATATTAAAAGGGAGATGATACCATTATAAAAATTCCTAAACTATCAGCTATGACAAGATTTTGCCAAAGGTTATTTTTGGAACCTGGAAAAACATCCCATAAACCTTAGACCTATTTTACTATTAGGTTAATAGTAGTATTCAGTATGATGTTATTCATTCATATCATTCTAGTTATCTAGAATATAATATACCATTTGGGAATTCTCTAAGTCATTCGCCCTACCTCCATAGCACTTTATAGGAGGAAGATATGACTGCAGTCTTCTGGGGAATATATAGATATATTTGAACACAATTTCCAACACTGCAGACCAAGTAGAAATGTAATGAATCTGCACCACATTAAGTTTATTATTTATCATTCTGTTTTTATATTCCTGCTCAGTAAATTACTCTACAACTATAAGATGAGAAAGAGGCCTTTGTGACCATATCCTTGTTTAATATCTATGTTTTCTCCATTGGCTTATGATTTTCTACCAGATAATACACGTTCTCTGTATCTAAGCTGTTTTGCACGGTACGCTTCTTGGACTACACGATAAACCCTTTGTGGCAAGGACCTTGTCTTTTTATATGCTCTATAAAGCACCATGCATACCTGGGGAATTTTATGAATAATAATAAAAAGGAGACGAAAGGAGCCTTCATCAGCAATGTTTTACTTTGCATGTGAATTTAGGAATGAATTTGTGCCGTTGCCCATAATTCTAAAGAAACAGCTGCTTGTATTACAGAGTTTTGACTCGGAAGAAAACATGTAATATTAAAGCTGAAAATTTACATTGTTGGTATAGGAACAGTAAATGAAGCAATACAATTTGCTTTTCCTATCCATTATGAAGGTATTGCTAAGGCTGGCATGTGGTTCATAAAATCAAAGATTTTCTAACACAGCTGTGCAAGAGCAAATGAAATACTGCAGGTATAAGAAACCACCTGTTTGCGAGAGCAGGACTTTTAAAACAGATACACAGTGCGGGTTTTATACGGATTTCTGCAGAGCATATATTCTGCTAGTAATACTAAAGCCTTTACACTTGTTCTTCCGAACAGGTGTTCTCCAAGGGAACAATGGTTTGATTAGTTTATGGTTCATTCCCCCTGTTGGTTCCTCTAATCAGTATACAGGAGGGCATTGAAGAGAACTGTCACTCAGGTTTGCAATCAACTCCAATTTAAGAGCCAGAGATAGCTCAAACCACAAACTCTTGCTTACTCCAAACCCTCTCCTTTCTTCTCTCTATCTTGTTTGCAAACCTCATGAAAAATAACAGCGTTTTACCATGATGAGAAGATCTGAAATGTGCCATAAATCACACTGAGTTACCAGAGAAATTCAAATGGCTGTAAGCACAAGCGCCAAGGGACCGCTTATACAGAGCCTGCGCCATAATGCAACGCTCAGAAGGATATCATTGTATCATAATCTCATTCTCACTGCAATTTGCCTTGTGTGTAGAGGCACTGGTGTCAGGGAGGGAGGAAAAAAAAACTGCCTATTTAAATTTCTCTTCTACTTTACATTTAGCCAGTGATTATACAAACACCTTCACCAGAGCCCTGCAGTTGAGAAGGTAGTAGCCCTTCCTTGAAAGATGTCTTTGGATTAAATAGCTATGGGTTCTTTTTGCACAGTTATATTTCACACTCAAAATTCTGGAGTGCAGTAAGATAACATTAAAATTTGCATTGTAATCTTCATTAAGTGGTAATAACAAGAAATTAAACAAATCATATCTCAAACACAAAACAAAATTAAGTACTGAACAATCTATTCTTGGCAGTACTTCGAGTCAGAATAATACAGTATATTTGTAAGATTTCATAAAAGAAATTGTATTAAAACTATTAACTTTTGTATTATGCCAATGTGTTGAAATGTCTCCCAGCTTGTGTGTTTCTTGTGTGTGTGTGTGTGTGTGTGTGTGTGTGTGTGTGTATTAGAATGTACCCTTCTTCCAACTTCATCCAGATAAGGTTTTAATAAAAATTTGTGAAGTTATCAAGATAAAAGTCAAGATCTAAAGTCAGAAACTTGTCAGTCTCCTTTGTAAGAAATGTAAGAAAGGTTACAGGAGTCTCTTCAGTCCAGGCTTCCTTGAGCACTAAAGGGATATGGTTCTTCTATTAGAAGTGGAGAAAGATGGCATGCACATTTGTTTGTGTTTGCTAAAGCAAGTGTGCATGTGTGTGAATTTAAAAAATGGTAATATGCTGGCACCAAGGCAAATATGTAAAATGAATTTGAAATAGATAACAGAGAAGTTTGTCCTATTTTATTTGTTATGTTCCAGAGTATTGTGAAAGCCAAAACAGTCCTCAACACTATTGTTTGTAGAGGCTGGTATCATCATCATCATCATCATCATCATCATCATTATTAATTTCTTTTACATTCCAGTCCTTATCTACCTCCAAGTCAGACCCATGACTGTTCCTCATTCTATTCCTCCTTCCCCTTCTCCAAGAGGATGTCCCTGCCCCACCCCTGCTCCAAAAGACCTCCCCACTCCCTGGGGCCTCAAGTCTCTCATATACATCTTTTCTCCCTGAGGCACTACCAGGCAGTCCTTCCCTGTATACTTGTCTGGGCCTCAGACCAACTTGTGTATACTGCCTGGTTGGTGGCTCAGTGTCTGAGAGATCTCTGGAGTCCAGGTTAGTTGAGACTGGTCTTTCTATGGGGTTTCCCTTTTCCTCAGCTTCTTCCAGCTTGTTACATATAAGTGATTAGAATTGTAATAATCTACTTAATGTTATTATATATTTAAGGTTTAATCAAAGGTTAGAATAAGTCTTAGAGTTTCAGTGTTACTGCACATGGTTTTTGTGTAAGCATGTATATTATATACTTATATAATAGATGGTTATGATTTTTTCTTTTCTTGACAAAAGTGGAAGGGGTGTCTCAAAGGCTTTATATTCTGTTGATGTTTCCAAGGAAGATAACATTTCTTTTATTTCCTGTTATATTCAGTTTAGAAATACCTGCTCTTTTGAGTTGTTACCATATCCATACCCATTTTTTTTTGTGAGACAAAGGTTATAATATCCACCTAGTAATTTTTGGCTAATGAAGTAAAATTAAAGTTTACTAAAAGCTTTAGTAAATAGTGTTAATTATATACATAGACACATTTACTATTCTCATGAAATATATTTCCAAGATATCTCGCAACTCATATTCCTCAAGACAGAAATATTTTTTCTAACATGTGTTAACCAGTATGTCCCAAGTGACTCACCTGAAAATTTGATTTGGTCATCCTAAGAATAGATTCACAGTGATATACATCCTCCACCTAAAATATAAATAATAATCAAATGTATAATTTTAACTTATGACTGAACTTATCTATTGCTCTTGATGATTTAATTATTTATTTTTATGAATTAATGCCACTCAAGACTTGTCGGTACCTGAATATTTTTCAAATAAGTGAATAAATTAGTCTTTTCCTAAATTTTATTAATTTTATAATTGTAAGGGTTTCTGTGATCCCTGATCCTCTGAGAATAGTACACCTGACATGTGTTCTGCACGTTGATGTGTCTCAATGTCCTGAGCTCTCACATCTCTCTACAAGATGCTCACCTTGACAAAGAAGCATGAACCACTGCTCATGAGTTTTGGTTGTGTTCAGTAAAACAGATTACCATGACTTAGCAATCATCTTCATAAGCATATAGAATACCAAACGTCAAGGTCAACTCGAGACAAGGCAAATCCAGTTCATATTTTACTGATAATGAAGCCAAATCTTGTCTTTGGAAATCATGCTTATACCTTTCAATCAGTCTCATTTCTTTTTGAAAACTGGTGGCACAAATGCATTTTCTTAGTACATATTGAAAATAGACATTTTTAATCCTTATGGCTTTGTAACTGTCTCAACTCTCATATTCTCAGAGCATATGAAGTGTCATGTTCTATACGCAATGGTAGTGAATCTGTACACAGGAATTTGAAAGGAGAATTTATCAAATAGAGGAAATGCAAAGTAAGGACTACATTATCATATTGTGAAAAAGTTACGCAGGTGAATACTTGGTTATTGTAAGTATAAAAATTAGTATGAATACATCTATGAAAAGCTCTTTTGGAGCAATTATTTCCTATAATGTGTAATTTGCCCTGCCCCTTTTGTTTATTTTAATTTTAATATGAAAGAAATGATTATCTCATTTTCTTTGAAATTGGTGCAAAGGTAAAGCCACAGACCTTTTGAAAGAATCTCTTTGTTCCCAATCACATGAGTGTTGTTGGAACAAAACTTTACCACCTGCCAAAGGCTTTAAAACCTAAATCAAAAGGTTCACTGCTTCAAAACACTTAAACTAAAGGTGTGGGCTTCAGGATGAAAATCTAATGCCTTGATCACTCGCATTTCACATTGATTATTGTATGGCAGAATTGATGGATTATGTAGTTTTTCAACAGACTATAATTCATAAATGAAAATGAGCAAAGAGAAATCACCAGATGTCCATAATTGTCTGTATTATAGACAAAGCTAGAATTGGGTTTTAACTGTTGTAGAGTTTCACTCATTTATTATTTAAACCTCTCAGCAGTGAAAGAGCAAAAGAGTGGCGAAGTATTTCTCACACTACTTAAAACAATTCAAGGATGGCATGCTTCATTTACTGTTTGCATACAAGACAAAAGTGGTTTCTGATGAAGTGGAAAACCAACTTGGGACCAATTTTCCACAACATAAATTCAACACCCATTCTACCTCTTGATACCTTTGTATTCAGACTTCCGAGAAGGATTGTCACATTTGTCACACAGATCATCATTTAAATGATCCTTTCTCCAATTCTTGAAAACACCATACTTTCATTTCAGATGCTGAAATTAATTTATTAATATTTTCATTGCAGAATTGATATAGCAGCAACCAAATTCTTTGTAGGAAACTTACAGCTATTCAAATAGTTTAAACCTAATCTTGGTTACATTCAATTTTTATGTCTAATTTCTTTGTGCGTACATTGATACCTCATTAAGAACAGTCATATGATTCATTTCAGGAAATTCCTTCCCAAATTAAAAACAAACAAATAGAGTCAAATACGTGGTATAATGCACCTACGGACATACATTAAACTGTCTCATGGCAAGTGGATACAAGCAGGAAGAAGGGTAACTTTTTAAATTCCCTACTTGCAAGCCTAAGATACAGGAATGCCAAACCAGTCTGCTGAAAGTCTTTGTCTTTTAGATTATATTGGGGTTCAATGATAGCAATCAGTAGTGTCTTCTGTATATGAAGTCCTAGCAGGAGAATAACTTCATTGCCACTCAGTGCCTGCCTGGTAAGCTGGCTCTGACCATGAACCAGTTCAAATGACTTCATCTCAGCTACTAGTTACTAAGGGAACAGAGGATGTGTTTTCTTTCTGTGATTTCAATGCTATCGATTTAATTAGTTTTAATTTATGAAATCTCCTGGTTACTGGAAATAGTAGGGTTAGAAATCTTTATTCTTGTTCACGCAGTGCTTAGGAGTTTCTTCCCATGAAAAAGAGTCTGTTCTTAGAGAGCACTTGTTCTTTGGCCTGTAAAATAGGACAATGGTTGAGGATTTGTGAAGAACTTTCCTGATTTCTTCTCATGTTTCTGCTAGCATATAGCTTATTTTTGTTTACTAAGAACTGTACCTGTTGATTAATGATTTAGTAATATTTTTGGCATGTGCTTAAAGTTTTAGTATAATAAGAATATAACTTGACAAATAAATTAATACATAAGACATAAGACATGAGACAAAATCTATTTACATTTTACTGTTTGTTAAACAGCAACATACTCTAACAGTATTAAAAAAAATCATTCTACCATCTCTTCCTCTGACCCAATCAGCCACAGTAATGTAATCTAGAAAATACTAACTAGATGTATCGTCTAAGAAAGTATTTCAATTCTCACATTATATTTTGAAAATGTGAACAGGCCCTGTTTTTTCATCATAACACATAAATAATCACTTGTAATAGACATCTTCTTGTGTACATTGGACTGTGTATCAGACATAAAACTTACTCTAAAGAATAAACATTGAAGGTGATGTCTCTAACGCAATAGACAGTTTGTATGAAATATTACATTAGAACATCCTTTTACACTTAGCATGCAGTTTGATTTTAATTTTCATTTATGATATTACAATTGCTGCTTTACTCTGTACCTTTTTCTCACACCAAAGCATCCCATGTCCTTCTGCCGATTGGTTTTCAATTTATGGCCTTTCTACCTTATAAAATTTGGTATGAGTGTTGCACGAATACAACACTTATTTTATCAAAGATTTTTACATACACCTTAAGAAGATAGAATTCCTCAGATCAGGCTGTAACCATTTTGTGGTGTTCCTTATTTTCCTAAAGCAAATCCTGAGGTGATGCCTTGCTCAGTCAATCAATGCACACATTTAACACACCCCAGGGGGGTGGCTGTGTGGTCAACCCTGTAGATTTTGGAGCTCAGAAAGGCTTCACACCCTGTGGTGCAGACACACTTCTTTCACTGAGAAGTTTGTCCTTAAAATATAGCCTTCTTCAATTTCATAGACAGAACAGCAGTGTTAACTAACCTGGATCCCTAGAAGATCCGAGAGACTGAGCCACGAACCACAGAGCATTCATGGGTTGGTTCAAAGCCCCTGGAACATTTGTAGCATAAGACTACTTTGTCTGACCTCAGTGAGAGAGGTGGCGAGCAATTGCTTAGAGACTCAGTGCCCCAAAGAAAGATGTCTGTGAGTCAACCTCGCTGAGGTAAAAGTGAGGGTGATGAGTGAAAAAAATGTTCAAGGGTGTCATGCTATGGCAAGTTGTAGGATGTAAATAAATTGAATAATTATAAAACATATATAAATAAAAAATATAGCCCTCTTACAGTAATCTCAATCGAATTGTTTTTAGTCACTACACAGCATGAGGAACATTTTCAATTTTAGGAAACAGATATAAAAAAGAAAAAATATCTATTAGGATTATTGGATTTTGATAGCTACATTCTGTGTAGTAATATAGCCACAGTGTATCTGTGTAATTATATGTAGTTATATATTCTTAAAAAGAATTGATGTTCAGGATAAAATGGCCCTATTCATTTATTCTGCATTTGTTCAATAAATATTTAATTGAATTGGTAAAAAATTGAAATTGATTTATAGAAGAAAGTTTATAAATGAAAAACTGATTTTTAACTTTTTATCAACTTAATACTTAGAAAAGAGTCACTGAATTAAAGAAAACATATGATGAAGGAAAGTATAGCTTACTGATTATGAGATATTCAAATTGTTTCTTTCCATTATAGAGTCATGTTCTCAATGAAAACATCGTGTTTTTTATTATTAACTCACAGCATATGATCATCATTTCTGCCTCCCCCAATTTCATCCCCCAGGGATGGAACAACATAGACTCACACATTTATTATATTAATTAGGAATCACTACCTAATATAATTATTCTGGCAAGCACATGGTGAGTCCTGAAATATTATTGACAGAATTTTCCCATTTAACTGTGGTGTTAAAAAGATTTGCATGTCTAAAACTGCCTTGATTAGATATTGTTTTTGACGACTCTGCATGGTGTTTTCCTCAGTACACATTAAGCATGAGGACTTTTAGCACGTCTGAAGTAACATCTGCTCCGTCTTTTTGTTGCAGGGTCCACGGTATAATTAGCTCTATATTTCAGCAAATACAATTTTGTTCCCATGGAGGACAAAGCCCCATGAAGAAAACATAAATAATTGCAGATTAGAGAAACAGAAGTCAAAGTGGGTGTAGATGGCTTTGATTAAAAAAAAGGGTTAAAGAATAGAAGGTCACCTCATATAAAACAAAAAGGAGGCAGTTAAAATTAGATATGGTCTTTGTAATTAAAGAAAACACACACTGATTTTTTTCCCCCTTTAACAATGTTCCCTGTTTGGCCAAATAATTTAGTGAATCGCAATGATGTAGTTTCTTTTGTGTTAACTTGGAAAACGCTTTAAACATTTTGTGTGCTTTGATATACAACGAAAAATTGAATTGTTGAGGATATACTGAAAACAAGTAGGAAATTTTATATTATTCTCAGAATGTAAAATACAGTCTCTGGTTTGTACCACTTAAAATGTATCAGATGTTTCAGCTTATCTAGAGAGCCAGATATTCTTAAATCAAGAGATTTCCCTTCATCAATCTATTAACATGACTAAATTGTATTCCCTCAATACAGACTTCATTGCACTATGGCAAAGTTTTGCAGTATCAAATACCTGATTCATTTGTTATTTTTCTAACTTTGCACAAGTTAATAAAAATTTCTCATAGCATTCCTAAATATGCAGAGTACAGTAATAATATAGCATATTTTCCCAAATCATTTAAATACATATAGTAATTTACAAAATGCCGAATGAACAGTGTTTACATTAGCCACACAGTTATACGAATATAAATTACCCCACCATTTACTTCCAGAGTACAAACTACAAAACTCAGTGAGTGATGGCTCGGTGGTATTGAGTGACTAACAGTTCATGACTCTAGGTACAATCCTCAGCCTGCTCTCAGTTCTAAAACACACACTTCAAAATAACAATGGGCCATCTCTGCTTGTCTGTTTCAAACCCTGCGAATGTGTTGAAGCAATGTGATAAAGTTATGGTTTGAGTTTCTTTTGGAGAAATGCAGGTGATTGCTTTATTTTTAAAGGTATGCTCGAGTGGTTTAAACCAGTGAAAACACAGAAACAACCCGTTTCACTAGAATTCCCATTGACACAAATAAACACACAAATTAAAAATATGACTCAAGAAAAGAAGTTGTAATGATAAGTGTGCTGTCATGGAGAAGGGGTGTTTAAAAATATAAAGCAAATATTAATAAAAGAACAGTTTTAGCAATGTTTATTTTTCTTTTTACTTGTTCTTTTATAATAGATATAATATTTCTGGCATCTACCCAGTCCTCTCAAGTCTGCAGATTTTTCCCAGCATATTTTCTTTGCAACATCATGTTCTTTTCAGTCATGTATGTATGTATGTATGTATGTATGTATTTATTTATTTGCTTTACATTCAGAACGCACCACTCCCTCACCAGTCTTTCCTCACACATTCTCTACCCCTTTCCCTCTTCCCCTTTGCTTCACCTCTTATAAGGGGAGGTCCTTCCTGGGAAACCAACCACCTGACACCTCTAGTCACTGCAGGACTAGATCTATCTTTTCCGTGGCCAGACAAGACAACTGAACTAGGCAAGCAGGATGCACATGCAGGAAACAGTCAGCCTAAGCCCTCTATCTAGTTGTTGGAGGACCTGCCAGAAGACTAAGCTGCACATCTGCTACATATGTGTGGTGAGCCTAGGTCCAGTGTACGCTTGCTCTCTGATTGGTGGTTCAGGCTCTGGGAGCCCCCCAAGGGTCCAGGTTAGTTGATTCTACTGGTCCTCTTGTGGTGTCTCTATCTCCTAAGGGAACTTGCTTCTCGAGGATTGCTCTCAGTAATTAACAGCCTGTGTTTCTTGGTAAATAATGGGATATTTAAAGAGTGGTCATTAAGTACTAGGGCATGTAAGTGCCCACCTCCTGTAGCCAGTCAGGAATCCCAGTGGAGGAATAATGACACCAAACCACCCACGGAAACTCCCACTTAAAATTTCCCTTGCCTATAAGAAGTGCAGAGAAGCTGTGGAAGAGATTGAGAAAATAGATAAGCGATAACTAACCCAAGAGATCTATCCTATGGGCAGTAACCAGTAACTGACACTATTAGTGATACTCTGTTATGCTGACAGACAGGAGTACAGCATTAACTGTATTCTAAGAGACTTCACCCACCCTACATAAGAAGATGCAGGAATCCACAAGCGAGCATTAGAGGGAGCTCATGAAATCTAGTAGAAGAGTTGAGGAAGGACTGCAGCACTCCTGTTCTTTCCCTAACCACTAAATCTATTTAGTGCTGTTCACACAATGATGAGTGTGTGCTCATCCACTGAATCGTGGACACTACCAGTGACCACCCCTCAATGAAAATGATTCTCGCTCCTGCAGCAACCCTTCTCAGCTAGAAATAAAACCAGCAAAGCTTCTACCTCCTCCTGTGGGAATCTTACCTGCAGGAATCTTGTAGTTATAACTCTGTTTTAATCAGTACCCATTGCAAAATGAAATGGCTCTGGTTAGATGTGAGGTCTGCACAAATTTATGGATAGTGAAGACAAACATATTTAGAACTCAGTTTAACAAAATGAACACATAGAAATTCTCTTTCTGTGAAATTCAGAAAATTGATCATAATATGGGTATACGATATGTGTGAATATATGAATATGAATTCAGGGGCCTTGCTTCTTGAATTCAGAAACAGATTATGGTAAAGGTAAGATATTGATTCCACTTTCACGTTGCAGATAATTTGTATGTATATTATTCATAAACACTCTCAAGTTATACATTGCTTCTCTAAATTTTCTTGTGTTTGTGTATGAAGTAACCCAAGAAAAGAAAATTTATTTTTGTATGGCTGTAAGCACTCTGTTTAATATTATCTTAATGATTATGGAATCAATGAGAACGCTATTGTCTGTTGCCAGGTTATTATTGTTACTGATTCAAAGCAAATGCACTGACAATAAGGAGGTGTGTCATTCATGGGAATTGGAGTCAGTTTCACTATGTGAATACAGAGTTTTATACTAAGAGAGAGCTTCATCTTAATTTACTTTGTCTTGACCTGTAATTACAATTCTATAACTGTAAATGGTTTTGGGTGTGTTTTCAAATTCTGAAGGTGGTGCACAAGTGGATGAAATACTCCACATTTTTTCCAGATTAATTCTGTTCTTCTAAAAGTTCAGACAGGTGTGTAATGCCTTCTGCTTGTCAAACCGTCCACTCATTTTTAAAAAATGAGTCCTAACCAAAAGTATATGTATATATTTATGATATATATAATTAATATATAATATGTAGATATTATATATAATCATTCTCTAAATAATAAAATATAACACATCACATTCTTGCATATGATATTAATTATTAGTTACTATAGATGATCACTTATTTATATGTAAATTAGTAATCAGGCTATATGAAAATACTATATCTTTACTGTGGGCAAGAACATCTATGAAGTTTAGTGTTTAGAAAAGTTTCTGTAACCAATTCCTCAGATACTGGAGGTCCACATTAAAATGAATGGAATGGCAGCTTTATCCAAAGTCATCTTAGGGTATTATCACACAAACCTTCCTTCAGGCATCTCTTAAGTGCTTAATGTCTTTGTAAACACTATAGTTGTAGGATTATTCACTCATAAAATTTTGTTCACTTTTTGGTCCCTTTACACACTTGAATGTACTGTCCTCTAGCAGATAAGTGATTTATCTATCATTAACCAACAATTTCAAGGTTCCGTTTTCTGTTATAACTTTCTTCACTTGCATGGGCATCGATCTATCTATAAATACCACTTTGTTCATAGCTCTAGAATAACAAATGAAATTATAACTGCTCTACATCCTAACAACAAACTGTAAGTATGTGAATGCTAGGTTTTACTATATAATCATATCAATCTTCATAAATTAATAATCTAACTTTAACCTTTCTTTTTGTAGCTTCACCCTAAAATGTTACTATGTTTTTGGTGAACTTATTAAAATATATTTTAAGCCATTTAGTGAAGACTGTGTATATGACAAATATTCTCACTTTGCTAAAAATGTTTAAAGTGTGTGCATAAGTATCCTGCCGCGCTCTCTTCTCTGGAGGATGCTAACTATTGTCAGAGAAAAACCATGTTGTCTGTGTGCACCATGCTTCTTAGCATGTTCAGAAGTTGACACTAAAATTCCAACATGATCATGAAAGTAGAATGTTAATGAATAAGAACATCATTTTAGGAAACTTGCCCAGGTTATTGTTTATGACATTACCTCAGGCCAACAAAATACTGTTTAAGAATATGGAAACATTCTGGTACCCAAAAACCATGTGAACAAACGTCTACATGTTCTCCCTGTGTCATCTCTTACTGAAATTATTGTGTGGGGTTTCTCTTCTGTTTCCATTCTTTCTCTCATCTTCTCCACAGCCAAAGCTGTGAGTCAGAACAGGTATAAAAGTCTCCCACTCACGGTTTATAATATTCCAAGTTCTTTCCCTTTCATTTAGAAGAAAACATGAAAACTGCTCTCATACTCCTAAATTGCAGATCATAGAATTTCTCATTTTTCCTCCATCCTCTCTTCTTCCTCATTCATATTCACACTTACTAATTCTAACCATGCTGGCCCCCTTTCCAGTTCTCAAACTCATCACAAGTGTGGCTGCTCTTAGTTCTCTATCTTCACCCTCCTATTATTAATTCCCTTGCCAAGGTGTCACTCACTTGATTTTCCATCTCCAAATGTTCTATTCTTATTATGTTGATATTCACACATCTATATTTTTCTACAAGGTGCTTCCCCAACACATATTTTTGGATAGTTTTATTTTACAGTGATGCGTAAAATTCTGGCTAGCCACAATTTTACCAACATACCATACGTAGTACTACATATGAGGCCAAACATAAGTCTTAGGATGTGAGCCCTGTGACTCTTGGGTCTTCCTGGCTCTTTTTGTTCACGTCTCTCGATTCTATGCTCAATGTCCAGACCTGAAGTAAAACTGCCCTTGCTGGAAAAACAAAGTGAATATTCACATTTACAAAAACGTGTGGCACAGTAAACAAACAACCAACACTGTCAAAGAGATTCAAATTTGTGGAACTATGAACATATCAGTGATCTTTAATAAATGTGTCAATAGGTTCTAGCTCTGTCAGTACTGTGCTTGCTGTGCAAGGGTAATGCTTCAAGTTACAGAACGAGGGCAACAAGAACAAAAACAACAATGGCACAGGTATTGTTTGTGTGTGCTTCTAATCCAGTGCTGGAAGGCAAACACAGGTAGATCTGAGACTCCTTGGACAGCCTACTTAGCCAGTTTAACCCAGTGGGAGACCCATCCTCTTAAAAACAAGGTGACCCTTACCTGGGCAATGACAGGTGAAGATGTCTGCTTTCCTCCATATACACACATAAACATGCTCCTGAGCACACACATTTACAGGTACCACACACAGCACTAATGTTTCTTCAGCGATGGTCAATGGAAAAAAAATTTCTTAAAATTCTATATACTGGAGACTAAAAATGAAAGAGTTAAAACATGTGTTTCTAAATGTGACATGCTCTGGGAGCCACACATCACTTCAGCTCATGTTTTTCCATTATGCCACCATAACTGTGTAAAGTGTAGAGATATTTTAATTGAATTTTATGGCTGGTCTACATTGTTGATAGTGGTTTTATGTTATAGCTTATGCATTTAGCCATAGAAGACACAGGGAAATTTCCATTGTTGTAATAAAATATCTATAAAATCAAAATGGTGTTTCTTTAGCACTTAGTGATCTTTTGTATCACTAAATTTCTGAGCATGCGATTAGATATAAATGTACTCTCAAAATGAATACCTAGTGATTTCAGTATTTTTCTTTAAAATAACAAGCATCAGTGATGGAGGACCAGACTTGTTATATTATATGTATTTCAACACACTGTTTTCTCTTATACACTGTGAATATTAATACATTCATAAATGGATTCTTGTGAATTTCTAAACATTCCCTTTTATTATAGATATTCATAATCTGGGGTATAATTTAGAAACACTATTCCAAAATATATTTAATTGGGGGGAACTTACTTCATTTCATATGTTTAAATTATTTTTTTAAAAAAGCTTTATATTTTGACATCTTGTGTTGTCTTTAAATTATATTTAATTGCTAATAAAATTCATTTTGAATTTAAATCAAGTCTGTTTACTAATCAAGCAGTTAATTTCAATAGTGAAGAGTTTATTACTCTTAGGTATATTCATAGTGGAAGAGTACCAAAATCATAACTGTTCAAATCAATGTAAGTTCAAAACCAATTCCTTCATTTATCCACTTAAAATAATTAATTATTTATTTAACACTAACAGTTGATCACATAAATTGATTATAAAAAGTTGTACTGTTCCATTACTATACATCTTTAAAAATTGTTTAAGAATTGTTACTTGAAACCTCAAAAAATGCATACTCTTGTTATTTTCCTTTACTTTTGGGTATTTTCCATTAACATAGTTTTTCTGAATTTTAAAATGGATAATATTAATTTGACCTTTTACAGCCCCCGAATTAACTATTTTATGCTCACCTTGAGTGCACATGGGAAACAAAAAATGAAATTTTAGTAGAAATAAAAATGCCACTGGGAATATTATTGATTACCTGGAATGTGTAGCTTTCATTTACCACTTAAACATTATTGTCAAAGTCATCTAGAAACAGTTCTGTATCTATTCTTTTAATCATTGATAGGACATTGATTTGCTTCAGAAAGCTGTTCAATTTTAGAACACAGAGTACTAAACGTGATGGAGTTTCTAGCAGTCAGACAATCAAGAAAAAAATTAAAAACATATCCACGAACTATACAAAGTCACAAAACCTTATTTGAATAATCATTCTGTGTTCAAAGGAGGGTATTTCCTTCTTTCTTTCTTTATTACTAATAGATACAGATACTCCACAATGCTCTTTCTCTTACCCCTGTTTAAATACTGACTTTGATCAACTAATATTGTAAGATTGGATTTTTCTTTAACCTAAGGTGATATGGTTTTTCAAACTATTTTTATTCATGTTTCTAAAAAAATATAAACAGCTTACCTGAAATTTTGTGTTATAACATTATGTTTTACATCAATATTAATTATATTGTATTTTCTTCATTTTTGCTGCTGATCCAATGATTTTTTTGGATCATACTGACTTAAGTAAAGTCAATATAGATTTCAGAGAATATTTCCATTTTTCAATTTAAAAATTCAGGTCATTATTAAAATATTTCTGACATTTAGGCATTCTCGGTTTCAACTATATTTCTGTTTTCTTTTAATGCTTACGCTTCACAAATTTAATTTAACTAATTTTACTTTATTGACATATTGCCCCTTTAAGGACTCATTCATGACAAATAATCATAAATTCTTCTTGGTAAGTTCATAATTCTAAGTTGGCATGGTAAAAACTCTCTTATTTAGGTGCCTCTTTTCTTCCTGTCAGTTACATGCTGATCGAGTTTATTGGTTCTCATCATCTGTCTGCGCGATAAACTGCTGTCTCACACAGAGAGTCTTTAAAAACTTATCTCTACAATCTTCCTATCACCTCAATACTTTTAATCATAACATTGACTTCCAAAACAGAATATTTGTTATTTATAAATTGTTCAACTTTTAATGTAAAATAAACACATATACACATGTATGCGTGTGCTGGGGCACGTGCACGCAAACACACACACACACACACACACACACACACATCCACAGGGGAAAGAGAGAGGGAGGGAGAGAGGGATAGAGGAAGGGAGGGAGGGAGGTAGGAATGGAGGAAGAGACTTTTGAGTACTGAACTTTCAATCATGCACTTGGAAATAGATTTAGATTTCTTCCTTTTCTATTATTTTATTTTTTATTTATTTTATTTTTTATTTTATATTTTTATTTATTTATTGGATATTTTATGTATTTACATTTTAAATGTTATCTTTTCCCCTGGTTTCCCTCTCTGCCATCCACCCTCTCCTTGCTTCTATGAGGATTCACCCAGTCTCACCCACACATTCCCACCTCACCATCCTGTCAATCCCCTGCACTGGGAAAATGAGCCTTATTAATCATTTTGCTCGTTTACATTTTAAATGATATCTGCCTTCCTTGTTACCCCTCCAAAACCACCCTCATCCTTTCCTCCTATCCCCCTAGCCCCCATCCACCCTTTCCCTATCTCCCTCCCTTTTGCCGATATGAGGGTGCTCCTCACCCACTCCAGCATCACCTAGCATCCCCCTATGCTGGGACATCAAACTTCCAAGGGACCAAGACCCCCCCCCCCACTGATGTAAGACAATGCCATCCTCTGCTACATATGTATCTGGAGCCATGGATCCCTCCATGTATATTCTTTGGTTGGTGGAATAGTCCCCGGGTGCACTGGGTGGTCCAGTTATTGGATATTTTCTTTCCATGGGGTTTCAGTCTCCTTCAGCTCCTTCAATCCTTCCCCTCTCTCTTCCTCTGGGGACCCAGGGATCAGTCAGGTGGTTGGCTTTGAGCATCTGCATCTGTTTTGGTCAGGTGCTGGTTGAATCTCTCAGGTTACAGCCATTCCAGGCTCCTTTAAGCAAGTGGTGCTGGATCAGCAATAATGTTGGTGTTTGGTGTCTGCAAATGGGATGGGTCCCTAGGTGAAGCAGTCACTGGATTGTCTTTCCTTCAGTCTCCGTTCCACTGTTTTTGTCCTTGTATTTCCTCTGTACAGGAATATTTCTAGTTAAAATTTTTGAGATGAGTGGGTAGCCCCATCCTTCAAGTGGGGGCCGTGCCTAACTACTAGCGGTGGCCACTACAGGCTCCATCTCTGCTTTGTTACATGTTTCTGCCAAAGTCATTCCCCCTGGGTTCTGGGGGAGTTTCGCTTCCCTGGCATCGGTGACTTTCTAGTGGCTCCCCCAGTTCTCCATTCCCTACTATTACATATTTGTATTCCACTTCCTGACCAACTGCTTCTAGTACCTGATCCTGTCCTTCTTTTCCCTACCCTCCTATTTCTCTACTAGATCCCTCCTTCACTCTACTTCCTGTGATTGTTTTATTCCCCCTTCTATGTAGGATCGAAGCATCCACAGTTTGGTCTTCCTTGTTCTTAGGCTCCATTTGGTTTGTGGGTTGTTTTGTGGGAATTCTGAGCCTTTGGTCTAATATCCACTCATGAGTGCATACCATGTGTGTTCTTATGTGTCTGGGCTACCTCATTCAGGATGAAATTTCTACTTCTATTTATTTGCCTGTGAATTTCATGAATTAATTGTTTTTATTAGCTGAGTAGTACTCCCTTGTGTAAATGTACCATATTTTCTGTATCCATTCTTCTGGAGAGGGACATCTAGGTTGTTTCCAGCTTTTGACTATTATAAATAATGTTGCTAAAAATGTAGTAGAGTATGTGTTCTTGAAATATGTTAAAAGTATCTTTTGGGTGTATGCCCAGGAGTAGTATGGCTGTGTCTTCTGTTAAAACTAATTTTAATTTTCTCAGGAAACACCAGACTGATTTCGAGTGGTTGTACCAACTTGCAATCCCATCAACAATGGAGGAGTGTACCTCTTTGTCCAAATATTCGCCAGTATCTGCTGTCACCTCAGTTTTTGTTCTTAGCCATTCTGACTGGTGTGAGATTGATTTCCACACCTCAGATTTGCATTTCCTGATGACTAAGGATGTTGAATGTTTCTTTAAGTGCCTCTCAGTCACTTGAGATTGTTCAGTTGAGAATTCTTTGTTTTTCTCTGTATCGATTTTAATAGGGTTATTTGGTCCTCTGGAGTATACCTTTGTGAGTTCTTTGTATATTTTGAATATTAGTCCTCAACTGGATATAGTGTTGGTAAAACCCTTTCCCTAGTCTGAGGATTGCTGTTTTATCCTATTGATAGTGTTCTTTGCCTTACAGAAGATTTTGAATTTCATGAAGTCCCATTTGAGGATTGTTGGTCTTAGAGCATGAGCCATTGATATTTTGTTCTAGAAATTTTCCTCTATCCTGATGTGTTCGAGGCTTTCTTCTCCACTTTCTCTTCCATTAGATTCAGTACATCTAATTTTATGTGGAGGTTCTTGATCCAACATTGGTTCTATATCAATTATGTATTATGAACTAGAACCTTGGATTTCTACTCAGTATTTTAATTTATTGTGAATAACAAAACTCAACTATATGCCCCCACTGTTATTCAAACTCTTTCCTAAGAGCAATATAAAAATAGAAGCCTATGATATACTCAGAGAAGGCAAAGCTTTTATGCTTTGAGTTTAGTTCGATAGTATATTATAATACATGAGTCATACAAATCACACACAGACTTTTCATCTTCCTACACAATATAGGTTATATACAATATCTTTACAGATCAACCCTCTACATATTTAAAAGTCATCATATAAATGATTCCTCATGTTTTTAACAGTTTTCATTTGATCCTTTTTTGTAGTTATGATAAAGGAACTTGACAATTGTTGGCATTAGATATTGTGTTTGTGAGTGTGTGTGTCTGTGTGTGTGCATGTGTTAACAAGATTTAATTCTCTTTTTAGTATGTGATACCAGAGTTTAGTATGTGTTTATAATGCAAAATAATTTTTGTGATGAACCAGAAGACCAGTTATAATGTTTGTTTGATATTAATTTTCTCCTCTTTAGATGTCCATAGAGGACATTTCAAAAATTTATGTGTAGCATAAACACTTCTTTTGGTTAATTATAGAAGTTTAACACTCACTGTATTTACAGCCCCCTAGGTAGAGTTGAAGATTTACATATTAAACAGGGGTGCTCTCTGACATGGATTTATAAAATGATACTCATTTATGATAACTTTAGCATACATATTAGAATTCCCTATTTGTAGATGGCAAACCAAAGCCACTGAGGATGAGGATCACAATGAGATGAAAAGAAATCCATTAATTATCGTAAATTGACAAATTTTGCTCTATTTAGAGCCTGAGATGAGTTATGTCAGTGAAGCTCTTACTTCAAGTTTATATCAATATGATGATATTTTTAGATTTCTAATTAGTTTCCTGATCATTTCGTGTTTTCTGAGGTGTGTCAAGTATTAAATATTAAAGAAGTTAGAACAAAATTCCCAAACCAAATTAAAGAACTCTAACAATGTTATCACTACAGTTGTCATTAACTTCATTTCCAGAGCCAACTCATGATTTATTAGATAGAAAATGAGTGCATAATTGACTTCATGCAAATGATCTGGTCATCTATTTATTATATGCATATAAATGTAGTCAATATATGCATATTTATACATATATATAGTGTAGTCAATAAAAAAAGGAAAGAAACAATCTTTAATGGTATTTAAAGCTACCATAGTATAATTGCCAATATTTTCCAATTAATATTTTTTCTTTTCATGTGCATTTTTAAGGATACTTAAAGCATGCTCCAAAATTAGACTTGACAATTGCAAATGCCAGCCAACCAACTCGGTAATAAAATCAATACTTACATTTCCCTGGAGGCCAGTATTTACTGTTTGGTGCACTGTTTTTTTTTTTAATAGAATGGCAGTTATGTTTGCAGAGGCATTGTAGCTACTGTTGTGATGTTTTAACTAAAAGCAGCTTTTTTGGAAGAAGTATAATAAAATATTTAAGTTACTATTAAAATTTCCAGAAACATTTAGTATTTAACATAAGTGGAAAGAATGTAGACACTCTATGCACACAGGCACACACAAACACATGTACACAGACATGTACACAGACGCACACACGCATGCACAGGCATACACACATATACACATACCCACACATACACTCCCACAGACACACACACATGTGCACACACATACACTCATATGCACACACACATGGACATGCAAACACACACACATGCAAGCAGACATGCATGCACACATGCACATACACATGTACACTTGCATATACAGAAATGAACACAAACATTCTTCCTCCATACCAAACACAGGTAGTGATATTTTGCTGATAATGGTGATATACTTTATATCTTCATTATAATAGCTGTGGACCTAATATTTAATATTTCACCATGCTAAAGACAACTAAGTTTAAATGAACACTTATGCAATTACTTGTGACAACTCATTTTGATGTTTTTTTGGCACTGTATTTTAGAAAGAATACCAAAGAGAAGGAAGATAGGAAAAATGGAATATATTTTTCCATGTAATAAAATTTTTGTCAAAATATGATTAATAAATTTTTTCATTAACGTTACTTAGGGCTTCTTTTCTAATAGTTTGGGTTGGAAAATAAATCCTTCTTGCCCCATTTTTGCATTCTGGTTTATTACTTAATAAAACTTCAAACTTAAAATATGTGCATTTGTTGTTTATCTATCTCTTTTTCTATATGTTTATTGTATGAAAATTTGACAAGGAGAAGTAGGCACAAACACCTATATTTTTACCATGAAGCTATTTGCAACTGATAGAAGTTAAAAAAGGAAAGACAGTCTTTGTTATTTTGTTTTGTATTCTTGGTTTGTTTTAACTCTCTATTCTCCCTCCTCTCTCTCTCTCTCTCTTTCTCTCTCTCTCTCTCTCTCTCTCTCTCTCTCTCTCTCTCTCTCTCTCTCCCCTGTGTGTGTGTGTGCATGTATGTGTACTTTTTTATGATTTGGTTTTACTTTACTTTTTTTTTAGAGACAGAAATTACATGAAGTTCAGTCGTTAGTAGGTGGGGCTCTGAGGTGAGTTTTGAGAGGTGAAAGAATGTGGACAAAATGTCTTATATGCAAAAATAATTAAATAAAGAACTTACATATGTCACTTTCGTGGTTACACTTTTAAGCAGATTTGAGAGATTTTTTATATAATTAAAAGATGTTTTAGAAACAGCTTATCTTCACGTTTGCTTCGCCCAGGAGCAGAATGAGTCAGTAAAGATGGAAGAGTACATTTACCTTGACAGTATGTACGCATGGCCACCCTGTCTGAGCAATTGGACAAGGAAACATAGGCAACTTATCTGAACAGCATCCCTGGCTGCTTTCGGGAGACATGCTTTTAGGCAGGATATTGGGAAAAAAAAAAAAAAACAGTCCATTGATTGGCTTCCGTCTTAAATACGATGATGTCAGTACCTGATGTGATGTGATACGCCTGCAATATTTTCATCACAAAGAAAAACTCATATTCAAACCTTTAATAACTGAAGGAGCAGAAACGGTTGTGAGCTCCCAGGAACGTTCTTGTAGCTGCTCTCAGACAGTAAATATTGAGAGTCAGATCAGAAGGAATGTGCTGTTGAATTGAAATTAATCACTGAAGTTATTACTCATGGTGTCACACTATTCTACATTCAGGCTTTTCACGGGAGGCTTTGAAGAGCCCTACAGGACCAACCAAATGTAATTGATACAGAATCGCTCCCACACAACAGCTGTGGAGGCGCAGTGCTGCAGCTTGTACTTTAATCTACCTTCTTTCTGAGAGTTTATTATGTTTTTGAATTTATTCTTTTGTAGATCTGGGAGCTATCATTTTTATGGAAATTAATCTTTTTAGAAGATTTGTCCTCTCTTTTTTCAGACACTAATACATTCATTCGAGGGTCCTCTTAAACACATCCAGCTGGCTTTTATCTGGTGATATTTACTTCAAAAAGCCAAGTTAAATGGTATCATAGATTAATTCTCAGGGCACAGGAACACTTTCTTGGAGAAAAACATGGTTTGGTAATTATGTGAAATATCATAATAAAAATCACAGAAAATGTCAGAAATGTGTTGTGTCATCTGTCATAATAGGAACTTCAAAAAGCTGTTTCTTGAAGTGTGGTACCTTGCTGGTGTCAAAACGTTTTATTTCAGATGCATTTTACATATCACAAAAGTTTGATTTGGATTTTAATGAACTCTCACGAATTTAGCTTTTTGTTTTTCCTCACACAAAGCAATGCAACTTCAAAAGGGCCTTATCCACTGCTATCTCTTACATAAATCAAGCTGGAAATAAGACACATTTTACAATTCAGTTTAAGATCCCACCGAGACAATACTGTTGCAAGCTGTGCATTTTACAAAGTAATATAGTAATGTCTAGTTTGCATTTTTAAAAAACCAAATTAATCACACTTTATCAAGTACAATGGAACAAACCTAAAATTCATTTATTATTAAAATATTCTGCCATAAATACAAACTATATTTTATACATAAAGAACAAACTCATTTATTCATTACGATAATTTGTATAAAACGGTTGGTATATGCGTTTTGAAGCCAGGGAAGAAATGACATTTGCCATTCTGATAGATTTGAATTTTTCAGTCTTTGTGAAGTGAGCCACTTGAAATTTATTCTCTCATGAACTTGCATTAAGAAGTAACACTTCCATATTAAAATAGAAGCTAACCTAAAACACGGAGGTTTAGAAACAAATAAATTAGTACACTGAATTATTTTTAATTATTTCATAAAAGTTGTGAAAAATATTGACTTTTGTTCTTTGCAAAAACAACCTATAATAATACAACCACGCAAAAATTTTATAAAAATGTTTTTACATGTTGTAGAAACACGTAAGCAAGCAAACAAATAAAAACAAACAGGAAGAACAAAACCACCTAAATATTTACCCAGCAAAATTTAAGGTACCTCTTACTAGATATATTTTTAGGCTGAAAAATAAAAAAGTCTGTCTCCCTGTATAGTTTCTGGGGTCCAGTTTTAAAAGATTATACTCCCATGAATAGATGTACATATGGATGAAATGATTCTAGGATCACTGAAAAACTAACCGCTACAAGTGGTCATAAATGGTCATTTTGAGAAATTGCTTTGGGGATTTCTGCAAGGCATGGTACCAAATTGTAAAGTGGGTCAGGAGGCTGAGATATGTATCTTTCAGGAACATGTTAGGCAGAGTGGCCACTCTTTTCCTATAGGCTGATGTGTGAACTATTCTGGAAAATAATCATTGAAGACGACTCAGGACAGCAGTGTGCACTGTGAATTGTATGAAAATAACAGTGTTAACATACATCTCCAAATTTAATTTTGCCTTAAAGAGATTAAGGATTACCTTGTTACATTTAATAGACTTTACTCCTAAGTCTTGAATCTTGAAAAAAGTTTCTCAATTTGTCATCTCCAATTTTGACTGTCCGAAAAGGTCTAAAAGTTATACCCTAATGAATGCAGGAAACTCTGTAACCTTTTTAATAAGACCTCTTCTTTGCAGACACAGACACTAACAAGTTCCCAAATAAAATGCATTTTGTTTCCCTTGTACTAAAAGTAAAGACAGCTTTAGGGCATTTCAGTAAATAGTTTGGATAAGCAAAAAAAGACTAGAACCTAGTCATGTCTTGCTCAGGAAGCCAATTTTCTTTCAACCGTTTTCTTAAGAAGCAGACACTGTAGAGAACACTTTTTCGACATTTTTTTTCTGTAGCATGAAATATTATATTCAGGATATGTGTCATGGTCATATCAATATCAATGTGGTGGATGACAGAACTTGGGATAGTCATTCCTGATGATGAGCCTCTTCCTAGTCCTACTCTCTGATCTATCACTTTAATCATCTCTCTCTTCTTCCTAAGATGATGACCAAACTCATCATCCTGACACCTGAGAGCTTTCATAATCTGACCCTCACCCACCTCACTGTGACTTCTGATGCCTTCCTAATGCGTGCTTGCATCTCCATTCACTTGCGTTTCCCAGCCGACTTCCACAGCCACCATCTGTGTATGTCTTTGACAGATTGCCCAGACTTCACTGTTCTGTGAGCTCTGACATGCAATACACAAGGCTTAGAGACAATGATCTGTCCAAGATATTCTTATGTCCATGCCTTTCCCTACAATCCCATGTGATCTTTAAAGTCTACCTACATAAAGTATAGAAAAACACCAAATCTGCATCTGCAATGCAATTTTGTTTACTCACTATGTATCAGTTTTACACATATGCACATGCACACGTGTGTGTGTGTGTGTGTGTGTGTGTGTGTGTGTGTGTGTGTGTGTGTGTGTGTGTTATGCCTGGTCAAATGTGGGTATTTGCATATGTAATAGGTTACAAGTTGATATGTACATAGGCATATAAAGAGCAGAAAATGATATCTGGTGTTTTCCTCAATTCCTTTTTGTCTTATATACTTAGATATAGTCTCTTACTTGCCATGTCAGCTAATCCAGGTGAATCTTGCTTGAGCACTTCAAATAGTGTCCATTTCTTTCTACCTGGGATTGGTAGCAGGCTGATAAAGTCCAGCATTTAAGTGGGTATTTGAGATCAGCGTTTCACCCAGTGAGAGAAACAGGCCATGGAGTTGGATCGGTTAGGAGGTAAGGAGAGCCTGAGAGGAGATGGTGGAAGCTCTGATGAGAGTATATTGTTTGAACTTTTAATAATGAATAAGATGTAATAAACAAGTAAGAGCATTAAGACAACAACTAAAACATATGTGGGATCACAAGTGAGTTCCCCATTCTTTCCCTGGCCAGCATTTTATGTGCTATCAGAAGCCCTATACACTACAGTTCTTACCATCTTTTCTCCTTTTATCAGTCCAGTGCTTTTGCAGTTTCTGGCTCACAACTTGGTATAGAGTGCAGGCCAGTAATGACCGCATGGATAATTTTATTGCATGTTTTATGGTACCGTCTTAACCACTATTGACAAAAGACTGAAATGTGTCTTCCTTAGTGACTTTCACATACAATTCTTACTACTTGATGTTTGTTTCCTTCTGTCTCTGTCTCTCTTTAAAAGAAAATTTCATAGTTTAGGAATAGCTTTAACTTGGAATAAAGTAGAATGGGAACAAATTCTAACAATTAATTTCTCATTAAAAACTGAAAAATATATTAATGTTAATAAAACAATTCACATTTTTGTACTACCCATTGAAAGATGTTTGACAAAATTAAAACTACTCAGACCTTGGCAGTTAGGGTACATTTCAGTGGTCCAGTATATAGTAAGCATGCATGAGGCCCAGGTACAATCACCACTATAACAACAGCAAAATTAAGCCTTCTTGTATTCTAAATAAGAAAAATTTTGTGAGTGGTGGGAGTTAAAATAAATAGAAAAATCCCCAAAATGTATATTTATCGAAGAGAAATTTAAGTCAAGTTAATTTTACCATTATTTATTTGTGTCTATAACACAAGTATATATCTGTGTGATGATATTAACTCTATTATTTAACTATAATATTATTAAACATTTAATAATATTTAACTAACATGTGAAATATGTTCTATAAGTTTTATTAGGTCCATATGCAAATCTCAGGGAACAAAATTTTTAAATGCAACAAGAAAAGAACAAAAGCAATTTCACGGCAGATTATTTTAACTGTCAGGTGTTCCCAAGTCAGATTTGTCTTGAAATCTCCTGGTTTTATTTCTTGTTGTTTGTTTTTATATAGTTGTTGAAATAGTAAAAGGGGTTTAAAGTAAGTTTACCTAACAAAAACTTTTCTGGGGTCAAAAAGAAAGCTCATTGTTAAGTGTATGTACCTAGTTTGCCCAGGTCTCTCATTTTGAGTCCTATATCACTTAAATCAGCTAGATTGACCTATACAGGTAAACTTAACACTGGAGAAGTTGGGAAAAACTGAATCAGGAGTTTAAGGACATCTCTTTTACTATAGCAACTTTGATATGAGCATGGAACATATGAAACCATGTGTTTAAACTGCCGTCTTCTGCTATAAGGAAGTACTGACATTGGGTGCTAGACACAGCCAGTTGTAAAAAAAAAAAAAAAAAAAAATCAACCCAAACAAAATAAGGCACAATATTTTTCTAAATAATAAAATTAGTACAGATTTGAGTATAGTGATCAGTATAGTGATCACAGAGGGATAAAACTTTTTTTCCTATGGAAGATTCCTATGATTAACAATTGTATGCATATTAACTGAATTTCTTAGAAGAAGACAATTACATTTTCAACAGGGAGACTTATTAGACTGACAATAAGCTTTTAAAATATATTAGTTTTCTTTATAAATATTGTTAGTAGACCATGATAGAGTACACTTTTTTTTTCATTTTTATTGGTTGTTTTATTTACATTTGATCATTTTATTTTATTTATATTTCAAATGTTATCTTCTTTCCTAGTTTCCCCTCCTCAAGCACCCTGTGACCTCCCCCTTTCCCTGCCTCTGAGAGTGCTCCCCACCACCTACCAACTCCTGCCTCAGCACCCTAGTATTCCCTTCTCTGGATCATCAAATGTCCACAGGACCAATGGGACACCTACCCAGTGATGCCAGATAAGGCCATCCTCGGCATGTTACCTATTGATTAATTGTGTGATAACCGAAGGTCCAAGAAATATTGGATATTCACATATTTATGTTGGCTGTCCTTTTAAATAGCAAATCCTACATTAGAAGAAGTAGGAAAACATGGTTATTAACACAACTCTTTTTTTGCTAAAAATTTACTATAACATGTAGCTTTTATTAAATTGTAGAAACCAGGTCCAACTATTTGTTTAAGCTTGTTTGGTGTCTCCAGTATAAAAACAAACACACCCATCCTAATGTACTTGAAAATTGCTCTTTAAATAATTCCTAATTTTCCCTCTG
Organism: Micromys minutus; assembly: GCF_963924665.1. Lineage (NCBI taxonomy): Eukaryota > Metazoa > Chordata > Mammalia > Rodentia > Muridae > Micromys > Micromys minutus. The sequence continues at coordinate 23,592,736 of NC_137974.1, read as the reverse complement.
AGTATTTGTTTATCTTTCCAATTTCAGTCTTATATTTCCACCTACTAGATTTTAATCTATATTTAAATCATATTTAACCAATGCAAATTGAACTGATTTTTTTATTCCCATCTCTCATTTTACAGAGGTGATTCATAGTTTTTAACAGTTTGTGTTGTGATTTCATAACACTGGGAATCAAATTACAGAACAAGTTAAACATTTCATGATATTATTACTGATATGTTAATTCCAGAATTATTAATTTTAATTGTCCATCGTGGTAGCACATGCCATTATTCCCAGCAGTTAGAAGGCAGAGGCAGGTAGATCTCCATGAGTTCCAAGCAAGCCAGGACAACATGAGATTTTTTTAAAGTTTGGTTTGTAGAGCTTATCAAAGTCTCTGTTCAATGGAAAGCCCATAATATATATATATATATATATATATATATATATATATATATATATATATATATATATATATATACATATGCCTGTGTTTCATTTTTCTCTAACTTTATTCATATCTAAAACTACATTTGTTTAAGATCATACTCCATTCGTATTTACCTTCTGTGTTCTATCAGCACATTTACCACATGGAATTGTTAGGATTAATCACATTTGTAATTCTCAGGCGTAATAATTGGGGTCATCATCTTACATAATAAATATAACACAAAACACAAGCCGACCGTATCATACTGACACAAGCTCCAAATTTTGAACGTTTTTCATATAAATGGCAAACCATTAAGACTCCGACGCAAAGGAGTGACAGTGTTAAGATTTGTACATTAAAGTAAAATTTCAGTTCCTTCAAACTGACTACAAGTGCTCAGATAAAAGAGTAGAGATAAATCGCAGAGATGGAGTCAAGCAGACATGGAACGGAACAGCATGTCAATGGGAAGTAAGGAAGCAGGAGATAGGGATCGTCCCTCTGTTTCTTGCTTCGAAGACTGATAATATTACTGTTTGAGCTGTACTCTGGTCTGTTAGAGACATGATTGAACGTCGGAAGGCAAATGTAAAAAATTTCAATGTTAGTCCTGTGAGCTTGCAATCCCTTCTAGGAGAGAGTTATGCTTTTCTGGATTTTAAAGACAAAAAATTGTAGTTGTTGAAATCTCTAGTTGAGTGAAGAGTAATGGCAATCAAAACTGATTTTAACTTGTCCTGATCAGTACTTACATATGAACATAAACTAGTTTTTGTTTGTCTTACTTACACATGAACATAAAGGTTTTTCTCATGACATATATTAAAAATTTTATAGGGAATACAGTTGTGACTTTTATTTGAAATGATGGCAAATCTATAGGGAAATTATAAAACTATTAGAGAGGATAATTTCTAGTTCATTTGTTTGCTTACTGAAATTGGTGCACACTACACTGAAAAAATGAAGAAATTTCTGTTTGAAGCTTAAAAGGCTAAAATATTCATAGCTACAATATCACAAAATATGTGATTTTGAGCAATTGTGCAGTTGTACTGTAGAATCAGAGCATATGATATCAGGGTCATTTCTGTGTCGTTGTCTACAACCCAGTCTAGTTTAGCTGTGGAAATTAATGGACCTGGTTTCAAAAATATTTCTGTGGAATCACTTGGTTCTTGCTTACCATCAGCTTATCAAAGATTTTAATGAGATTCATATGTCTAGTAAATACAAAAGCATTTAGCAACTCTTTCTTTCCCTGTACTGAATGCTATGGAAGTGTTTACCAACTCTAGCCTGGGTTTGTTTTGCTTTGCTTTCAGGGATCTGTTTCATCTGGTTAACAGTGACAGTGTGGTGCTAATGAGTCTTACAACAGCAATAGCATCAAAAAGCAAAGTGTTCTCTGATATAATTGCCCCTTTCTTCTGCACACACACCACTTAACCTTTTGTCTTGATAGTAATGGCTAATACTTCTTTTATTTTGAGCTGCATCAAAACTTTCTCAAGTTGGGTATGCATAAAGGAAATATGTATGAAGAACTTCATTCTGCCTGAAATAGTTCTTTCCGGTATTGCTCATGAGACCTAATTCCAAGTAATTCAAGATTGAAGTCATTCTTAGTTACTTACATTTCCATTACGTTCCAAAGGTTTTCAAGATAGAAACATTGCACTTTTAGTAAATAGGATCACAAAAAATGTCTCAGGTTACCTGGGAAGTAGCTCAGTGCTATATCATGACCGGAAAAAAATACAAGGCACCAAATTTGATCCCTAGCCTCACAGGAAGAGCGAAACGTGACTCAGCTTAGAGTGTGTTCTTAAATGATCATGCTTCAAGTATTACATTAAACTCAGTAAAAGCATTTTATATAGCTATCTTTTTAATGCACAAGGTAAATTTCAACATTTGCAAATTGCTGACTGTCATTCCATCTTGAGCAATTTGATTGTGTCAAACCAATGTCTCGATGATTTTAGCATTTATGTGATACATCAAATGGCCTCAGCTGATAAGTAAGAAAGATAGATGGATAGATGGTAGATAGATAGATAGATAGATAGATAGATAGATAGATAGATAGATAGATAGATAGATAAGATATAGTGGAGAGGAGAGAGATAGGAACAGATGAAGCAGACAGAGAGAAGAGAGGGCTCTGTTACATAATTCACCCAAGGACTACTTCTAAAGGAACACACTATGTTCTATGTACATACAACTTATGTGTCATTTTCACTTTGATTAAAATGAATCCACTGAAAACCGGGTACCTGTTTTTCCCAAATCTGAACAAATGAAACAGCGAAATGTCTGTGGAGCCTGTGACTAGTCTTTGCTTTTCTTTAGAACTCATGTTTTCATCATGGGATGGAGTTGACATCCTCGTAAGTGCTCTGTAATGGAATGGCGTAAGCACCAACTCTTGACATTGTTTTCATTGTAAACGACACTTGACAATGTCAGGTTCCTGTCACAGTCTATCACTGTCACTCACTAAGCAGTGGTGTGATGGTTAGTCCCTAAGAGATTTGTCTCCTTTATCAGGGTCAGTCTATAGGAAATCAGAACAACTCACTACATGTCACCTAGGTATAAAGAAGAATACTATGCAAATATACTTTTACCATTATTAATGCATGACAATATAATGAAATATCTACAGATCACTGTAATTTGCCTATAATCATTTTGTGTATATTCTATACAATTTTATTTGAACATAATGTAATCAGCTGTTTTGAAATTAATTTCTTATTGGGTATATATAATAATCAAGGGAATGAATGATAAATATTATTATTTATGCTAGAGTTATAAAAGGTGCCATTTATTTGCCCCCAATTTTACATGTTTTTTAAGAGATATTCATTTTATTATTTCTAAGAGTTTCTATTTTGTCTCTTGCCTATGGATTTTGTTTCAAAATCTTGAATTGATCATCTTCCATTTTAATAAGATTGAATATTATATAAGTTTATTTCATGTACAATATTTTATAAAATGATAACAGTTGAAATGAAAACTTTAGCAATTGTAGGCATGTCTATTTTCAAAGAGGCCCCTTTTTCCATTTCTCATTTGTTTGCACTAAGGGAGGAGTACACTATAAATAATGCAAAAATCACTTATAGCTGACTTGGTTATATATTATATATCTTTCATCAGACTTATTTCTTAATTGTTTGCTCCATTTCTTATCTAAATGAGCTAACATCCTGAGTATTTAACAAATGATGGTTTGTGGAGATGGTTAATAGCTTTCCACATAGTGAGAATTTTAATGTAGCATTAGAAACTTTCTTAGAAAAATACCATGAGACAGCCAAGGAGCTCCCTTACTAAGAAACTGTGGTGCCACAGAGAAGGGAACATAAGTAATATTTTTGTACATCTATTTAATCAGAATTTAAATTAGTATCTTTCCTTTAAACTTATTATCTCAAAATGTGTTTATTATGTGCTAAATAGGTAATATGTTTGCACATAGTTTGGTAAAAAGAAGCAAAATGAAGTTATTTAAAGAGTTTTATCCTAGTACTCTCCTGACAGGAGGCATTTGAGAGCTTTACATTTGACTGGAATATGTGTCAAAAACTCAGACGTAGAGGGGTAAGGTATATAAAATTATTGAATACGAAAATGAACTTTTGCATCCAAGTGTGGGAGAAGAATGACGGAATAACTTCTCTGTGAATCATTCCTGTAGAAAGCTCTAAACGTTTTTTAAAGTAAAAGCTGTCATAGTTTCTTGTAAAATACTAAAGATAATAAAGATATCCATTTAATTGATTCTTTTCATTGTTTAATAAAATTGCTTTGCTTGATTGCTGAAGAATTTGAATTGAGTTCTCTCTACCCACTATTGAACAATTTACTCTGAGATCCAGACAATATTGAGCTAATGAGTCTGAATTGATATTGAACCTTAACTGTCTTCATGAAGCAAAGGAGAAAATATCATGGTAGTAACTAAGTAGTCATCACTGAAAACTGTGTCATAGAAATTTTACAACATGGCTTTTAGTGGAGCTAACGCACTAAATGGGAATTTTACCAACTTTGCTGTTTCCATGTTTATGAGAATATTACCTACTTTAAAATAATTTCATTGGGGTAACGAAAAGTTAAATCTATAATTCCATATGAAATTTTTTTAGAGAAATGCATTAACATCGCTAAACTAGTATGAAGACATGATTTATAAATTCCTTTTACGGGATCCTTATAATTATTCTGACATGGTCCTGAATACTGCCTTGTCTTTCCTCCAACGGACAGTTAGTTGACTGACTCTGGTACTATCCTTATTCGGATTTCACATGTGCTTTTGTTTGAAGCAAATGCTCTACACAGTTACACACCTCTGATATTTTGCTCTAACATTTATCATATTTCCATAAGTGATGTTTTCTATCTAATTTTCAATGCCTACTTAAGTTATGTTCTTATGAATCTGAATTATTTCTGTTCCTGTTGGTTGACATAAGCCATACACTTTAACTCTCGATGTTGACCAGGTTACCACTTACTGAAAGGATTCAAAAGTATTGTACAACTTCCATTTCTCCTTTGGTAAAAAGTCTGAATTATTTAGTTATACAGTAAAGATGATTTAGTATTAAGTTGGTTAGCTCAAAAGAGATTAGACGTTACAAGTAGGTTAAATGGTTCAAAAACTATTTCTTTTCTGAAATTCAACATCCCGTCTACAAAACAAATTGAGAGAAATCATAATTCAGGGGAACTTTGTCTTATTTCATCTTATTTCCCTCCAAGCCCATTTGTTAATTCCCCAATGTTAAACCTTTTCAGATCTCATCATTAGTGTTTGGATGATTTGGATTAATATGATATCCAAATAATTTATATTCATTCCCCACAGGCAGCAGTGGTGGTTCTTGGGATAAGGAAACACTGCACTCTCCCCCATCCCAGGGATCTCAGGCTCCTGTTGTACATACCCGCATGCCTGCAGCGTATAGCCTTCCAGTTAGCCATCCTCTCAACCATCTGCAACACAGCCACCTTCCGCCAAATGGTACGATGGCAACTTTGAGCACTAAAAGTGGTAGTTTTAAAAATTCTTTTCTTTAATGACTAGCAGAATAGTAATAATGATTATTAATAAAGATATATTGCATTCACACATCAGTTCATCAAAACTATGGCATGTCTGTTAGTTGCTACATTGCCAGGAAGAATGATAAAGCCAAGACCAGAATGTTTGGATTAAACACATAAAAGTGGATATGATGAATTATGGCACCAAACTAGCTGTAGGCTTAATTTCCCAGGCATGAGTGACTATTACTATGTACAAATAAACAAGCTTCTTTTTCTTTGATTGTCACAATTAGAATAATTTTTCAATGTTTTAACTCTTAATGACATGTCATTGGTGATTTTAATTAAGCTCAATACAGCAGTGATGATTTACCTGTATTTTTTTTTTTTTTTAGGATTGGAACTTCCTTTTATGATGATGCCCCATCCTCTAATTCCTGTCAGCCTACCTCCAGCATCTGTCACCATGGCAATGAGTCAGATGAACCACCTTAGCACCATTGCAAATATGGCGGCGGCAGCACAAGTTCAGAGTCCTCCATCCAGGGTGGAGACATCTGTTATTAAGGTAACCGTCTCATCATAACATCGAATGGTCACCTTCACCTACCATCCCTCAGTCCATTTGTTTTTATCCCCATAAGTAAGTTTCTCATATCTAAAGAAGAGAAAATGGCGAGAAGAAAAAGTACAAATAGTAAGAAGTCACACAGCTTGAGCTATTATAAACTCTTGCTTTTTAGAAATAACATAGGGAAATAAGTTATATACTTCAATTTGTCTGAATGTCTACATGGACAGATGTTTATTTGTGCTTCTGTCTGTAGTATTATGAGCCGTAATATATGCTTACATAACGTTCAAAACTGAAGATCCCATAACTTCTCATCTGGATAGATTTACATGAAGAAAATATGTAGAGCACAGACTTTTGTACTTTAACACTTTAATTGTAAACTTGGGGGTTATCCTCTATATATTCTGAGTCCACACAATCAGAAGAATATGGAGAGACTTGACTTGCTACTCTTTCTATTTGCACTCAATTTTCAAAATTTGTCTGTGCTGTAGCCCATGTTAATTAAAATACTGCAGCCTGGAATCAGCTTTCTAAAGCTCTATGGTGCTTCAGTTGAGATAAGTAGGAGAAAAAAGTTAATTTTCCTCTCCAGGTATCTTTATATATCAACCCGTAGCTATATTGATAGAAATTCAGAAATATTGATGTGGTTTCTCAGACCAAGTTTCAAAATGCAGAGGAAGAAGATCTAAGCAGGAAGGAAATTCCTAGAAGAGGAATAAGAAAGTTAGTGATTTTAATGTCTTCCCACATATGCCAACACCTACATACTAAGTCATACTGATATCCCACTTCCTGGCCTCTTGGGACAACTTTTAGAAGTTTTATAACAGATGGAGTCAAGGAGGTCCTGAATCATGGTATAAATCCTGATGGCAAGAAGGACATGGGAAACCTTGCTCTAGTTGAGATTAATTACAGAGAGCAGATAGTTCCCCTGCACTCTCAATGGGAGGACCAAGTGCCTGATAGAAGTGCTGAAAAACACATCTGCACTGAACAGACAGCACTTCCTTTGCATTTAAAACATTGACATGCTAAGTGATGAAACACTTTCAAGTTAATAACCACAGCGTTTGAGTTTGATATTAGGATACCCAGCAGCTCAAATCCTGTTTAGTAAACTTACTTTGTCTATGCTAATTAAATGTAGATTAGGGAAGTTTTATTTTTCCCAAAGAAAATGGCTGACTACGATGTCACATTGAACAAAATGGGCCCCTGTGGGTAATTAGAAGAGTGCCTGAGACTTGATTTGCTTGACAAGATTCTAAATGTAAAGGCCACTTGAAAGTGGGATGTTAAATACCAAAGATTTAGCCCCATAGCACATAACAGTTTCTGAAGAGAAAATAGAAACATGAAGTATTCTCTACATGCTGAAAAATTGTTCATGTTTTCTAAGTAGTGATCGAAATTAAGGTTAAGTAGAAACTAGGAGAGAATGGAAAAAAATGATATAAAATTAAAAAAAATTATATCTGGGAGTAATATATTATAACATATTTTTCTTAATTAATTTGTTAAGTAAAATGATCTAATGCTATTTTAACAAAATACTACTACATACAAAATGGACTAAAATATAAGCATTTGAGTTTCTGCCTCAGGGGATAAAATCTATATGTTTGCATTGATATGCTTTGAATTGAAATGCTTTTTAATTTATATTATAAATATAAATTTATAAATATAAATAATAATCTATAAGATATTATAGAAGAAAATTATATCAAGTTGAAATTCTCACTTCTATAAATAATGATATTTTGGGGCAGACATATATATATTTTTCAAGAAGTATCTTTTTAAACATATATATTTAAATATATATATGTACATATATAATAAGAGAAAGAGAGAGAAAGAGGGGGGAGATTCATATATATAGTAATTCAAATATATAATACATATACTAATTTGTATAAAGTCTATGGCTACTTCCATGTACAAAAACAATGTTGAGTAAAACTTGTTGTTAATAGCTGAGAATGTTGTATTTCAATTGATAGACTGTTTGCCTAGTAGCACAAGAGTTTCTAACCCAACACAACACATACTCAATAAACACATACACACATACACACATACACAGACACACACATGCACATAAAGATGCAAACACAGAGGCACACACACTCACACCATGCTATCTAACAATAGAAAACAAATTGTTGGTCTCTTCATAACACTACTGATACCAAAAATTCTTATGAATCTTACATTCTTGTAGATAATTGTTGAAGCTCAAAAGAAACTCAACTCATGTCAAGACCGTAAAAAACAATCATTAATATTTCATATTAAGAAAAATTAAATTCCAAGGAAAATAGCTGGAAAATAGAGGATGGAGGCTATTATAGCATTATTTTTATAAGTGCAGCCTTCGGTGAGACTCAATGTGAAAATTTGCCAGACTGTTGCTAGTTTGGAAAACTTGAGAAATTAATAAGGTAAATTTCAGGAAGAAATGGGCAAATATAGTTTAGACAATGACTTTACCTTAAATCCTTAAGACCTATATATTTATGGATAAATTATTTTAAACTGTATATGAATCTATAATGTCCATGAAGTCAATGTAGTTTTGCAGTGTACCTGTCTCAGAACATAAAAGTGAGAATAAACGGAGATTTTTATGTTGTTTTAGTTAGGTTTCAAAGTATGGTGACAAACACGTGACTGTTTCACGGACGGAAGGAAGGAAGGAAGCGTTTATTTTTGGCTCAAAGTTTGCAGATGCAATCCTCTATAAGAGACATCATTGCAGTAAAGCTGAAGGAAGCTTGTCGGATTGTCTCCACAAAAACCAGAGACGAGAACTACTGTGAACTGGTTTCTTTATTCTGACCAGAATCCAATCAGCCAATGGTGCTAACTATATTTAGGATGGGTTTTCCATGTCACTTAACCAAATATAAACACTTTGCCATGCATTTCTAGGGATTTATTTCCATGATGATTATACATCTGTTCAAGTTTCTAACCAAGACTCACCAGACCATATAGTATGCAGTCCAATTAACCCTGTGGTTGAGAAATATTTCCCACGGCATCCCTACCTATATGCATACATGTTGGATAGTGCTTAAACTTAGCAAAGTAAACAATGATAAATATATCATTCAGATGAATCTATTAAGCAAATTAAAATATGTACCTCAACAGATATTAATTTAGAAATAATTTTTAGGAAGAATTATAACCACAGATCCATTGGGGTTCTGTCTCAAACATTTAAAGCTAGCATGGTATCTTTAGCTCCAGACCCTGTGTTTTAATGTCTTATGTTTTTACTTAATCAAAGATTTTAACTGACTCTTTATATCTTTAGTGGATAACCTCTGCTTATATACAGCAATCTAGAAGTATTGTGATTAAAGAAAAAGCTATAAACTTGTTATAAACCACAAATTGTACCATAGTCTACAAATGCTAGCTACAAGGTCTATGAATTTTTTTGTGTGTTTGTGTATTTGTTGGAGTGGGGAGTTGAATATTTCTTAAAATGTTTGGCATATATAATACTGTCAATTTTTAAAAAATTCTGTATATATGCTAGAAATTTGTGTTTATCTACTTCTTAAAATTTGACTTTTGTTGGGTCTTTCAGAGGGCAGTCATTATAGGCCCCTTTTTGTGAGCTCTTCTTAGCCTCTGAAATGGAGTCAGGCCTAGTGGCCTCCCCTTGAGCTGATTCCTTGTTTGTTCCTGTCCATAGACCTTTTGTTTCCCCTCAGGATCCTCTTCATTTCCTTCCCTGTATTTCTTCAGACAGGAACAGTTACAAGTCAGAGTTTTGACTGTGCGATGGCAACCCCATCCCACACTCGATGCCCTGTCTTTCTGATGAAGGTAGACTTTACAGGTTCCCTTTCCCAGATCTTGAGTGTAAAAATTAAAATTAAAATTAAAATTAAATTTTAAGCTCCTTAATTTAGAATCTATAGATAGGTTTAAAGGCTAAAGCCCAAAACTCTCTCATAATAGTTTCTGTTCTGTATGATTTTTAAATTTTAGAATGTTTTCTTTTATTATCTTAAATCACTAAGTAAATTAAGCAGTCTAAATTAATAGATCAATTCCTTTTGTCATTAGCAAGTTTGTTAATGGGTTGAAATGCTTTGCTAATTGATTCTCTTTGGATTCTTTGAACCCATAACTCTAAGCCTGCTGAATGACTCACTGTTCTAATCACATTTTATTTTATACATACATAATGATATCATAGGATCTTAAGGAAAGCTCTTGCTGAAATAGAAGGATTTGGTGGTTTTGAAATGGAGTCTGGAGTAGGATGTCTGGCCTTTGTGTTTTGGCTGTTCCAACCCCTAGGCCCATGACAGATTATTTTGTATCTGAGCAGCTGGCTTTCTCTTCTGTGAATGGAGGTCATGATTGCACGACTTTAACCCTGAATGATAATAAAAAAATTACCATTCACAGTATTTGCAATTCTTTTAGCCTTGTCCATTGCTTATAAATAGTTTGATTTTCTTTGAATGTTGCATTAGTCATCTGGCCAGCAGTTTCCTAGGTGATCCTGGTCAGGTCAACCAAATACAGTCAGAAGCCTGTTATACAATCCCTTTGTCTCTTATTGTCTTTTCTTCTTTCAACTACTTTCACCGAAAATACTATAAAGTTTGGCTTCTTTGGAGTCCAGTTCAGATTTAAGCCAAACAGAAGTAAACAGAAAGAGAACAAGTATTTTTCTGCACTCTTAGTATGAATGACATGCTAGAATTAACAAATGTCAGAACAAATCTCATGCTCATACAATTATTCTAACCAATAAGTGAATAAGGAATAACATTGTCATTTTGTAAATATTGAGTGTGGTTATTGGTAGTGGCTGGTATCATGAAGGGCAGATAAGGTAGTCTGCTGTGGAAGGCACGTAGCACTATCAATTAAGTATGTTTGTGGCCAAACAAAACTGAATAGACACCCCAGCTCTCATTTTGCTAGACTCAAAAAAGGAAAGAAAATAGCATAAATATCATTTAGATCCATCAAATAAACTGCAAATTAAAGGTTATAGTCAAAGTAGTATAGTAGATTATATACTGGGCTTAAACAGACGGACACTAGCTCTAAGAACTTGCTGTGAGGAATTGCCAGCAAACAGCAACAGAACCAACTTTGACCTCACCTGCTTCTTCTTTGCTTCATTCCTTTACATTTATCCTTTGATAATGATAAATGAAAGAAGTTCTGACTTTTAATTTTAATGTTATTACTAATCTGATAGGTCACACCTGTATATCCTGCTTAGGGAATGAGGCAGGAAGATTATGAGTTCAATTAAAATCTGGGCTCAATGATAGGAACCTTCCTGAAATCGAAACAACAAGGACAACAAAACAACAAACATGAATTTTATTTTTCACGAAGATGAATTTTAACTCCCAAGTCTGGATTGTGCATTCTTGCTTTGATTAAGTTTATGTTATCTGTATCTATTAACATTATGTTAACTCTGTCCTATAAAACCATAAAGTACTATCGAGTAAATGTGGAAGAAATAGATTGCTAGAATGAATAAATTGAAGAAATAAAAGAGAAATAAAACCAAAATTATATTCATTGCTCCTGCTTGTTTAAATTGAGTAAAACTGATAAAATTAATAGGGATTTCAGATAATAGCTCATTGGTCTTTAACTAATATAACCATGTTGATATCCTTCAGTGTGTCTCCTTATCTGGCATTAGTGGGAGGGGAAGCCCTTGGTCCTTGGAAGGCTCAGTGCCCCAGCATAGGATAATGCTAAAGTGGTGAGGTCGGAGTTGGTGGGTGGGAGGGTGGCATCCTCTTAGAAGTAGGGGAGAGAGGTTGGGTAGGAGGCCTTCAGAGAGGAAACTAGGAAGGGCGATAATATTTCAAAGGTAAACAAACAAAATAACCAATAAAATTTTTAAGAATAAAAAAAAATAGAATATGCCCACTCCTCATAATAGTAACTAAAGACTGAATAACAGGAAATACAATGATCTTTCATAATTAACCAAAAAAGTAAAATAGACTTGAGACCAATTTCTGTTTAAAACATTCAGATCCAAGGATAAAGCCACAGGTATGTAGTATAAGGTAAGGTCATTTAACACCTGTTGCTTTGACCTTATACTGAGCATATTGGAATAAAATATTGGTTTGAACTTAATATCCTTCTGTAACTCCAATTTTCACATAACATTTTATCTATAATATAATTTTCTAAAGAACTTTTTGTCTAAGGAAGTATAAACTGGCTTGAGAAGAGACATGCAGTTGTTTGTTGAGTGGTTTGGCTTGGGGCATCCATCCATCTATCCATCCATCCACCCACCCAACCATCTACCCATCCATCCATCCATACATACATACATACACGCATGCATACACACATCCTAAAAAATGTAGTCATTTTTAGCACTTTTCCAAAATCAAAATATAAATGCTACCATCTATGTTTTTCACACAGCTTTCAGAGGGTAGGAATTTGAATTTGTCACTGAAAGTGATGACACACCTTGCTAAGTCTACAGTGTATGATATGGTCCTGTTGAAAGAATATATCATTCAAAAAAACCTAATAAATACCCAGAACTTTGCATCCTGCCTGGCAGGAAGCAAATATTCAGTAAATACCCCTGAATGAAACAATGTGTCAGCTGTCCTTAGATCAGAATTGTGGGATTTCCATTATGTACTAAGTGAAATCAACAGGCAGCTCTGTCATCCTATAAAATCAGAAGTTGTACAAAGATAAGTTATTTAACATTAGAAAGTGGTTTGCCTCATTCTATGTCATTTACAATGAGATAATCTCTCTCTGAAATAAAGAGTTTCATAGGGGGCATGATGGGAATAAAAAGAAAGCAAAAGTAATTAAAGCTAATGGAAATAATCATCTGTATTAATACTTGTGATTATTTACGTTTTCTCATGGAAAATAACCTTGTTTTCTTGTGAAGAGCAGGTAGCTAGACAGTGCAATTTTGCAAATATTCAGTCACGTATGTGACAATATGAGTGTAGTAGTTTTGAATTCCACCTTTGCTCTTGCATTACCATAAAGAACAATAAGTTTTGTTCTGCATCAGAACATTACATCTTATACCATTACTTTATTAGTCTGACCTTCTTACAGTGAAAGAGTACTCCTCTTAAGTTTTCATTTATTATTGTAGTGAGCTTTATAAAGATGGAGCATTGCAAAAGATTGTGTTTTATTGATTGGTGGAGTTGATGTAGGACTATAAAGCAGTGTCAAAGTACTAAATAATCTTCTTTCTGTTCTACCTCGGGCCCAGCTTAGAGGTTAAAAGGTATCAGGCAAATGAAATTATAAATCCAGTTTACATAGTCTTCCCAAAGACACTGAACTACTTCTTTCTTATTATGTCTAAATAAAACTCATCATCTATTTTGTTTCAGTAATAATTACAGGGTTCTCCTCTAAGCTATTCTTTACTGTCTCCATTATTCTTCATCCTATAGAATACTCTGGAAAGCCAAGCACATAAATATGATAAAAGAATTAAGCTGTTGAAATAAATTAATTTATTGTGGAACAATGTATTCAAATCTTACTTGCTCAATGGATTTTGCTTTAATGAAATTCTTCAAAGAACAATACATCACATTCTAAAGATTGAAATTATACCTTAAGTAAAATGACTGAATATGTTGTGTCTCAATTTATAGGAAATTTCAATTGAATAATTAAGCTATTAAATCATAAAATTTGCATAAAAGATTTTCTTAAAGTAGAAGTATTCTGGATTGTCACAGTTTCTCTGTTTGTAAATGTAAACCACTGCAAAGTCCAATGAGGAAGGCGCATTTAATGCTTCAAGTTGTATAATTCCCCTAGTTTTAAACTATTTCTTAAAAATATATTTTCCATTGAGTCTTTAATCAATTTTTACTTAGCTATTGTGCTATTTTTAAGGTATTTAAATAAAAAAATAAGTAGGTAAAGTTAAAGTTAAATAAATCAGCATAGAAGATTGGAACACTTACATATATTGAAAAATTTTCTACTCATGTCAAAATGTTAAAAAAAAACAAAGAATGAGTTTTATTGGTATAACCATTGCTATTTCAGTTTATAAATAAATATTTAAGTTTTGGGTATTAACTATCCAAAAATATTCACCCATACTTTTTATTAGTACTTGATATTAAATTTGTTGTGTCAGCAAAGTCAGACTTACAAATGATTTTTACAGAATTTGATTAACTTTTAGAATTTTATTAGATTGTTCTTTATCTCTATTCAGCCAAAAATGAACATGTGCTATTATAAATAAAACCACTAACACAATTATTATAAGATATATATATATATATGTATATATATATGATATATTAAATATTTGGGGAACATGGATGCCATGCTTTGTAGACGATATACTTCCTAATTTAGAAATTTCGATTTTGATAATATACGACTATATTTCTCAAGTACGTATTATATATTTCTATATAAGTAAATAAATAACAACCTTATTGAATCAAAATTAATTTAAAACTTAGCAAAATTACCCTAATCTGGAATTTATCTTCAACACAACCTTCCTTGTTGTCTATAATTCTCTTTGAAACTTTGAAGTCTTGTGAGATTTCCTTTGGCTTGTCTGGTTTTGTCGTTGGATCGGCTTATGTTTAGACAGTTATGTTGGTGAGATTTTGTAAGCTTAGCTTCTGACATTGTGAGGATACAGAGTTTCACATCACATTTCTGATGCAGTGGCTTTTACGCTCTTTCTGCTCCCTCTTCCAAAATGTTCTCTGAGTCTTAACTCAAACAACCTGTAACTCATGTGAGTCTATGTATAAAGGTGCATAGAAAATACAAATAAACATTTTCACTCTGAGCTGACAATTTTCCACTTAAGAGTCAAAAAAATGGATATCCGTCACAAACTCCAACACCTGGAATGAATTCCCACATCTTTTTTACTTGTTCAGGGTTGTCCAAGAGGCTCCTAAAATGTGTAGGCTATTTCTATTGCCCTTGGTTGTCCTGAGAGCTGCAAAGTAAAAACCCTATTGATAAAGGCACCATGGTCTTCAGACATAGTTTTTGAAGGCCAATGAACTGAAAATAACCTGAGTATCCCCTCCCTGAGGACTAACTTTCACTGTACTAGAAGGTGACATGCAAGCTGCATCCTTCCAAAAAAGGGAAGAGACCAACTGTCCTCTTCAGTTAGAGTGTCTTTGAGTTTCAGTTTTATGGTGTGTGTGTGTGTGTGTGTGTGTGTGTGTGTGTGTGTGTGTGTATGTGTGTCTGTGTATTTGTGTGTATGTGTGTTGTATGTGTGTTTCTCATTCTCTCTTCTCCTTTTTTGCATTGACTTCTTTTTCATCCTTTTAGGTGAAACAACAGTGAAACTGAGTTGGAACAAATTTATGTCATATTCATCTAACTGTCACTCCGTCTTGATATTAACAGAAATTAGAGGCCAGAATATTTAGCATCTTTTCGACTATGCTGAAGGACAAAGCTATGATATAGTGACCCTGAGGGCTCTGCTTGAAAGAACTTTTATATTCCTTTCCAGAAACTAATCCACGTATAGACTTGTTAGAACTGCTACGGTTCAGCAAGTTATCATTACAGGAAATTACTGCATTTCATCTAGACTTGAATATGGATAATAATTTTTTTGCTTACTGTTGTTGTTCTTAGTCCTTTTGATACTGTTTGATCATATGGAATCTTTGTCATTTGCCAAGTAGCCTCTCATGGAATTACATCATGTTATTAGGACATGCATTGGGAATTAGTTAGTGATAGAGACTTCTAAAATAAAGCTTGAGTTTTATGGCACTTGCTTTCATTTTTACTGTCATGCTCTGCAGAAGGAATCCTCCATGTATCTGTTAAAAATGTTCATTGGCAATGTAGATCACTGGAAAAACTGTTTGCCATACAATATTTACTTGATTTGGCTTGCTGTGTGTATATGTGTGTTTGTGTGTGTGTGTGTATATTGAAATTCCTGAATCTTTCTTCATGGGTAAGATATTATTTTGCTCTGAGCCAGAGAAACTAATAATTATACATCAGTTGTTTTGAAATATCAAAAAAATATCATATCTGACATGACTAGATTTTACCAGTTCAAAATCAAATTGTTCTGGGAATATTGTTCCTTTGATATTCTAAGCAGAACCTTTTATACATTTCCAGAGTTTTGGCAGTACCTGACAATACCTGGCTTGCTGATGTGTGATTCCAGTCTCGCCTCTTCCTTCATAAATTGTCTGTCCTTTATCTTCCCAACATCTTGTAAGGATACTAACCTCAGAAGACGTAGTATCTTATAACCTCTTATTTCTAGGAAAACGAGCTTTACACTTCAGTGTGTATTTCCTTAGGGTGTGGTTTCAGGTGCCTAACTTTGTCAACTAGAAGATCTGAAAACTAAACTCAAAAACAGGCATTTCTAAGATCCAGATGATTTTTCATATGCAGCCTGATTAGCAGCCATCTGGAGACTAATGGGTTCTTTTAATGGACTGAGTTCTGAACAGTGCTTTTTCTTCTCATCTGAAATAAAAGGTATTTGTGAGCTATGATAGAGCTGAGAACCAAACCAAGGTCCTTTGGAAGAGTCCCACATGTCCTTGACCATAAAGCTATCTCTGACTCTTGTGTACCAGTTTTTTAAGTGTGGAAGGTTGTTTCTATATTCAAATATATATTGATTAGTATAGACAGAGCTAATCAGTGTCTGTTTGTTAATATATGAAGATGAAAATATTTGGTTCTTAAAGTACAAACCTTTAATTAATAGTTATTTAATTTATTAATCTATAATTCCATTTATATTATATATTAACGTAACTCTAAGTAGCAAAGCTACAGAGCTTGTTCAGGGTGACAGGTATCAGACAAATGTCTTCCTAGAATTTACAGAGAAACGTAGCAACATTGATCTTTCACTTTAAAGAAAGGGAAAGGGGGCTATCTTCTGATATTCCTTTAATTTATAGAAAATAATTTTAATATTAAATAATATTTCATTGCCACCAACTATTAATTGTGACCAGCGTGTGTCGAGAATGGTATGACATGGTGTTGTTAAGAACCTCTTGATAATATTTTGGTCAGTTTCCTCCATAAGG
Organism: Micromys minutus; assembly: GCF_963924665.1. Lineage (NCBI taxonomy): Eukaryota > Metazoa > Chordata > Mammalia > Rodentia > Muridae > Micromys > Micromys minutus. Next base: position 23,575,530 of record NC_137974.1, on the reverse strand, counting down.
CATATGGTCATAGATCCCTAATGTCTGTGGGAGTAGAAAAACAAAAGTAAAAATAACCTCAAAATAATATCAAGAACTCAGTCTTGCTTCGTTCTATCAACACTTTCTTGTTAGGTGGTCTTACTGGGATATTTTGAATGATCTCTTATGGCCTAATATTTTCTCCAAAGAATGCATTAGTACTATTTGCTGTGGCTGTATTGAAGTTTATCTGTAAAATCATAATTTTTTGATTTTGACTTTTCAGGAGTGTATGATATCAGTTATTTAGATAATAATGAACGCAAGAATTTGAGATCTGTGGTCAAGATTATATACACACACACACACACACACACACACACACATTAGTATTGCCTAACGCAGGTTAAACCATGTGTTTTGGGGGCGTCGCCCTCTTTAAACTTCTAATTGTATTCGAGAAAAATAACATTCATGAAATTAAGACTCAGAATATTGACCTCTTCTCTCTTCTCATTCTGTTCGATGCAGGAGCGTGTCCCTGACAGTCCCTCACCTGCTCCATCTCTGGAGGAGGGCCGAAGGCCTGGCAGCCACCCTTCTTCTCACCGCAGCAGCAGTGTGTCCAGCTCCCCAGCGCGGACCGAGAGCTCTTCCGACAGAATCCGTAGGTCTTATACTTCGCTTGTCACCGTCTGAAACTTTATTAGGCGCAGCTGGGCTTTCTAATCGAAATGCCCTCATTCCAAAAGGATCTCAAATGCATCATGTACCAAGGCACCGTAGCAATAGCCTTTCCTCCGAATTATATGTCCCAGTTTGGAATGGTATGAAGGATGGCGCGACATTAGCAGGTTCTGATTTAGCATCTTTTTCTTTGACGTTACACAGACAGATTTAAGCTATGAAACAAGAAAAAGTAAGTAATCTTCCACATGAGTTTCCGAAGGACACAACCATTTCCCAACTATCGAACACCTAAGGACATCATTTCTGGTTTATTCAAGTGTATTTCCTCAATGGAAAACTGTGATTTTGGAATTCATCAGATTTTAACAGTCTTCCTTATTTAATAAAGATATTCCCAAGTACATGCAACAAAAATCAAATTAAGCACAGTAAATTTGGAAAGGCCAGTACTTTGTTATTTAGATATTCACTGAATTAAAGAACTTTAATTTAAGGGTTTTGGTCTAAAATAAAAGGAGTGTATACATTCCTGATACAATTAAAATCTTGAAGTAGTGATTCAAACATTTTACATAAAAATTAAAATATTTAATCTTGAGTCTGATGAGGTGACTTATCAGAGAAGAGTGCTTGATATTCTTTCGGAGGACCAGAGATTGTTTTCTAATTCCTACCTCAGATGGCTCACCAACAAGTGTCATGCTCACTCCAGAAGAACCTTGGTTTTTTTTTTTTTTTTTAATTGAAGAACTTTATTTAAAAAAAAAAAAAAACAAAGATAAATGTACAAATTTTTAAGCATTTTTTTTAAGGTTTGATACTCTGCATTAAGATGTTACTAATTACAATGAGCAAAAAGTACATGCAAAACAGGATGTAACCAGGAATTAGTCAACGTTTTCTTAGTGTGTAAGGATTGAGCCTAATTTTTTTTTCTTGAACTTCACATGGTTTGTGAGTTGTTTCTGGGGCAGTCCGAGCCTCTGGGGTTAGCATCCCACTATCAGTGACTGCATATTATATCTGTTCTTTTGTGACTGGGTTATCTCACTCAGGATGATATTCTCTAGATGCAACCATTTTCTTGAGAATTTGGTTAAGTCATTGTTTCTGATAGCTGAGTAGTACTCCATTGTGTAAATGTACCACAATTTTTGTATCCATTCAGAGCCCAGGTTTTTACTTCTGCATATAAGAAATAAAATCTATAAAATCTCAAGAAAGATCTATAAAACCACAAAAGATGATCATGTTAGCATTATAATAATACTAACAAATATAGTATTTTTTTGCATTTAATGAGTTATACAACTAATATCTTAAAGAGGAAAATGATTCCCATTCATTCCATATTCTATGGGATAGAACACAATAAAGATCCTGAAAACATGGTGTTAAGTTTTTAATTGCAGAAAACTATATTGTTTCAACAGGTAAGTAAAAACTAAAAATCCTCGTATTAACCTGATGCTCTTTAAGGGCTTTGCTTTTGAGGACATACGTTTTCCAAGTTGGGGAAGTGTATTGACTAAAGAGAGAACCTGATACACTAGAATAAATAATATTGAATATTTTATTGGTAGTGGTTGCACTAACATAGACAATCAGAAATTTTAACTATGGAAAGGGTTTATTTTATGTGAAAATAAATAAAATATTATTTATGGTGTTCTATGCTTATCCTTCAGAATTGCCATTGATTAGTGATCTCCAAATAATATTACTAATGGACTACATACACTGCTAAGCCTGGGCATTATGTGTTTATGTTCATTTTTCTCCTCAAGACAGTTCAACTGGTAGATGCTAACTAAGTTTTCTGATGTTGTTGTGCTTGTTCTTTGTTTTGGAATTGACAGCTATCCATCAGAACGGACTGTCCATGAACCAGATGCTGATGGGTTTATCCCCAAATGTGCTTCCTGGACCAAAGGAGGGGGATTTGGCTGGTCATGACATGGGGCATGAGTCAAAACGAATCCACATTGACAAAGGTAATTTATAATTCTGCGCCCTTCCTTTTGTTCTGGGAACAAAGTGTGCCACCTATTTCTGCATTAGTAAAATAAGATAAATATTTTAAATGCATAATGTTAATAAAATACTAGGTCTGCTCAGCAAAAGGTGTCTGAATAAAGGCCTGCTACTATCCTGCTACACAATGGTAAGTGACAATTTAGCTTTCCCAACATATTTGAACGAGAATTATATGTCCCATAAGCATATTTTTATTTCTTAAACTTATTGTTTGTTTCTCTTAATGTACACTAAGCCATTTTATTTTTTCTTAGCATGACAGAACATAAAACAGATTATGGAGGGTTTTTTTTTGTTTGTTTGTTTAAAGATAGGTGATCTTTAAGTCTTTTCATATTTTCAGGTGAATATCTGTAGTCATTTCAAAGGGTGTGAGAAGAAGGGTAGATAGCTCAGTCCTTAAAGGACTTGTCTTGAAATATTAGGATGTGAGTTCCAATCACCAGAAGATAAGCCAAAAATGGCTAAAAAAAATAATGGTCTCAGGTTTTACTAATGGTTTCTGGCAAGGCAGCCTCATCTCTTGTTGAGTTTATCAGTTCCCAGTGATAGGTCCTGTCTTAAAAATGAAGGCTGAGGGTTCCTGAGAGAGACAAAACAAAGCAAAAAACAAACATTAAAAAAACCCACCTGTGCTAAACTTCGGGACTCCATACATGTGTGCCATGTGCACACATACCCACATACATAAATCTGAACCGACTTACATAAGAACACACACACACTCACACACACACTTCTCAACAGTAACAAAGTCTAGGATCTGCAAAGATTCAGATTACCTACTGAAGTGCTTCTATAAAGATCTAACCTATATTTATAACTAAAGTGCTAGAAATGTATTTTGAATTTTCTAGTCTGAGAAGTTTTACTAGAAAATTGAAACATTATTTTGTGGTGCATATTAAATAATTATACTAAAATATGAGTAAATATTTTAAAATAACAAGTATTGTCTTGTACCCAAGGCCTACTCACTTGTTTTCAACTTTCATTCTTTTTAATTATTTTTTAATATTTGAGATTTTGATATTATGATGTCATTTTTCCTTTTCCATTCCTCCCTTCATAATCTCCCATAACTTTTTGAACCTTTTCAAATTCATGCTGGCCAGTTTTTTTAATATTACATAAATATTTCTAATTTTACACATGCAAATTACCTGATTGGCTATTTTGATATAAATCAAACTACATTGTTTTGCCTAAGAATTGACACTTTAAAGTTGTCAACACACAGTTCCTGTGAATCATGAACTAGATGCTTGGCTAAATCCTCTCCATCCTAGGGAAAAAGAAATTATTCATTTATAAGGTTGACAAAGGGTATTAAAAGTTAGATTTTAAGTAGTTCAATAAAACATTGCTTTTACAGGAGAAATTGATTAAGTCTGGAGAACAATAAAAATACTTAGGAAATATCTTTCTAAGATGCATTGCATCCTTAGTAACTCCTTAGGAAGAAAGAATATAAGTATTTACAATTTACAAACTTACAGATATTTACAAATAAGACTCAGTTCTTTGGAATTTCCATGAGAACATTGCCCTGTAATGTGGCTACACATTTGAGAAATGGCAACCTGAAGAAGGTTTCCCGTTATTTATTGTGTATTTTCACTGTGTGTATACAAACTTGCTATTATGATATTATACATTTAGTGACCTATATATAGCATATCACTATGTCTCAGGTCCTCTACATTTCTAATTTCAAATTTTCATGAGTCCTTCTTCAATCCTGAAGAACATTTATTTATATATTTTCTTTCATACATATGTAATAAAAGATTATGATACCACATAATTATGAAAGTTATATTAGGGGAATAATTTGTAAAATTATGTTCTTCAGTAATATTATAATGTAAAAACTAATTAGATGAATAAAGAAGTACATTTTTTCCAAAGACTCAGCAAATGAGTAAATTTCTTAAGAAAATAAGGGGCTATTTTCTCAATTTTTCCATTGATGCCATATAGGTGGTTTACTGTAAAAGGCTATAAGGAGGCTGTAGATATGACTCAGCCAGTGGGCACTACTTTAAACACAGAAGTTCAGATTTGATCTGTGAAACCCATATTATGGAAAGAGAGTCCATCTCCCAGAAATTTGTTGTTTCATCTGCAAATGTGTTCCTTAGCATGCACATACAGAGACACATAATAAATAAAATGAATTAAAAAGAAACAGCTCTGAGATGTTGACTGGTAATATACAATGGGTATCAATATACACGACCTGAATAATTTCCAACAATGTTGGTGTCAAACACTATGGATAAAAATATAAAGTCTAGAGTTAGTGATGAAGGACAGTACAGACAGCCAGTAGCTGCAGCTGTGCATCCCAGTAAAAAATGTCATGGGGAACTCTACAGCCTTATGTTTCATGTTGAGTTGACCTAGAATAGCCATGAATTAAGAGTTTATCTAGACTACTGATTTGTTGTTGTAATTATCCCATAATTATTATAGAATACTTTTCTAAAATGACATGCTATTTTTCTTGTATATCCATAAGTCTACAAATTTACTACAACATTTGTCTTCTCTTGTGGAAATTCTTTATTTATTAATGTATTTTCTCTTTTAATGAATAAGCTCTGAGTCATTTGAACATTTACAGTGATTGTAAATAAACCAAGTTGTCTAAATACTTACACTATTTAGTTTGAATTGCTAGGGAATAATAATAAATAGAAAAGAAGAGTGAAGCCAAAGTTGGTTATTACAATCTCTAAATAGTAAGGTAAAAGTTAAAGACGTCTTTTCTGTAGTGGTATCATTATACATAGACTACTCTTAACTATGAGTATATATGGCACCTTACTGTTTTACTAAAGTTACTATTGCACCAGGGTTTTCTAAATGGATTCTGTCTTAGAACAAAGACCCTAACCAAATCCCAAGTGTATCTTAATATTTTATCTACAAAATTAAATGTTTAGCATTCTGACTGGGTATATGAAACTATCATTGATTTCAAATCATGGAAATTTTAATAGATGTTGCTATAATTATGAGGCCTTGTTTTATGTTGCTTTTTCTCTTGGATGAACTCTATCTCTTTCATCTACTTCCAGCATACTGAATTAATTGTAAATATTCATAGGCTTTCTAGATTGATAGAGTCTGCTAAATTAAAAATTGTTTTTTTCATGACTCCATTTATCATATCCCTCACAATAGCCCTGCAACTTTCTTTCTACTCATATCTGTATTGAACAAGTAACTTTATTTAGAGAAATCTGTAGAAAAAATTAATTATATATTCATGTCATTTTCAGCTTGAACTTCTTATGTGCAATTTTCTTTCTAACAACTAAATCATTCAAAAGGCAATGATTCTTAGGAAAACACTGATACTTTGCATAGATAGAAAAATTCATTTTGTGCCCCAAATGATTGTGGTGTGAAGTCTTAATCATCAATAGCTTTTGAGCATATGTGTTTTCCTTAAAACAAAACACCTCTTTTCTATAAGCCATGCTACATAAAAACAAGTTACTATGAAGTTTATTGTTAGAAGCTTTAAAACCCAAATTTCAAAAACAAATGGCCAAGTAAGTACTCTCTGTCATTATTAATTTTTTCATAAGGAAGACTCCAATGGAGTCTGACACCTTGAACAAGTTTAAATAAACCACATTTAGAATATGAAAAAGGAATATTGTTTTATGTTGGGAAGTATAGACAATCAAACTTCATGTGGACATCCTAGGCATAATGAGAAATGTTAGTTAAGATTATAAGGTTTTATGAAAGTCAACAGTTTGTAATGAGTGTTTGTAAAGGTTGTTGAATGAAACTCTGATTCTGCTAAAGGAATCAGTTATAGTGTCATTTTAAAACTTATTTCTTTAATTATTAATGTCATAATATAATTCCATGATTCTTCCATCTCCTTTCTTTCTCCAAACCCTCTTATATACCCTCCCTTGTCTTCCATCTCTCTCTCTCTCTCTCTTTCTCTCTCTCTCTCAAATTCAGGACCTCTTGACATTAGTGGTAGTTAGAGTCATATACATACATATATGTATATATACAACTGTATATATACCATCCTAAATATGCAAATAGAATCTGCATCATCTAACATCTTAAATATCACAAGTTTCCCAGTACTTTTCTGAGTTTAGAGACACCAGGGCTCTTTTTTCTCTGAGCAGAAATCAACCCACAGACATTAAGTAGGACAAAGTTTCATGGCTCTCATTGTTTTCACGACTTGGGTCTTAGGATCTTGACTAGAAGTGATATGAGGTTAAACACATGACAGATACACAGACACAGGAAACTGGGGTCTGGTTTCTCAGTTGCAGCACCACAACATCTCAGCGTATATTTTAGACAGAGAGGAAGTTAGAGGACAGATTATTTTATAAGTTGAGGTAGAAGGGTATGTCATTTCAGATAAACAGAAATTGGGTAATATATACCGCTGGACAAGGTTGCAGTTTTAGCTACCACTCTTAGGAGCAGGTTTTGTATGGAAGCTGTCTTCAGGATGTTAACATCTGTGGGGGTAAAGCTATGTGGGAACATTTTCTATATAAACTATTGGCATCCAGACAATGACTAATAGAAGGCTTTGCCATCCCTCAGAGTTATTCTAGGGACTTTGCAGCTATGGACGCTATGCGGTCCTTGAAATGGGTGTGCATATCTAACAACACACATTCAATTGTGACGTCACTGCTTCCTATATTTTAGCCCTTAGTTTATTCTAATATGATGCAACTAATCAGCAAATATTCATTAGAACCCAAAAGTGTAAAATCAACCAATTATTCACATTTCTGCTTGTCCTCTACTCTGCTAACTCTTCCCCTTTCCTCCTTTCCTACCTCTCTTCCTCTCACCTCTTCCTTCTCTTTCTGTCCCACCCTACATAAATGATTTATTTGACTTGTTTTACTTTCCTTTTTCAATTCTGTTTTTATCAACATCATGTGAATCACTTTTGCTTCTGAGAAGTAGAATACCTTCCATCACTATTGTCTTCTGCAGGGAAGCAGCATTTTAGAAGCAGGACACATTTGAGGAGGGCTGTTAAGTAGACTCCTATCAGGCCATTGAACAGTTTCTTTGCGGGAAACTGTACAGTTTGACCAGAAATTTCTGTCCTTGCATAAAAGAAATTCATTTGGCAATATGAACTGGGGGACAACGTGTGAAATGCACCAACAGAGATTGAAACATGGCCATATTTAAATTTCTTTTCTTTAGTAATTTATTCTGTACTGCAGGTTTCCTATGTCACCTTTTCTAAAGCTGGCTAAAAATGACTTCTCTCAAGTTTCATTAAATATGTTTAAATTTTTTTGCATATTTTTATTGTTTTAAACAACAGGATTTAAAAATTTATAATGCTGCTTTAAGATTTGTGTCTTCAAAAAATGACTTTCTTCTTTAAAATGATAAACTGGCATTACACTAATAGTAATTACTTTCTAGGATGTTAGAATTTTATTATCTCATGTAGTTATCACACATATTTGTCTAGATTAAAAGTCCATTCTCTGTAATATCACCAATGTTTTCAAACTTTTAACACATATTACAGTTTGAATTGTGCATTTACTGTGTGGTCCAGCATCAAATTCTGCAGCCTACTTTCTTTACCCAATGAACCATTCTACTGACCCTAGAGTTTAACATTTCACTGTAGGTACTCTGATGACTCATGCCATTTTGAACATTAATAGAACTAAAAATATTTTGGTTATTACAAGACATGATTTACTTTATTCCTTCAATTAGATTTTTATGTTGGATATATTTTATTTACATTTTAAATGTTACTCCCTTTCCTGGTTCACCTATTATGAAATTCTCAAGTAAATATAAAACTGTAATAATAATTCAGAATGAGATGATTCATAGCATGACAATGATACAAATCTCTATGGTATGTGACTTTTAGCATTATTGTTAAGATATGCATGTTGAAATTGGAGTCGTCATAAAAGGTTGGAAACTAGTAAGGGGGGACTGTGAAAAATATTTCCAGGAAAGGGAAGTGGAAAGCAGGAAGCGTGAATGGCAATGTGGGAATAATGTAACAAAAAGGGTTAAATGGTTTGAGAAAGGAAGGTGGAGTAGAGGGAGACTATAAGGAAAGGTAAAAAACACTTTGCCCAGACAAGAGGTTTAGACAGGTAAACAGAACCAGGAATGAGGGCCATCACCTAGGGTGTGCTTTACATCCCATCCATAAGTGAAAGGCCTGAGACCCTACAGGTTCTCAGAGACTGAACTGCCAACCAGGAAGCCCAGTCGGCACTGACCTAGGACCTCTAAACATATGATCCAGCCTTGTAACTTGATCTTTTTGAGAGACCCCTAACAATGTAAACAGCAATCTCTTGCTCTGTTGCCTGCCTTTGAGATGCTACCCCTCTACTGCATTGCCTTGTCTGGCTTTAAGAGAAGATCAGGTGTCTAGTGCTACTGAAACTTCCTACTTCATGGTTGGTTGATATTCATCAAGTCTGGTACTTTTGTGAAGAGAAATAGAGGAGAAATGGTTGGAAAGAGAGGTGGCAAAGGGGATGTAAAATAAATAAAATTTAAAAAGTTGTTAGAAGGATATGTTTGCAACTGTAATTGCATTTATATTTCAATGCTTGTGAAAGTAATTGATGAGTAAGATTTTAATATATATATTATTGATATATATATCAATAAAAACAAATATACGTGTGTGTGTGTGTGTGTGTGTGTGTGTCTGAAAATGTTGAAAGTTAAAGAGAACCTCAGTTTTGGATAGGATTGCTTTGTTTGAGCCTTTTCATAAGTATCGTTTTGTAGTGAAGTATCTTTTCATATTCTAGAAATTTATTTTCATATATTCACTATATGATTTCTAGTTTATACTTTTTTATTATATTATTACTATTATTTATTTGATGTGTGAAGATTAAACAAAATGATTTTTTTCTTACAACTTTATGTATAGAAGAGAGATACATGTACAGATTTTTGAAAGAATTTTGGCAATGTTTTTAGAGATTTGATACCATGCATTGAAATCCCACTAATTACCATAAGCATGAAGTACATGTAGAATAGAATGTAACATGGAAGCAGTCAGAGTTTTCTTGGTGTGTATAGATTAAACATAATGATTTTTGGATACCAAAAATTGCCACAAGGTTGTATTCCTAGCTCTTGGATTACTAATGATTTAAGTTCTAGGTGTACCACACTCTGAGATGGTGCTATACACTTATTTTTTTTCCTCAGAAGGACTGAGGCTTTGACTTTTTGGCCTTTGTTTTTCTTGAGCTTCATATGGCCTGTGAATTGTTTCTGGGGTGTTCAGAGCTTTCTGGGGTTAATATCCAATTATCAGTGACTGCATATTATGTCTGTTCTTTTGTGACTGGCTTACCTCACTCAGGATGATATTCTCTAGATGCAACCATTTTCCTAGGAATTTCATAAGGTCATTGTTTCTGATAGCTGAGTAGAACTCCATTGTATTGTATGGTGAAGGCCTCAGGTGAGGTAGAGGCTGAGAGCAATTACTGATTTCTTAACATAATAGTTCCAAATGCAAGTCGGCTTCATTTCTGACTTACCTGTCATTCTTATGCCACATTAAAACTTTTGAACATCATGTTGTTTTACCTAATGGATTAGTTACTTATTATATTTTATTCAACAAATTGTTGAAGAGTTGTTTAAATGTAGATTTCTTCCACTTTTGCTATTTCTGGCTGAAACATTGCATGATCTTATGTGATTTACAGAAGCTGTGTATCTTTTTTAATACATCAATTTGAGCATCACTTCACACTGCGATTTCAGTTTGGAAACACTGAATTAATTAAATTAACCTTGTTTAGCAGAGCTCTAACTTTTTATTTTGTACATGTTAATTTAGCAAATGGGCAGATAGGCTTTCTCTAAACGAACTAAAGAACATTTTCTGTTATTCCCTGATTAACTTCATTAGAAATATGCAAAAATGGTCATTATCAGTTCAGCAATTCCAAAGCTGTCCTAGTTGTTGTTAACCTGATATAGTAACATGGCAGAAGTGTTGGATTTCCAGAGGGAGCAGGTGACTCCGTGCCACTGCAACTTTAATAGAAAAAATAACAGAAACCTATCAAGCCATATATTTCAATGTGATGTCCCTAGGTCTGAAGAGGTAGAAATTACAAAATTCTTACATGAATATTTGATTTAATACTGACTTCTCTAAAGACAACTTGAAGATGATATCTTATGGGTGATTTCCATTAATTCAGTTAAATGTGTTTCTTCCAAATATTTGAACACACAGTCTCACTCTGTAGCTCAGGATAGTCTAAAATGTAGCTCAGGCTGGCTTCCAACCTGAGATGATTACTCTTTTCCAATCTCCAATGTGCTAGTGTTACAAGAATGAGCCACCATAGCAAATTCATATATCTCCTTAACAACTATATTTTCGGTCATTTTAAAATCTTGAACACTTTTGGTTTTAAATGAAAGGATCTTTCTCCTGAAATCGTCTTTTTAATCTGCCTGATATGCAGAATCATCTTGCATTGAAATTTCTGGTCACACATGAACACACATGCCCTGTACCAGCACGTATAGCCACACTTTGGATTCACTAAGTAGCTGAAGAAGTGATCTCCCTGAAAGGGCTTTATCCAGGGTTAAGAAGCAGAGAAGCCCTGTTGTCTTCTGTGCTAGGAGCAGTTGGCATTTCCCCATCAGATTGATGTAATGGTTTACCACATTCATCTCGCCTTGTTTGCAAGATAGGTAGGCTGATAACAAAACTTACACAAATTTCAAAGATATTGTAACTAATGCATGTGACACCTTAAATCAAAAGTTAACAAGAAGTAGTGGCTATTATGTCGAAATGCATAGCTGTGGGATCATATTTTTAACAGTTTAAAAGAGATAATTGCTCACCTATTCCGGAGGATTAGGCACAGTATTTTCTTTTGACTTTTTGTTGAATATTACCAATCAATCTTTCCTCTTGACAATCTGATTGTAGAGATTTATGTGATAACTTCTGTATGCCATAATTAGTTTTGTTTCAGCAGAAGCCATATTTTAAACTTTGTTTAAAAATTGTACGTTACTGACATTGCTCGTATCTTACGCTACAGTTTCAGAATATTAAACAAGTACAATTGTTTTAACTACTGTGAAATTGACAGATGAAGCTGGAAACCAAAAGCACCTTTCATGGGATTTTAAACACTATTTTCCTCCATATGCCATCCCAATTATTATTTAGATATTACATTCCTAATTTACTGTTAAGGTTGATTAGAATTCAAGCCTCTCAAAAGCATGCACCAAAGGTCTTGGGCTGTGGAAAACATTTTTATAAAATAATCCATTAATGCAGAGGAGTGCAACTAAATTAGTTAGCAATTTGCTGAGCATGAATTAATGAACAGAGCTTCTTCCAGCTCCCAGAGTTGTAATTTTCATAATAACCTCAGACCTTTATTTGGCAGGTTGTTTAGTTTTTTCGTTTGAAGGTTTTCATTAGTCTAATGAGGACTGTGCAAGGGCGAGCAGTCAGCACAATTTACATGGGGAAGCTATCATAATAAATGAAGCAATTTGAATAACACGCAAGGGTTTATGCAACAAGATAAGAAGAGATTGTAGAGCGAGATTTAGAGGTAACCAATACATTAGACCAACTAATAACTGAAGTAATCCCAATAAAAGGCTTAAGTGAAAGGAATGAAATTAATGATATATACAAAGTTGTAATGATATGATACATGATTCATTAGATTAATAAAATAAGTGTTCAATTGTTTTTAGTGCTTTTTTTTTTTGCCTAAGCTTTGTTTGTATCAGGCATTTTAATTAGGATTGTTCACTAGAACACTTTGTTTAGTTAACTTTTAAACCATAGCAGAGGTTTTAATGATATTTCTCCTTCTTATTTAATCTTTAGAGCCTTGATAGTTCATTGAATTAATTATATTCAATATTTTGTATATGGAGATGCTTTTTAAAATTACTACATATTTCTCTACCTAAGAGGTGATTAAACTTTAGGAACAAATGTTCAATATATTATTACATTCTTGAAAACAAATGTTTTTGCTTTCTGTTTAAAGTAACAAAAAATGATAATGACATATAATCTCATCTCAAAGCAGTAATTACTAAGATTCTTTTAATATTAAATTTTGTATCAATATGTATACTTTAGAAAGGTCATCTCCTGTTTGACATGTGTTGCCAAGTTACTTAAGAAATAAGTAGCTCGTTATTTTCTCCACCAACACTATAAAACTACAATCCTTTGAGAGGTTATAGCCTTAAGGGACAATCTCTGCTAATCAGAAAGGTGTGCCAAGTGTCCGAAACTGATGGACATTATGACATCTTAGTGACTTTCTGTTTTTCTAAATTTGGTAGTGCTAGGATGTTTCTTTGCCATTATTGCCAGTCTTAGTATTTAATGGAGAATGACCACCTGCTTAATAACGAATGAAATAAGTGTTTTACCTGGTACCATTTGTAAATATAATAAGACCAGGTCAAGAAAGTGTATAAAACTCAAAATGAAGATATATTATAGCTATGTAGTGAAATATTTTATGGTTTATTATTTGAAGAGGTCAAAAAAATTAAACCATTGTGCACAATGTTTTAGCTATGTTTTTTTAACCTTTATTTACTTTTGCAAAATAGATTACTAATTGTCTTTTGAAGGTTCATTTATTTTTCTACTATATCATTTCCTTCTATATTTTAGCATGAATGCAAGATAAAATACAATATATAGCTTAATATTATCTTCTATCTACTATTTATTTTATAGGAAGTAATAGATATTACTTAGTACAGAAATTAGTGGATGAGTAACTCCACTTAGATAATTGTCATATTGTCTAGAAATTCTTTGCATATCATTTTTATTCATAAGTATTATTATTTTAATTTTTTGCCAATCCTATAATGAAAGAAATGATATAAGATTATGACCTAAGCTTGAGTTTCTGAAATAACCTTATGTTTTTCTAAGACAGAAATGATCATCTGGGGAAGCACTCAAGCAGAGATGCAAATACCAAAACCATAGAATCTTATGTTCTTTCTAAGTAAATCCTGGTTGAAGATGTGAACCTTATAAATTATTTAACTCCCTTGAACTTCAACGTTTTTTTTTTTCATTAAGAAAATGAATTGACTCATGGCACCTGTTTCAGTCAGGGTTTCTATTCCTGCACAAACATCATGGCCAAGAAGCAAGTTGGGGAGGAAAGGATTCATTCAGCTTACACTTCCCACATTGTTGTTCATCACCAAAGGAAGTGGGGACTGGAACTCAAGCAGGTCAGGAAGCAGGAGCTGATGCCAAGGCCATGGAGGGATGTCACTTACTGGCTTGCTTCCCCAGCCTTGCTCAGTTTGCTTTCTTATAGAACCCAGATCTACCAGCCCAGCAATGGCACCACCCACAATGGGCTGGGCCCTCCCCACTTGATCACTAGTTGAGAAAATGCCTTACAGCTGGATCTCGTGCAGGCATTTTCTCAGCTTAGGCTCATTTCTCTATGATAATTCCAGCTTGTGTCAAGTTGACATAAAACCAGCCAGTATAGTACCTAAAACACCATTTTAAGAATAAAAGTACACTGCCTTTGCTTAGGTATGCTACAGTCACATTGTGTCTCAATAACACAGGAAGTACAAAACAACAAGGTAATTCTAGTGGTCACATATAGAATAATTTATTTAGAAGACTTTCTTTCATGCTCCTAGTGAACAATTGGTTAAGGCCTCAGTAAACTAAAATACACAGTGGGCATTGGCATGTTTTAAAGTTAGAATGTCAAAGAATCTTAACAGTGAATCTGAAGAAGAAAAGCAAAGTGTAGATATAGTAGATTTATCAATACCTACAGTACAATACCTACAAAAGGCTGGTACAATGTAGTATGTTGAATTAATAGCAAATGACATATTTTTCTACTATCTTTTGATGTGACTGGAGTCACATATAACACAACACCAGTTAATATTTGTGGAAAGGTATGGGGTAGTTTTACAGACATAATCTCATAACATGGATGTAAAATTACTGTGATTGGTTTTTAGCAATATTTTAATGATGATTTGTTTGTGAGACAAAAGTGATTTCTCCATATTTGTTCATCTATTCAGCAATTTGCTATTTCTATCTATGTAACAAACTCACTGTTTCTACCTTTGTAACAAACTCCTTGATAAAAGTTTATAAATTAATATTGAATGAAGTATCTAAGACATCATTCTTTCAGAACACAAGCATGAGAAGAGAAATATGCATATACATACACACATATGCATATATACATATATGTAACTTTTTAAAAGTACCATGCACTCTGTTTAACTCAAATATATTATTATTTTTAAAATCAATATGTGCCTCAGGACTTCATTTGATACTTATATATTGTTCCATTTTAAAAATTACAATATAATTATATCATACTCCTTCCTTTTCTTCCTCCAAACAATCCTTCATACCTGTCTTTTCTACCTTTCAAATTAATAGCCTCTTCTTTTTTTAAAGGTAAGTACATGCGTATAAGTGCATGCGTTTATATCCTGATCTGTCAGTGGGATGTTACTTGAATATTGTATAGGAATTTTAATCTAGGGAGATGGTTGTGTATCCATAGACATAGCTCTGAAGATGCCACAGAAATGCACACACACCACAGCCATTTAATCTCTCTGGCTGAAATACAGACACACCTTTTGTATAGACCTTTAAGGTAAAATTAGTTTGTAGAAAGAAGCAGCCATGTTTGAAAGTGATATCTACTTGAGGGGCAGACAAAATAACATAAAGAGAAAGATTTGACAGAATCAGTCAGGGATTGAATATGCCCAACTTCTATGAGTATAGCATAGGAAAGAGAAGCTATTTAAGAGCAGGTCAGGGAGAACTATTCAGTTGGTTGTGAGTGTGTGCAGTGACTGCAGGGAACTGTTGGGTTTATTCATGAGTTTATGCAGTTCAGTTCTGGTGATCTGAGGCAGTTGACACCAGGGAAGAAGGAAAGCAAAACCAATTGCCAAGAGTTGGTTTGCGGCCGAGCAGAACAATTCAGTTAGAAGTTGATGGAAGCCGGACTGCATGTCACCTTGGAGAGGAGTTGGAATCAGAGCAACTGAATTGAACCAACCAACCAGAGTTCAGAAAAGAGGTAGAAAGGGTAAGCTGATTGATCAGTAAGCCTCCAAGACAATTACAAACAAACCTTGAGTTATGTTTATAGTATGTATGTTTTAACAGCTAACATTTTCACATTAGAGAATGAATTAGTGTGCTCTTGATAGAGAAGACCAGCTCTGTGGCTCCTAAATGTCCTATAGTTCTTTAAGCTTAAGCCCTCAGGACCTTTTCTTTGCCAGCGTTGACATGTCCATTCATGTTGTCTTGGTTCAGTTCACATTTTCAGAGTCATGTTAGTGAGGCCTTAGGAATGGAGGCCAAGTTCTCATAGCATATTTCCTCAGACTCATACAATTCTTATGTCTCCCCTCTTCTTCAATGATCTTTGAGCCTTTCAGTGCTAGAACTATTTGGAAAATGTAGCCAATGGGTCTGGGCTCAACAACTCTGTATTTGGGTTAGTTCTGGTTTTGTATGTTTGCCATCTGTTGCAAACAGAAGTTTCCTTGAGGAGAGGTAACAATTTCAGCTATCTGTGAGTATAAAAATAAATATGTAGATTTTAGTTGGAGATTATGCTTGGTTAATGGCTGTTGTAGGTCCTACTTCAAATTGACAAGCTCACAGAAATATTTCTATTTTTCTGAGGCCCACTCCTTGGATAGATTTCAACATTGGGACTTTACCTGGGAAATGCGGACAATATACAAGGAAACATGATCATCTGATGTCTTTTTGAGTTTCATTATTCTTTATATTTGAGAAAAGGAACTGCACATGATATAGCGCTGACTGTTGTAATAAAGTAGAAAATTCTAAATCCGTGCAATTTTTTTTTTCTAAGCCAGCGATATCTTACTTTACCTGAAAGGAAATCTAAGTGAAGGAAGATAGATAGTTTAAGCATAGCATATAGGATTAGTTCCTCTTTTCTGTGAGCTACAGTGTGTGTCTGAAAAACCACACCACCAAGTAAGGTAACTGTACTTATCTGCTGAGGTCTAAAGTAAAATTCATCTCCCTCTCCACATGTGGATATGAAAAATATTACACAAAGGCTCATACTTATTTTGAGAGAAGACAGATATTTCTCTCAAGACTTTATCTTAATCACGTTTTACATATTATTACCTAGAATAATGTTTAAAATGAAAGGAAAAACAGCATTGATTTATGGTATATCATACAATCTCATGATGAATAGACCTCAGCAGTCATTCAGTCATGAGCCAGTCGAAAGTTATATAATTAAATAAAGTTTTGTTCTTTGGAGTTGCTTAGTGTCATTATAATTAAATGTAATCATGTTGTGTTCAAATATAGATGAGATTTCCCTTTTATAAAATGGGCCGAAGGAGAGAAATCTAGGCTAGTAAGACTGCAGTCTCCTCATATAGATAGGCTTTTGTGGTTAGTTTGATTTAGCATAATCCTTATCATTCTTGTAGTCCTTTCAAACTTTTTGCACAAGGCTTTAAATACTGCTGATATTGTAAGCATCAAATGTTCAAGTCACCTTAAATGTCCCATTATTTTCAGATTTCAATATTAAATATGCAATCAAGTGGTCAGAGTCTAGGTATTACTTAAAGGGCAATGCAGTTATGATAACTTCTTTTTCTCTACAATGTTAAAAACGTTTTCTAATCTTCAAAATTTCATGTTTGAAAAAGAAGTCATGGATCTCAGACATGCATAGTGGCAGTAGCTGGAGAAACATATTGTTCTCTGATTATATTCATGTCCCTAGTCTATCACCGTGCAGATCTTGCACCAGCACCTGTGTTTTCTTAATGCATTGAGTTCTAGTAAAACTCCCTACGTACTCTCAAGTGTCTGACCATCCACTCACTGTGGTTTCGACAAGCCAGATAAGCAAAATTTAGAAATAACAGAAGAATTTAAGAAAGATGTTATAAATTACGATAATAGCATTAGCAATAAAAATTATATATTCTAAAAATAACTGTTTAAAAATCAGTTTTATATAACTAAGATTGTAACAATCTCACAGAAAACAGAAAAGCGTATGGCATGTAAAATTATTAAAATGATATAGTAATAAATTATATTTTGTTCTATTCAATATATTTTGTATTCCTCTATCATAATATACCTTGATATTTGATTTATGGTTTTAAAACTTAAAATGCTAAGAATAATACCTGGGAAAAGTTCAGTGATTTAGCCATAAATGTCAGCAAGTTTTTAAGAAGACAGCAATCTCAAAGAAATTAAATGTTTTAAAAACTCCATAGAATTCTGTAGCGACTAATTTATAAAACTCCTAGAATCAAAATAATTGAAAACAATTCCCGTGCTAACACCAAAGGGCATCATAAGAGATAGAACACATTAACTCTTAACACCATGTAAAAATGTCACTGAAATGGCAGGAACATCTCAGTGTTTTCATCCAATTGTTGCAGAAGAGGTTGGCTTTATGAAAATGATTAACACACTTTCACCAAAATTTTTCAAAACCTTATAAACAATGTATACTCTCAAACCCATGCTGAAAATGTGACGTGGTGAATAAGATGTACATACAAATTGCAAAGTCCACATGATTCTTATAAAGAGGTAGGTGTACTTAGGCTTCAAAGAGCCAGCGGTCACACAGACACTCACATTTTTTGAAGGCACTAGATGTTTTATTTGAACAATTAAATACTAAAAGATGCAACGTCATCACCACTAGAAACCACTGAGAAATTAAAATAAACCATATGGGCCAGTGTTAAGAATGTTCAATAAGCTGTAGAAATGTTTCCCTGAGTAACAAATGCTTGGTGTTAGGTAAGGAATCAATTCTCCTTTGTTAAGTGTAAGTGAATCTTCTCCAGTTAGATATAAAACATTTGAAACAGATGTTCCTTGTATTTTGTCTTTTTTTATTGGATAGTTTATGTATTTACATTTCAAATGTTATCCCCTTTCCCTGGATCCTCCCTCTACCATTGCCCCCCCCCCCACCCGTGCACTACCATCTCAACACCCAGGCATTCCCCTAACCTGGGGAAATGATCCTTCCCTGAACCAAAGACCTCTCCTCCTATCGATGCCAGACAATGCCATCCTCTGCTCCATATGGGACCGGAGCTATGTGCCCCCCCTTATATACTCTTTGGTTGGTGCTTTCATTCCTGAAAGCTCCAGGGTTTCTGGTTGAATGATATTGTTGTTCTTCTTATGGAGTTTTAAAAACCTTCAGCTCCTTCAGTTCTTTCTCGAGCTCCTCCATTAGAGACCCCTTTACACTCCAATGGTTACCGCTAAACTGAATTTTATATGGTGCCTTTTCCAATTATTTTTCCATAAAATAATGCTAATGTAGTGAGTCACTGCTAAGGTCACTCTCCCCCTTGATTTTTGGGCAACTCCCTTATCCCAAGACTCTATCTTATCCTGAAATGCACACCACCCACACCTTCTCATTCCTGTCAGTTGCAGATTTTCATTTATTTGCATAGTCATGTAGCCTTCTCTCCTGTCCTCCTTATACCTGATTATGAATTTCCAATATACCTAATACACCTGATTCTGAATTCCCAATACCCATCCCCATCACTTGTCCCTGTCACTTCTGCCTCTTGTGTCTATTTTATTCCCTTTTATAAAGGAAATTCAAGCTTCCTCCATTGGACTTTACTTCTACATCTTCTTTGTGTTTGTGGAGTGTATTGGGAACTGTATTATGTGGCTAATATCCACTTATAAGTGAATACATGCCATGCCTGTCCTCTTGGGACTGTGTTACCTCACTCGGGATAATAGTCCCAAGTTCTGTCCACTTGCCTACACAGTTCATGATGCTTTTTTTTTTCAATAGCTGAATAATATTTCATTGTGTAAACATACCACATTTTCCTTTTTCATTCTTCAAATTAGGGCATCTAGGCTGTTTACAGTTGTGAGTATTATGAATAAAGCTGTTATGAACGTGGTTGAGCAACTGTCTTTGCAAAATGGTGGAGCATCTTTTGGGTATATGCCCAGGAGTGGTATAGGTAGATCTTGAGGTAGAACTATTCCCATTTTTCTGAGAAAATGCCAAATTGATTTACAAACTAGTCGTACAAGTTTGCACTCTAACCAGAAATGAAGGAGTGTTTTCCTTGCTCCAGATTCTCACGAGCAAGTGCTATAGCTTCAGCTTTGATCTAGCTATTGTACTGGATATAAGATGGAATCTCAGAGTTGTTTGGATTTGCATTTCCCTGCTGACTAAGGACTTTGGACATTTCTTTAAGTGCTTTCTGGCCATTCCAGATTACTCTGTTAAGAATTTTCTTTTTATTTCTGTACCCCATTTTTAATCAGATTATTTGGGTTGTTGAATTATTCATAAGTAATAGCTCCAAAATTTGGACTTATTTTTAGAAAACTTTACTGGACTAGTTAGAAAGCTAATTATAATTGTTACCCATTAGATTTTACCATGCCTGATATATTTAAAACAGGAAACTTGATATAATCTTTATAATCGGCATGTTAAAATACCTATACACATGTGCAGGAAGGAGATGGTGTGATAAACCTATAAATAATATTATATTTTTAAATTTGATAATTAATCAATAACTATATTTTGTTCTGAAATTTTTTAGCAAGTATTATAGAAGATGAAGTTAATTTTGCTAAATGTAATACCTTTTGTAAGAACTTATGCACTGATGTGCAATATAAACTCAAAGATAATTAGTAAATTATGAGAACTATATTGTTATAGAGGATGAGATTCCTATGATAAATCTAGGAATTTGATACACAGCATAAAGTCCATTCATTAATGATAGTTATGGTGATATATGGTAAAATGATAACCCACATACAATATCTGTTCTTAAAATGACAAGAGCATAAGAATTTGTAATTATATTTACTTCTGAAGGATTATGGTTCATAGTTAAAACAGAAGAGGCATCCTGTCATTTTCTAAACCCGTTAAATGTGACAGAATCTATTTTTCTGCCAAGTTGTGAGGACCAAGCAGAGAGCAAATTTGCTGTGGTCAGCTAAGTGTAACCACTGGGCAGGAAAGTGAATTTAATAATGCATTATTGTTCTTCACTGAAGGTGAACTGTTACAGTGCCTTTGTTATGGCCGACTTTGCCTCTGCTTAGGTTTCCAGATGCTGTGTAGATTACCTGATTAAAATCTCTAATGCATGATAAAATGTACCAGGTATAGGTTTATATTAGTTGAAATGCATTTCTGTTAGGACCATAATAAAGAATCTAATTAGAAATATTTCCTAATTATATTACAATGTGAATTCATAGTAAAAAAGCACTTGTTATATAAACATAGAATACGTTATATAGTTATAAATATATACAGCTTGTCTTAAACCAATATTATATTATTTTCTTGACACTGAAAATAAATTTCTAATGTCATGATGCAATTAGGAGAATAATATTTTAAATCATGGTTAAATAATGCCTTCCACATAGTAAAACTAGATGAGACCATTTGAAGTAGAATTAATTATTTTATGACTACATTATTTTCTTTGTCATATTCTTTCCCATTACATAATTTTTTAAACAAGGCAAAACTTTGTCATTAAAAATGTTGATTAACTATAGTGATCTGCAAAGTTTAGCACTCAACTGGTTTATTTAAAAATATTAAGAAGCCTTTGTTCCTTCTTTATGTTGCCATCAATGAAATTCACTAAAATATGCAATCAATAATATCCTAAAAGAATTAGAAAGATATGCAATATTTAGTTAGTGTTACTATATGTAGAAAATTTGTACATGTTAATTTGAGTTCTTGTATTGATCAGAGGTATTCTTTAAAATGTTCAGGTATTTGTGAATGTAATGTATGTTACCATTTTTGTTAGCTAGATATATGCTATCATGGTTGAGAATCAAACAGTTATTTTCTAAAGTAAACTCTCAGAGATTCAGCTTTGTTCTCCCAAGCCTTTCAAAAGAAGTATTACTTAAAATCCACAACAGAAAAGGTGCATACATATGAATCCCTGTAAAGAGGCAGAGAACTCTGCTGTAAAGAGGCAGAGAAAAGCATATTTTTTCTGAATACCAAGAACATCCATTAATGACCATCACTACAGACCATAGAACGTGCAAGTTCAAAAGACGGAAGCAAACCAGGAGTTGACAAAAATGATAATAACAACTGAGTTCACAGAAAGTGCTTATAAAATAGCAAGGAGAAAATTATCTTCTACATTCTATTCTTAATAAAGACATGTATCTTTCACAGAACCAGAGCAGTTTAAATAGTATCTGCACTTAGAATAGACATGGAATACAGTTTAGGGCTATGCTCACATGTTGCCATTGTATTGAATGAAACTGTACCACAACATCAAAAACTTTAGTTTAAATTTTTAACCTTAGAATTTTTTCTATACCCTCTTCTACTCACTCTTAGAAACAATTAGTGTGGTGTGGCTAAAAGGGCAATGGCCTAGGGACTGATGGAGCATTTATTTAAAGGACATGAAATACTCTTGATATAGGATACGACCTTCATTTTGAATATACTTGCATTTTTAGAGGAGGAAGAGAGAGTGCATTGAATGTTCAGTAAGTAGCCTATGTGGATGTATTTTTAAATACTTTCATGAACCATGTTTTATTACATTAAAAAATTAGAAGTATAGTTTGTTTGCATCCATATGTCTCAGTAGAATTAACTTGAGAGTATAGAACAAGTCAATCTAGTCATTCTTTCCTCATGATTATTTTTTTAATTGTTTTGTTTACATTTCAAATGTTATCTTCTTTCACGGTTACCCCTCCACAAACCATATCCCACCCCATTTCCCCCTCTTCTTTGTCTCTATGAGGATGCTTCTTCACCCTCTCACCTACTCCCTTCTCACTGCTCTAGCAACTCCCTATGCTAAGGCATCAAGCCTCCACAGGACCAAGGGCCTCCCCTCCCACTGATGTCAGATAAGGCCACCACATTATTTTCTTTAATTTTGAAAAGATATAGCTCACGCACTAACATGAAGTACTAATAAAGATTTGTAGATTTGGAGTGATAACATTGTTTTGGGGTAGAGTCATGGGCCATGGACTGTCTTCTAACACTCTTAATGACATTGTTTTCATTTACTTAATATCCTCCTACATTTTAAGTATTCTCTGGCAAAGTTGGCTTTTGCCATTTAATTGCTATCAATATCTGAATTCACACTTTAATAAATGATCATAAACTACAAAAGAGAAGAAGGAAAGGAAGGAAGAAAGAAAGAAAGAAAGAAAGAAAGAAAAAGAAGAAAAGAAAGAGAAAAATAACATCAGGAAAGAAGAGTACCAGAAATACCACTTTCTCTTACTATCATCTACTTTTATGCACATCTGTATTTATCACCAAATGTTCAATAAATGTTCAACATCACACATTATTTAAGTGAAATGAAAGCAGAAAGAGAAATAATACAATTTCTAATAAAGAAAACAAACAGGAGTCAAAATGCTTTAAGTACAGTAAGTCCTTTGCTCTTATCAGGAAATATAAAACTTGAGAGATACAAACAATAAATAAAAGGTGCTTTAGTTTCCTTTCCTGTTGCTGTAAAATACTCAGAGCGAAGAGTTACACAAAAGAAAAAAGTCATTAGACAATTCCAAGTTACAGTCTATCGTAGCAGGCAGGAAGCCAGAGTGACAGACTCTTGAAACAAATGGCCGCATCTCACAGAGTCCAAAGCAGGGAGCCATGAATCATGGCACCCATTCTGTTGCTCTGCTCACTGAGCCCCTCTTCCTTCAGTCCATGACTTCGCCCAGTGGTGCTTCCAAAATGCAGGATGAGTCTTTCCACCTCAATTGAGAGAATTAAGAAAACCCCTCACAGAAATGTCCACAGGTCAACTCAATCTACACAGCTCCTTGTTCCTATCTCAGATCCTCCTCCTCGTAACCCCTCCCAACCTAGTTTTTTTGTCTTTCTCAAAATATAAAAATAAAAGTAAAAGAGCGAAAATCAACACAGGGAAACTTTGAAAAAGAAGAGAAAGATACTAAATCAAACAACGTGTTTTTAAAAGTGTAAAACAAAGTGTCTGTTGCTGTTTGCTACTACTCAGAGTCATGGAGCCTATTCTGACCTATGGTTAATGAATTCACTGACACTCTGTCTTGGTGAGGGTATCTATTCTTACACAAACATCGTGACCAAGAAGAAAGTTGGAGAGGAAAGGGTTTATTCAGCTTACACTTCCACATTACTGTTCATCACCAAAGGAAGTCAGGACTGGAGCTCAAGCAAGTCAGGAAGCAGGAGCTGATGCAGAGGTCATCGAGGGATGTCACTTACGGGCTTGTTTCCCCTGTCTTGCTCAACTTGCTCTCTTATAGATCCTAAGAGTACCAACTTAAGGATGGCACCACCCACAATGGGCTGGGACCTTCCACATTGATCACTAGTTTTGAAAATACCTTACAGCTGGATCTCATGGAGGCATTTCCTCAACTGAGGATCCTTTCTCTGTGATAACTCTATCTTTCATCAAGTTGACACAAAACCACCCAGTTCACACTCCACTGGAGAAAACTGATTCTCCTATTCTAAACACTATTTAGTTACAAATAGCTTCTAGATTAGGGGTGGAATTTGTGTCTACTTTTTTTTCCCCTCTTCCTGGGATGTTTTGAGGTTTGAACCAATGTAGGCCTTTTCATACTGTCTGATTCTCTGAGTACATATCAGCCCTTTTGACTCTGGAAATGCTGTTTCCTCTCAGCTATCAAGTATTTGACCCTAACTTATAATCTTTCTTCATCCTTTTGACATAAAACTCCAAGGATTGAATGGTGGGTTATTATAAGGAAATTCCACCTATTGTAGAGTGCTCTGAAGTCTCACCTTTTTACACTGTCCAGTAGTGGGTCTCTGTGTCATTACCACTTAGTATAACGTGAAACTTCTTGGATGACAGTTGAGTTATGCAAACTGGAAAACATAAAATAAATACTTGAATTTCTTTTTATACATGACCTTCCAAAGTTAAATCAAGGCTAAAAAGACAATTAAAGAGACTCATAACTTCTAGTGAAAAAGTAGTACTTAAAATCTCCCAACAAACAAGCAAACAAACAAAAATAAACAGCAAGTATCAAATCAATTCAGTAGAGAAGTTAACCAAATGACCAAGTGAAGAATTTTCACCAATAGTCTTCAAATTATTCCACAAAATGTAAATAAATAAATATTTACTAAATATTTTTATGAAGTCACTATTATCCTGATTAACTAAACTATTCAAAGACCCAACTACAACAACAGAAGGGGAATTACCTAACAATATTTCTTATGAACATAGATTCAAATAGTCTGAATAAATACTTGCAACCAAAGGAAAAGGGAAAAAAGATGACTCATTATGATTAAGCTGGTGTAGTGCCAGAGATACAGGGACAAACCAACATATATAAATCAGTAAAGGAAATCCATCACATAAACAGACTAAAAGATAAAATTTCCCACTCTCAACAGTACCCTACACTGAGAGAAAGTCAAAGCATTTCCCCTAACATCAGGAACAGGAAAAGGATGTCCATTGTCTTTAAACATCTAGTTATAATACCGGAAGTCTTAAGTAGTTCAATAAGACAGCTGGAGAAGATCAAAGCAATAGAGTAAAAAAGTCAAAATAGTTTTAATTATTTATTTACATAAAGTATGGTGTGCAGCCATGCCATAGAAGGATAGAAAGAAAGTTGTAGCCGTTGCTTCTCCTTCTGCCACAGTGGTCCCCGAGACTGAGTGCAGATTGTACAACTTGGCTGCCAGGGCCTTCAGCTGTAAACCATCTCGCTGGCCCTGTGGATCAAAGTTTTCACTGCAATGAACTTAAGAAAATAGCTATTACTCTTCCTCACTTACTCATGAAATGTCAGAAACAGGCTTAACAAATAAAACAAAAACGGGCATTCAGCATTCAGTGAACATTAATACCTTAGAAGACCACATAGTGTTTTACCAATTTTCCCTAAAAGGTACAAAATTTTGATTCTAAACAAAGTAACTCTTCAGCCAACTAAAGTATTCTCGATTAGATACCTTTTTAAAATCTATTTATTTATTTATTTATTTATTTATTTATTTATTTATTTTGCCTCAGACAAGTTGGGAGAACGTATTTAATTATGATTTCAAATATTTAAATAGTCTTGAAGTTTATTCAGTGGTGAACATATTTATAAAACTATTTAGTCATCATAAAATCCCGCTTAAGTTTCTTGTGCTGTGGAACTTAATCAACACATATAAAGCCCCTTTTGTACACGAATGAGAGATGCCTTAAAGCATGCCACACAAATAGCTGCCATGTAATGTATAATCAAAACCAAAGCAGGGGAAGGAAAGCTGGGACTCATTGGCCTTCATTCTTTTTGCAGCCTAAACCCTCTGAGGGAGCTCACAGCGTCCTTAGCAAAGGCACACTTGCTGCTCTGCTCGGTTTGTGCATTTTGATCATTTTATTTCCGGTTTTAAAATAATTCATACATTTTCAGATAGTCATTTATTTTTGTTCATTTTTGGTTATTTAATAGATATAAACTATGTTATCCATTCTAGACGTTAATGAGAAATCATAGCAGAAAGATTTTTTTTTTCCTGATGAGCAATGGATCTTAAACTTTCTATAAGGAACTTGGAAATACAGATTACTGATGAGGTGGATAAGATCTAAATGTGTAAACTCTATATAAAAATATTACTTATAGTTTGATTATAACAAGTTTTGGTTGGCATCATGTCATACACTGAGATTCACTACAAAGCAAAAAAATATATATAAAGTTTGCTTTTGTAAATATTTGTTTTGCATTTTATAAAATACTCTGGATTATATACACTATCATTTTATTATAATAATTTTAAAGAATATAATATGCTGATTTTGTTTTGATTATTGTTCTGAAAGTACTTTTTTTTTCTCAAGTGACTTTAGCTTGTGTTTCTCACTGTTTACTGTTCTGAATATGAAACTACCTTTATCTAGAAGTTTAACAAAATTATATCCATCAGAACCAGATAAAAAAGTAAACTCTAAGTTGGGAAAAAACTAAAAGCCTGCTTTAAATTTAAGAGTTTAATTTGGTCATAATTCAGACCTTTTCTTTCCCTAACAGATTATTACACACAAGCTGTAATGTTATTTTTCATAATATTATGTGTCAAATGATCTATATACTTTTGTTGTTTTAAAAAAACTAAATATTCACCTATCCTATTTACAGAATTGCCACTTAGTAATTAAAGGTTCAAATGTGAAATTTTAGTGTTCTATTTTCATTTATATGATGCTTCTCCTTGTCTTGACCTTCTAATTAGCTGCTGTGTAGGTTCTGAGCAGTTTATGTTTGGAAGAGAAATGCTCTGATGCTTATAATTTGGTTAGTTTCAAATGCAGAACTTGAGTTTGCAGAGACAATCTTTTTTTTTTTAATTATGTCTGCAGATATTATTATGATAACGTTTCTCATAATGACTCCAAATTCTTCACATTCTTAACAAAGTAAACAAGCAGTTAGGGCAGCCAGCACAATTCTAGTTTAAGGCAGTGAACTTTCTCTTTAGGAGACTGGCACTTTGATAGTGTTTCCTGATGTCTGACTCTTCTGTCACTTGGTGTGTCTTGTGTTTAGTGCACCTGAGATGGGAGTACACAGTAATAAAAAGGCAGATCAACATAAAAATGTTGCCTGGAGCAGAGAGGACATTTTAGAGATCCTTTATCACTTGTCTCATTTTTCCCTGTCAGATGTGGAAATCTTTTACTCATATTGCACAGACATGCAGGTCTACTGATAGTGTCTTCCTTTAGCTAAGCTGCGAAGAAGTCAAAATTTCATCTGTAAAGGCAGTTATCACCAAGGGTAGCAGGCCTAGGTTATTGGTCCTTATTTAGCCAACCTGAAGATAAGATGTCTAATTTCCTGACTGGGCTCTCTCCACCCTTGCCTCACATGCTGAATATTGGGTACAGACATACAGAAAGGGGGCCCTTGTCAAAAGCATCCTCATAAACTTTTCTTCAATACTCCTCATTCTGGAAGCCTTGGGTGCTATTCCTTAAAACCTGGAGCCAGAATAGTTATGTAGATGACCGCAAACCATTTTATAGTCCTAGAGTCAAAGGAAGGTATGAAACTTTCTTTGTACAAAATTCTGAAGAGTTAGTAAGTGTGATTAAAATACTTTTGATAGTTTTTTGACTGATAGGAAATAATTTAATATGGACATTAATACATGGACATATAGCTATACAGAGAGCAGTTTTATGATTTCCTGTGTTTTAAAAAATAAGGCTGAGTGTCTCCTGACAAATGACTTTCTCTGTTACTTATATTTTCCTTTCCTCTACTTATTGTCAAATTCACATGTAACAGAAGAGAAATTCCATGAGGAACTTTAAAATAAACTTGAAGGCTGACTACTAAATAAATAGATAAAAATCAATAAAAAAAATGTTTTGTCGGCACTCTTGCTAGAAATACAAGGAAATACCTTTAATAATATGTGATGTATAGTTTCCGTTATATAAACTTAACTAGAAGAAAATTAACCCCAGGCCGTAAAAACGGTTTTTGTATCATGACTTCTCTTTTACTTGCAAAGCAAACAAACAGAAACAAGCAAATAAAAAAAAAAAACCCATCTTTTTGTTCATTAAAAAATAAAGTAGTTAATTGCAGAGATACACAAGCCCCAATTAATTGTTTATAATGGGAAATGAATATCTTGCACTATCTGTTGAACTAGCCTCTTGTTCTATGTTCTAAATATAACTTGTCATTTAGTTAGGATCAAAATTGCTAGCATTACTTAAAGGTAGGCCTAACTTTGTCATTTGTTACTGAAAATTTCTACTTAACTCATACGTATAATTAAGGACATCTACTTATATACTTGATGGTGTTTTCAGTCATGTCCCAGCTATTTTGAAATATAAAAGCAAAATAAATCTTGAGGGGTAGATAGATGGTCTTGTTTGGTTAAGTATATTTATTTTATTAAGGAAATTGCTGCTCTTACATATGGAATTAGCAAACACAACCAGCACTGAATGGACACATAAGTTAAGCGGCATGTGCATTATGGATTCAAAAGCACAAATACACATTAGAGATTTTGTTTTCAAACTCTAATTTATATGCATTTCTCACTTCCCTGTTTTCTCTACAAACCTTCCCATATTTCTTTCCATGCTCTCTTTCAATTATTAGCCTCTTTTGATATTGTCTGTTACTAGATGCTTACATATACATGTGCATGTGTATGTGTATAATTTATGTACACACACACACACACACACACACACTTGAAACTAGACCAATAATTAGTATGTTCTTTCTTGAGAAAAGACCACATCTTCGGCTCCCAGCTTTACTCAGTTGCCTATGGTTTTTTGAGTAGTGCTGAGGTGCTGAGGAGTCCAGCATCCTTCGGTTTAGCATGCTCATGGACATCATCCACCTTCACATATATGCATTAATGTTGGGGGATCTTTTGAGTGTAGTTTATAACATTACTAGGATACACAGTCTCACAGAAAACTCTCTCACCTCTGAATCCTACCACCTTTCCGCTTTTCCCTGAAACCTTAGGTAGCAGATTGTTTTGCGGATGCTTCTCCACTTTGGGCTGGGCTCCAAAGCTCTGTATTTTGATTGGTTGTAGTTTTCTGTTGCAGTCACCGTCCATTGCAAAGAGGAGTGTTCCTGAGTGGAGATGATGAGAACACTTATCTGATCTGTGGGTAGAAGAACGAATTGTAAAATTGCTGTTATAATTTGTGCTGAATTAATAAACTAATAGATGTAGACTTTCCTCTAAAACCCGTGCTTCACGACCACTGAGTATTTAGCTAGGGGAGTAGTATTAGGCATGGTCTCTTTCCTGTTAAGGGAGTCTGAAGTGCACTTAGAGAGTTGTTAGTTACCATCAATATAAGTGTGCCACTTGCACCCCTAGGGTTATTGTAACATGTTGGTTGTTGATGTGCTCCTTAGGTTTCATAGCTCAGTGGAATTGTTGGTTACCTTTCTCCTCCGTGTTTGGGGAATCTCTTAGACAGCCCTGGACAACAACTCCACAGATGGCTTCTCATGTGTGGTATAAAATTTTTGTTAGGTGGTTTTCGCTCTCCCATCAACCTGGATGAGAACTGTTTATCCAAACTATTTCTATACATTTTCAAACAGAACTATGTGTGTCTTGTAGGTTTAATTTTCGGTAAATACTAGAAGTGGAGTTCCCTGTTGTTTTTTCAGACATCTTTGTTGTTATTTTCCATGACAATTTGCCCTCCTGCATACCATCTCCCTCTCTCTCTCTCTCTCTCTCTCTCTTTCTCTCTCTCTCTCTCTCTCCACATTAAAGAGTTCCTTTCTTCCCATTTTCTCTCTCAGCTTATTTATTGCCTTCTACTTTCCCTATCAGAAGATTTAATTCTTTTGCATTTCATTGAAAATACCTAAAGCAAGATTTTCAGCTACAATTATCTGTCTCTATTTAACACTTCTAAGAATTATTATCACTTGTCAATCAATTCATGAAAGACATTGTTATCATTTGGTTGTTGTAGATGTTAAAAAGAAACCAGTCACCACAGACAAATGCATTAAGTCCCAAAATGGGTGAATGAACATCATCACAACAGTGAGAATTCTTCAGGGTGTGTTATGTGTCGCTGGATGCATTGAGGCCTATATTTCTTTCCTCTAGAAAACAGACAAATGTATAATATTTTAAAGGATGAATTTAATATCACAGTGGGATGATACAGTTCATCTAAAGAGATATTTATTTTCCTCTATGTACAAGCTCATAAGAGAACAAAAGTGAAATAAAATTAAAAATAACAATATTAATTCTAATGTGGCTCTGAAATATTACAATTTATCCTTTAGCCACATACTCTGGGAGAGCTTCACCTAATTCGACAGACAAATGTCAATTCTTAAGTCCCATGTTTTAATATATCTAGAAAAATTATAACAATATATGAGTAATTATATAGTCAATATCTAATTCATCCAATCAATTATTAATCACATGAGAAAAATCCATTTGAATTCTTAATACCAGAAAATACAGTTTGATCCCCTAGAAATGGAGAACTTAAAGATGCTTGTGAGACTTTGTGTGAGTGCAGCAAACCTTCAATTTCTATAAGAACCTCTAGGATTCTAGGCAAATCCTTTTATCTTACTATTTGGGAGACAGAGACAGGTGCTTATCTGTGGGTTCAAGGCTACGCTGGTTGACATAGTGAGTTCCAGAAGATGCAGTGCTATATAGTGAGCCCCTATTTTAAAACAACAACAACAACAACAACAACCACACACCTTCAGAATTCATTCTAAGAAAATATAGTTTTTCAGATCTTCATTTGTGGTTTTCAGTGTTTCCATAAGTGGTAACATCTCTACCACACTACACTTTTTGTTAATAGAACCATATTAAGATAATACATTTGAAATTTAGATATGTTCTATAAGCAATTTTCTTTCATAATTAACATATGCATTTATATAATAGACACATTTAACTGGATGTATAACCACTTAAACTGAATAATATCTTTAGAGAAAATAGAGAATTACTTTCCTTCAAACATGAGTTATCTGAATGGTTCATTTCTGTAGAGTCTACAGCTGATGGTTATTATTCAACAATAGGAAGTTTCTTATTCATATGATAAATTTGCCTTAAAACAACATTAACTTATCTTCTTAAATTCTGTACATTCTTCTAATTTTTGTTATGACCTTCCACATCCTTCTTACTTCATGTAGATCATAAGAAGTGACACCAGGTAATATCAATGTAGAGCCCACATGGACAGTGACTTAGAAACTTACTATTTCACTTTGTCAAGTAGAAATAAAATCCAGATGAAATGAAAATTCTGGGTAGAAATGAGACATTTAAGTCCTCAGTGCTCAGTATTTACTTGCGTAGAGAATGCTAGCTGAATCCAATTACCTGTGAAGTTGTCTCTAAAAGGAAATGCCTACACTTTAAACCTCACTATGGTCAGCAACTATGGTTTACATGTCTTCACATTTCCCTTTCTTCTTAAGGATTTAGGATTTGTAATTTTTCCGAAGATACAAGCTCACAAGAGATAGAGTCATGAGAATAAGTAATGATAATAAACAGGTAGTAGACTCCCTCCTGGAAAACATCAGACTCCGTTTCTTTCCTAGAGTTTCTCTATTGCTTTCCTTTCCATTTTCACACACTTTTAATCAAAATATAACTACATTGTTTCCCCTTTCCCTTTCCTCCATCATCCCCTTGTATTTCTCATTTCCTTATGTGTCCCAACTTCACTCTTAAATTGTTAGCCTATTCTTTCACGATTATTAATGTTTTATATATGTGTATGTGTGTGAGTGTATTATAACTTGCTTTCTACATTTTTGGTGTGTGTGAGTGTGTGATTTCAGGGCATGGTAGTGTAGGATAATAGGCTACGCTGTATAGGCCAAGGTGGGATATTCACGAATGCAAATTCCTGTCTCTTTTAAATAAATGCATAAACACAGGTAAACATTAATTATTTTATTTCTGAAAGTATAAAATAATTTTCCCTCCTGTTCTACCCTCCACACTTTCCTTTGTACCCTTCTTTATTCTATATTCAATCCATAGCTTCATTTATTATTAATTTGATTACCTGCATATATGTATATTCTTAAATTTTTCTAAATTTTATCTTCTAAATTCATATCATGTCATTGGTAAGTTTGTTTTCAGGGCTGGCTGTTTCATACTGGAGGAGAAATTCCGCTCTTTCATGGAAGACCACCTCTCCTGTTCTCAGCTTCCCTCAGTTGCCTATAATTGTTTTTACGTAGTATTGAGACCTTTTGGACAGTTCCCAACCCACTTTGGCATCTCCATTGATGTAGTCCCCATTCTTGTTTCAGAAGTCACGTTAGTGAGACATTATGGGTGTAGCTTCTAGTACTACAAGACACAGTCTCACAGCAAATTCCAAGATCCTGTAGCTCTTACAATTTTTCTGTCTCCTCTTCTGTGATTTTTTTTTTTAGCTTTAGGTGTGGATGTATTGTGTAGGTATATTTATTTGGACTGACTTCACTCAGCCTTCCTTCTTGCTTCTTCTTTTTTTTTTAGTGTGTGTGTGTGTGTGTGTGTGTGTGTGTGTGTGTGTGTAGGGTTGAGTCCTCCTAGCCTTCTCCTCATTGCTTTTAAAAGTTTAAATATTTTTTGTCTAAGTGTTTTAATTTGTCCAAAGATTTGAAAATGACTCTGTTTTCTGCTTTTTTTTTGACAGTTTCATAAAGTATGTGTGTTTTGAAATAATACACACCCACTATTGGCCTCTGTTATAACCATTATTTTCTCTCTGAATACTTTCTTCTTCCCAACTGGTCTGTCAATGACTAAACCATTACATAAGATAATATTCCCCATTCTAGTGAATATTAACCACCATTGGCCTCTCATGAAGGGATGGAATCTATGGTGGTTTGAATACATTTTCTCCATGGTCTAGGGCATTTGAACTTGCAGTCCCCAGTGTGTGACATTGTTTGGGCAGGTTGAGGTGATAAAGCATTAAGGAGTAGGATCGTAACACTTATCATATTATGTTCTTTCTGTGTCACACTTGCAGTCCAAGATGAATCCTTTCGGTTTTCTGTCCTTGAGGCTATGCCTGTTTCTTGTTGGTGAAACTATTATGGAATCTTTCCATCCCACTTAGGCGTGTAAGCCAAAATAAACTCTTTCCTTCTTACGTTCCCTTGCTCTTCTGGCATTTTACTACCCAACAGAAAAACAACTTACACAGGGTCTTCTGAGCAACTTCTCTGTCCTGAATAGAAAGCCAGAGAACTAGGTATTTCACAGCGTTAATGGTTGTGTGTCC
Source organism: Micromys minutus (assembly GCF_963924665.1). Taxonomy (NCBI): domain Eukaryota; kingdom Metazoa; phylum Chordata; class Mammalia; order Rodentia; family Muridae; genus Micromys; species Micromys minutus. The sequence goes on along the minus strand of NC_137974.1, from coordinate 23,541,762 downwards.
ATGGTACTGTAGCAATGGTATCTTAATGAAAGCATTGCATGGCATTCTTGCCTATAGCTTGCATTTTATATTCTTTCTGGCCTCTCCTCTGAGATGAATCCCTGGATCTTTAAATGACAATGATGCTAGTAATAGAGATAATTGTCAAGGTTCCTTTTCTTCACTTTGACCTGATATGAGTCTGTATTAAACATCACCCTCTGCAAAAAGGAAATTTCTGGTTTCTGCTAAGAGCTCCCTTAATATATAAGTATAAGCAAACATATTTAGAAGGCAGCTGGACAAGGTGTTAATTTAGGCAAGACACGGGCATGTGAACTCTCTGTGGCTTCACGTCTTCCCCAGCCATAGGGTTTTATCCAAGTTTACCATAACTAGGTGTGTGTTATTCACTGTGGGAATACCTCCAAACCAATCTCTTCTTTACGGAAAAGAGTAGGCAACTAGAGAGATATAGTACAAATAAGAGAGTTCACTGCTCTTGCAAACGACAGGAGTTCAAATCTCACTCTAGATTCTCTCCTAAAAATATGTTTTATGTAATTATTTTAAATCTTCAACAAACCTTCCTTGAGATTATTTTTCAGCATAGGCCACAGAGAAAGCACAGGCCCAAACCAAACAAACCCAGGAGTAACTTCCAGATTTTACACATGTATACAGGAGACTGCTTGACTAATTCAGTATAAAAATCCTGTTTAGTACACTTCAGGAAATCATATAACAAAAGTTTGCACAGGTTTTGATACACAGCAACTGCTTTGTTTTTATTTCTTCAACCTGAATTTCCGTTTTCTTATTTATCCTTATGTTAAATGTAGATGTAGATGTTTTTCAATAGTTATCTATAACAGGACTTGGTTATATGGTGGGCAATTAATCAATCTGACTAGGTGTGAGGCTATGTAAGGATCTATTAATTACTGAAAGTAGTTGATACTAATCTATTTTAAAAAACTGAAATGAAGAACTACCACTTTTATTGCATTACATATTGGTTAGGTATGAACTGAATACCATAGTAACATATGGGGCTGAAGTCACTATCCTTGCTTTACCCATGAATCACTGGGAGGTGACATGACTATTTCAGCATAACACAACTATGCAAGCAAACTGAAATCAGAATCATTTTCTACTTCAGCAGCCTGCTTTTTCTTGAACCAATCTTATTCAGTAAAACAAGGACACCATCACACAGACTGTGAGATTAACTATTAATAGGTGAATGTATTGATCCCGTTCCTAAACCACAGTCTCATCAGCTGAATCCATTCCTCAGTTCTTTCAGACTTGAAGAGTTCCCTGTTCTCATCATCAAATTGCTTTACATGATTGGCTAGGGCCTTTGTGTCTGGATGAAACCCTATAACAGAACAGAACTTGGAGACATATACCCACATATGTCTCCATTTTTTGTCTACTACGACTGCTTAAGATTTTAAGTTGAAAATACAAATTCGTTTTCTTGCACAACAGGTTATCTTAGTTGTAATTTGGAACAGAATAAAAATAAAAGATATCTGTATTCTTTGATTTGTTGTTTATTTCAAGCTTAGCATGTATGAACCAAAAATTTTCAGGTGCCATACGCATGAGAACAGTAGGATTCTTATAAACAGTATTAATAAATTCACTAAAGTAGATAAGCTTTTATTCATTTCCTTTTATTTTATCAACCACTTCTACTTTAGTGTCATTTGTTTCAGCTTCTACTACCTTCTTCTAGAAAACTAAATAAAAGGCAATGTGTCTTCTGAGACAGAAAAAAATGTTTCAAATCACTGGCAAAGCTTAATGACTTCTGACTGCTGAGATATGTTAATTTAAGCCAGACCAAATGTTCCTCAGCTGCAAATATTTGGTGTTGTTCACTGGGAACTGGCAAGATTTATGAGAGGCCAGTGGCAAAGACTCAGGGCTCACATGCCTCTCACTATAACCATTTTCATGTCCTCTGTTGGACTGCGGAGAAAGAGAGTAGCAACTTTTCAGACTCTGCATACTTGGCCACCAAAGAGATATTATTTCATGTTTGCATTTTCTCTTACATCACCTTGCCATCTTCTTGTGAAAATTGCTTCAGGTTTTTCAACCCTGATTCTGAGAAATTAAGGTCTGTCTTTTTCAAATGCATTATAGTATTATCATCTGTAAAAAAGGAAATAACAGTTTTAGCAGTTCTTAATCAAGAGAAGAAAAAGCTCTGTGTAAAAGTTTGAGTAGAATCTCACAATAAAAATACATGCACATGGTTATTCTTTTTAATGTGTAACTGCTTTTCACTAGGAATTTATGAAGATTTCTACTGTGAGTAAACACACCTCCTTTACTTGTTAATCAACACCAAGTTGGTTTTTATAGAAATAGTTGAATGCATTTTGCACCCTTTAAGAGAAAAATGTCAATATTTCAATATAAATGAATAGATATTAATATTATTTACTATTAAAATATTAATATAAATATGTTTGTTACTCAAGAAAGAATTGGGGTTAACAACAGAAGCACCACCATGAACAAAATAGAACATTTCCATGCAAGATTTGAGGCAAAGGCACACTCCCAATCAGAAGAACTTGCCAGAGAAAGCATCATTACATGAGAAAGCTTTGATTCAGAACAAGCCACACATGTCTCACAACAGTCACCAAAAATTTATGTTGTAATACTAGCACAAAGCTGTCTGTTCTCTTCTAACAATAAATGACTATGTCCATATCCTTTGTGTAACTCCCTATATATTCCAATAATTGGTGGGGAAAATACTACTTGTAAATCCAATGGGTGGGTGGTGTGTGTTGGAGGAAAGGGTGTTGATAGAAAAGTAGAGACGGGGTCGGGGGGCGAAGTGTTGGGATTCAACCCATTGAATTTTTGTTTTTAATAAACACTCAAGTGCTAAACAAGATCTCTAGTCTTTCATTTTTAAAAATTACCTTTCTTTAATTAAACAGTAGGCCACAATTTGAGAGAACAATTCTACATGTACATAGAGTAATTGTTCTTTGACTAACCCTTACTTTTCTTATCACACCCCTTTTCCTCTAATCCCTATTAGTCCTCTTTTAGTTTCATGAATTTACGTTTTCTCTAAACTATTATATTAGACGTAACAACTACTCAAAGCAGGTAATGATATGCACTAACTCTTCTTCATAAGACTAACCTTCTACCTTCTGTGCTAACAAGGTACATTACTAACTCTTGTTTAAAAGATGGAGGATATTTCTGTTTTTCCAATTTTATAGATGAAAAATAAAGGTCCCAAGAGCTCCCACAATCAGCTGGTGCGGACAAAAAACCACAACATAGACATTGAAACAATTTTTTTATCTTTTGCCTTAGCATGTGATCACTTTCACATGACTATGTGATTGGAGGAGTCATTTTCTGAATTATTCCTTTTTGAATTCCTTAATTATCTATATCTGTGAAGTGAAAGGGAAAGGGTTGACAGAACGCAGAAGAAAAATCTAGATTCTTCTTTTGCAATAAACGTGACACAGATTGTATAAAGCAATATTTTTGCCCTTGAAATGTTTAGAAGTATTGACAATCTGTCCAGTAAATTCTCAGCTTGTCTTTAATACTGGAGCTTTTACGTTCTTAGCATTTAACAGACAGACATTGATCCCTGGCTTCTTCAGACATGTACCGCCATCACGCTGGATTTGATTTTGCATCAGAACTTGAAATTCATTCCCCTTTATGACACTATCCCATAATTTCCATCTAAAATGTTAGAGCTTTTACAGCAAACTTCCCATCTTGAAATATGTATCTTGAAGGTATTTGTAACTAAGCCCCGGAAAAACAGCTTAGGTACTGAGAGATAAATAGCTGAATAATAAAATTCAGATTTGAAAGCAAAAATGCCTAATCGCTACCAACATGAGTAACATTATAGAGACCCCTTGACTAAGGATGCTCTCCAAGCTTGTTGTCATCGTTTTGTTTTGGTACCCAAGTAGTAGTCCTGTGGTCTTCCATAAGTTTACATTGGTCGTGAAATGGTCCCCAAGCAAAGAGAGTGGTCCTTTCATTTGCTAATTTTTAAATAGTGAAAGTGAAGAAAAATAATTGATGGCATCTTAAATAATATTTATTTGTTGGCAAATATGAAGCAATCCAGATAATGTTTTCATTGTTCCATTAGTTGGTTAAGAAATCATGAGAAGGAACAGCAGAGGGAATTCTTTTTAAAGATTTCTTTGACTCTTTCCACCCACGGGCTCTGAGGAAGGCAGTAAACAGTCCATTTTTGTTAATGAAGCTTCCCTCATACAGCTGGGATTGTTTAATATTTTACGAGTGTTACTTTGTTTTGCTCTCAACGATCTCAGGCAGTTAAGGATTTATGAATCGTGTTTTTCTCAGCCCATCTGCGGTTTCCTATCTTCCCTGGCCTTGAGAATATGTTTAAATTTATTAAAGCGAAGCAAAGGCTCATTATTTCCGAGGAGAGCCAAAGTGACACAGTGAATTGGTTATTAATGGAAAGGCACTGCCATAGGGCGATTGAAATTTAATGATATCCTACAAGAAAAAAATGAGGGTGTCACTTTCCAAAAAGTCATGCTAAATGCCAGCCCTTTTAAGGTCCTGCCGCTAATTTTATGCCTGCGTACTGTAATGTTTTCGAAAGCGTTTAGGAAACACGGACCAGTGACTGTACTGATTATCCTTTTCACCTTCGCGCCTGTTCCAAATGGGTTTGTGCAGTGAGCGATTTAATCTCTAAATATAGGGAACGTTAAAAAAAAAATAACATTGCTGTTTTTCACAAGCTAAGGGCCTTTTGCAACCCTCCAGAGATGGACTTGCAAATATGTGATCTCCATATGCTCTCAGGAAGCTTTCAAACCGGCAGATCACCAATATATTTATATAAATATAATATATATGATATATAATAAAATAAACTAATTAAATTAAAATTAAAAAAACAAACCCTTTGGTTTTTTAAAAAAACCTGTCATTCAAGAAATGCTTTAATGTCACAGTCTACAAGTTATATTTGAAAATATTTCGCTAACGTTCTGCTGAAATACAAAATGGTACTCAGGATAGTCTTAAGTTCTTATAGATTGAATTACAACATTGAAATATCAATACAGCACCTCATAGTCCTTTATATTAATACAATCCAGGGACCTGTGTATTACCAAGAGCACTCTGCATCTGTGGAATCAGTCTCTTTAGACTTCTCAATTCAGCAGTTTTCTGTAGTAATTGAGAGGACTATAAGTTATTTTTAAATTATTTCCAATGCCCTTAAAAAAATAACACGAATACGTTGATATTAACTGCGCTTCGGGACAGTAGACTATAACCTCTGATGATTCCTGAGAGCACACGCTCTCCGTTTCTTGCTTTTTAGTTTATTTGAATTTTTCTTCCTGTGTGGATTCATGAATTTTTTTCCTCACCCAGTTGTCCCCAATGTGACATTGAGGTCAACAGAAAACTGTAAGGGTTCGCTGCAGAAAGAACACTATTGAAATGTGGGATCCTTGTTCAATTAGGCTTGAGATTCAATAACTTACACTATACATTAATTACATAAAGTAAATATGAATATATCTAATGCAGGAATAGCACGGAGTCTAGTTTTCATGACTTTTTGCTTACTGCTGCTGAATGCAAACTAAAATGTTAATGGTATCTTTAAATAACATCATAATAACATATAATTTTCTCATAATGCATATATGGTAATATTACATTATCCACTGGTTGCAAACAGACTTGGGTGTTATTAGGGTTTCTTTTTCTTTGTTTCACCAATGTAATTCCTAACGGACTCATAAAATTAACTTTAAAACATATTTATATTCCATTCAAAACTATGTTAACAAGATTTCATAACATGAGGTTACACACTGGCGAATTTTTACTTATTCTAGATCAGGATGAAGCTGAACAGATGAGGCACATGCTCAAATGCATCAAGAGAAAAATCATTTGAAAGTAGATCACAAGGACCACTATTTAAGTTTTTCTAGGTCCTTCATTTCCTTGAGCAGAAAACTTATCATCCTATAATCTTCCTAACAAAGATATAAGCACTTCAGCTACATATATTTTGATTGCTTCACGACAGTTTACGGAGGCTAAGCAATGACAGATTTCTTCATTGTCTTTTTGCCAAAATTTGTCCTTTAAGTCATTTTTGTTGACTGCCCCTTTTAGCAGCTCACCTCACAATGAGAGAGAAGACAATTAATGGGAGGGTGATTTATCACTGCCAAAAACTGTCAAGGACTTCAGTTGTAGCTGGAGAAAAAGCAATTTCACATTATGGCATTTCATTCTGAATACATTGTATTTACAGCTCACAGTTTTATTTTCAGAACCCATTATCAGGTGAAACAGTTGCATCTGAAATGTTGTTTGTGACATAGGTGACCTGTTAGGATTTGATAAGTATTTACGCCAGAGCACAAGGGGCTCACACATCTGCTGTTGGCAGAAGCAATGGAAAAAAATAACCTGGAAATGAGGCGTTTGATTTTTCTGGTTTCTACACTCGAGCATCTGTTGCTATAATTAAGTGGCATTCAGTAATTGCGGTGCAATGGTGAAATAAACATATGCGTTCTCGCCAGCTTTTAGGATTTGGTGTCCTTACAGGAGGAGAGACAAGAAAAGTGACTTCAATAAGAACAAAGGGGTTTGCAGCAAAGTTTGAACAATTAACTTTGTAGTCAAAGAGGGGGACAAAACCCAACAATTTTGTGGCAGAAAACAGTTTCATCAGAAAGAAAAACGGTAGGTAGTTTTAGAAGAACATCTCTGTAACACAGAACCCTTGAGAAGAACTGTTTTTACCTGCAGGGATCAAGGGAGCTGAAAGACCACTCAATAACTGTCATGAAGCACAGCCATGGAGAGAGAGAGAGAGAGAGAGAGAGAGAGAGAGAGAGAGAGAGAGAGAGAGAGAGAGAGAGAGAGAGAGAGAGAGAGAGGTAAACTGGGTCTTTCATTTGATAGGATAAAAGAAGCAAATGCATTTGCATAAAAGCAACTTGAAGTCCACATAATTGAGTAACAGGACCTGCTACCAGGTGATGTGAAGATCACAATCAGAGATCCATCCTGCATAAGCACCCGGTTGTGGGAAAGGAGAATCAGTTCCATAAGGTTATCTACATGCATTCCTGGTAGACATACCACTCCCTCTCGATACAATCTAATACGAATAGGTAAAACACAACTCTTTAAAGGGACATTTTGATGGACTGTTTGGGGGCTTATGTTTTCTAAGAGACTGGAAAATGATACCTTCAGAGGGGCCGATGTTAGGAAGAAGGTGATAGAGTGTGTCCAGAATGGTTGAGAGTCAAATCTACAGGCCTCAGACATCAAAGTCACAATGTGATCAGAACTGTTGTGAATCTTTTCCTGTGTCCCTCTCCCATCGGATGCCTTCACTCCAAACCACTCTCCAGGAAGGCCAAAGGATATTAGTTACATTAGCAAAGCTAGAATGTAATTGTTTGGGAGTACTGTATAGAACAGGGCCTAGTAGAACAATGTAGATTTGGGCATTACACTGTGGTCGTTTGCAGTTTCCTGGAAACATCACATGAGAAATTAGGCTGAGCTATAAATACTTACACACAATGGTTTCGGCAGACAAGCGACACATATGAAATTCAACGTGTTCGCATGCAATTTTTGTGTTTTCTACGGACTCTCTTATTGGTGAGGACAGAGCAGTGACATGGGAGCCTCTGTCAGCTGCCTGAGAAAGCTGAAGGGCTCTGTCAGCCACGGCCTGTATGATTTGGCATTTCTCATCCGAGGCTGTGGCATCAGGTGATTGTCTCGCTTTCTGGATGAAGAGAAAACACGAGGAATCAACCATGAAGACATGAAAATGATGGATTATGGCTTCATAATGTCAAAAAATGTTGAGTGTCTGCTTAGGAGAAAGCATATAAAGATAACAGCTTGCCTGAGTTTGAAAGGTTAAATGATCGTTATGTAATCTCTTCCCCTTTTCCCTAGTGGGTAGGTGGCTTTAAAGTGTGCTTTAAAATAGGCTCAAAAGTTTTAATCCTATCCGTGTGGTGCTGAATTGTAATGAGATGCAGGGCTACAGTGCACCTCTGTGCACCTAAACATTTCTATCTCTGTAGATGCCTATATTCATACACGGTAATATGGCAATACCACAGGCATTTGTAGGAGGGAAAAAAAAAAACCATGATCTTTGCTTTCCATCTGTTTTCAAGAGATACAAAAATGATAGCACACCATTTGGTAGTGCTGAACGCATGGCATCTTTCAAGGAACCCTTAGTACAGCTCCCTCTGCCTTACAGACAATTCCATCATGGAAAAGTGGAAGGCCGTGAGCACTCAGGTGTGGGAATGAGTCCTAGCAATTTATTTCTGGAGCCTCTGTCTCTAGACCTGTTGCCTTTCCTTCTGTAGACTAACTCTGGGAGGTACCAAGCTCCCACATTCCAAGTTCCATAGTTGTAAAGCATATTAGTTTTACATATGGGGAATATATAATTATCAAAATGGATAGAAACAATATAACTTGCATGTATGCCTGCCTGTTTATTTAACTATATATCTGTTTTCTACTTAACTATGACATTGTTGAATACAACATCACATTAATCCATCTCCCCTGTTATTTCTCCAAGTGCAAGAATGGGTCTCCATACTTTTTTCTTTCCGTCAACAGAATTAAAATTCTTCAATTCAATTTATATTTCACTCGCTACCTTGGATGAACAATTTCTTAGTATCTAGGTTTTGATTCTATATAGTTAAAATAAATTTTATTTCATTGATATGTTTAAAACCTAGATTTAAACCAATTGTTGTATTGCAACCTATACTTCTTTTGGAATGAATGAATGAATGAAGCTCTGGAATTGTATTTTTTTTTCATTTCAATTCTATGTATTCTTCATTTAATTTTTTCTTAGAAGAACTTTATTTTCTTCTCTCTTTGTTCAGAGTTCGGAGTAAGCTTCAGTGTGTCTAATTCCCCTCCCCCCTTTGGTAGTAAGAAATAACTACAGTTAACTATTTACAAAAAAAAATGTAGATTGAATGGTCCATTTATTTAAGATCTTGTAATAGTGACAGTAGCAAGGTATAATCATACTTAAGCTATAGAATTATGCTGTGAATATCACATCATTTTATCCCATGTTAATAAAAAGGAAGCTGAGGTTAAGAAAAGATACAAAGATATTTTAATCTGTAGAGGTTGAAATTTATAAAATCAACAAGAAATCCAAATTTACCTCCTCTAATACCTTCCTTTTTTCTCTAAGCTATTTTATATGGCAATAGTATTTGAATGGACTTATTTCAATTTATTACCAAATTTTTTCCTTAGGTAGACACATTAGAAGGGATAAGGACAATATGTGAACAGTATAAATGTTGTTTAGGGGTAAATCAAGTTTTTGAAGTTAATGCCAGTAAATAAATATATGCTAAATAATAACACATTCAAAAAACCGCATAGAATCATCTGTAAAAATATGACATTAACATCAAGAATGAGACATATATCCAGGTGTGGCCTCAATATATTACAATATAGTTGACATATCCTCTTTCCCAGTAATGTATTAGTCTTCATGGAATCACAGGACAAGCTCACTCATGTATTTGTAGTAATATATAAACACATTTGTGCTGCCAGCTTTGTAAAATTACATATCATACTATTGCCCATAGTATACAGTGCTTTATTATCATCATCATCATCATCATATCTGTGTTCTAGTTCCTATGCCTGATCCTTTGTAGTTATGAATCATTTCAGGGATATTGTAAAAGAGCCTCATATACCTTATACCATTACTTGATTGCATCAAGAAGTGATGCTGTCTGGCTTATACAACCTAAGTTTGTGTGAGAAGTTCAATGAACTGTGTAAAAAGTCAAAACTTTCTCTCAAACCATATCTCAATAGTTATGCCATTAAGATACATTAGTATATATTGGTGCTATTTTTAATGTATTTGAATGATAGAGCAAACACATTAGTAATATATGATCTGAAGTTTTAATATAATGTATTATGCAATACTAAGGAATATTTAAATATCTCATTGATTTTCAATGCAAGTAATTTTAATTACAAGAAAACTTTGAAATTCATCATGCATTTTTTTTTTTGCTGTTTTGACAATTCTCTTAGTAAAATATGAAAGTCAGGATGACAAGATGGCTCAGCTGCGAAGGGACCTACCTCCAAGCCCAAGGACGTAAATTCAGTTCCTGAGCTCCATGTGTGTTGGAACTTCTTTCAGCCATTCTTACTCTGACTTCCACTCTTGCTTCATGTCATCTGCACACAGATCCATGCGTGTGCGAGAAGGACACACACACACACACACACACACACACACACACACACACGCACACACACACACACACTAGTTCAATAAAATTACTAAACAAGAGTAAAATCATAGCAGATATGCTTTCTAGTCTGTGAAACTCCTGAGAATAGTAAGAAACAATGGTTGAAATCAGGCTGCTGAGTGAACCAATGCAGAGGTAGTAACTCCTCAAAATTAATTTAATAGTCTTCATTTTACAAATAAGAAATGGAAAAACAATATGGGTCAAATTTTGTGGAAAATGTTTTAGGGATGTTTTGTAAGACAGAGGCACACAGTTAATATTTCGTATGGTGAACCATCCAATCCATGGAGATGGTGTAATATGAATGTCCATTCTCTTTATTTTTCTCCATGAGAAGGGAAGACCTGAGATACAAAGAAAACTATCCCAAACCCTGAACACCAGTCACTTTTCATTGTCACCAACCACTCTTCAGAAAGAGTTACTAACAAGTTAGATTTTTACAAAATCACTTGTTTTTTTATAAACAACTCAAATACTATTTTATCTCATGGAATAACATTATGAATATAGGTTACAGATAATTAGAGATAATATTATCAGGAAATGGTTCTGTTACAAGAATATTGTATAGATATCGGAGTTTGAATTGTATATAATATTCCATGTGCTGTTTTACTTTTTATCCACATTTATAGGAAGGGCCTTATAGAGCCCAGGCTGGCATTGACCTTGTAAGGTCACCTAGACAGGCTTTGAATTTATGACCGCCCTACTTGTATTTTACAGACAATATGACTACAGACAGGTACCACTAAACTTTGTGTTTGTAGTGCCGAGAATTGATCCCAACATAGTGTTCATACTGTATAAGCATTCTATTCACCTAATTACAAGCTCTTCCTTATTATTTTTTTTTATCATTTGGAATGCAAGAATTGGCACATGTCTTTGATACATAGGCTCAGGAAGTAGAAGCAGGCAGGTTTCTGTGACCACATAATCTGGTCTACATAATGAGTTGCAAGTTATGTGACACCAGCACACAGAGTGAGACCCTATCTCAAACCCTCTATCAAATTAAAAGTATAACGTTAAAAACCTACAACAACAACAACAATAACATAAACAAATCAAAACAAGCATTCCAACCTCATTCACACTCAGAGTGAATAGAACACGAGAGTGGGTTTGACAAACCTGTGGGCCATAGTTTTAAGAACAATAGTTTTGTCTCCTCTACATTTTCCTACATTGCTTCATTCCAGCCCCATTGTCAGCTTATTACTTCTTAGTGATCTAAAAGGTTCTAAATCAGAAAATGTATGTTCTTTAATTAAAGTTAGAATTCACTTGGAATAAGGGTATTAACACACTAGAAGTTGAATCAGAGGCCCAGACTTCTTACATATGAATTCTGAGCAGAAGCAATTCAATCTATGCCATCCCATGTGAATGATGACATTTTTGAATAACCAGGGTCAGTTACCGAGTTCAATCCCCTTAGATATGAGAGGACAGTAAACTCTAGAGAATTGAATCTCAACCTTTCTAATGCTGCAACTCTTTAATACAGTTCCTTATGTCATGGTGACCCACAGCCATAAAATTATTTTCATAGATACTTCATGAATGGAATCTTGGTATCATTATAAACCATACTGTAAATATCTGTATTTTTCTGATAATGGAAGACCCCTATGAAAAGTCATTAGATCCACAGGTTGAGAACTGTGGACATAAAGAATAGCTACCATTTTCTGTAAGGCCAATTTTATATCTTCTCTGGTTATTATAAAAACAAAAACAATAAACAAACTTTGAAATATTTTCACTATGTCTAAATAAAATTTTTTTACATTGAGCTAGCTGAATAATTTGTCTTTGTACTTGCTATAAGGAAACAATGTGACAATGTGTAAAATTATTTTGGCTTGTAGGGATTTATCTTTGAAATAAGGTTAAAATGTTGAGGTTTTAATTCTAGGATTAATAAGTGGTGTGACAGGACTTCTGGGTGTTCTCATGTGCAGCCAGGGATAATGATTACCCAAAATATACCATGTTGTTTCCTAGAAATATATTCTTCTTACTACCTTTCTCCAGTGAAAAGCGATGTGCTGATTTTTTAAATGTTTGTTTGCTATCTCTCACGTAGGTCTTTTTGTTTACCTATAGTTGAATCCACCATGTGTCAAATTCTATTCATATATCACTTTTGGAATGGTAAAACAGATTGTGTGGGGAATCATCAAACTTGTGGGAATTTAAATATCACTGCTTTTGTTTTTTTATAAAAATTTAAACTATGTTCTTTATTTCCAAATATTTCTGTTTTCCTAAACAGTAACTTTAAAATTGATTTAAGTCACATGTGTTAGGTTTCTAGGAAGTATGTAGCAAAAATAATGTAGTCTTGAAAAACTAGAGGGCCACCAAAACTCCCTTCTTGCTAACAGGTGTTTAATGGACAAGCATTAGTAATCAAACCCTTGTTATAACTATTACGTGGAGAGTGAAATAGTTAATTTAAAATATCTTAAGCCAAAAAAGTAACAGTTGAGTTAATTTTGTCAACAATATGGAGATTTATGTTATGGTATATAGTTTGCTAAAAACCTAGTGGAGGCCATAGAAGTAATTTTAATCGAGATTTTTATAACCATTTGATAACAATGTTTTGATCACTATAGTTAGGGCAGAATTCCAATAGAAGCCATAAAGTCTGTGACTAATCCACTGAGTCACTGAGTCCCTATCATATATTGCTTAATGGTCCATGTCGCAAGGAATTATTACTGCTTCTAGTGATAATTTTTAAATAGAGAAGCTTAGTGGATACAAAATATGAGTGTAAGTTGAAAACTTACTGTTTAAAAAGACAATTATTAAAACAACTCTTCTAAGGTATATGAGACATTCATTTTTTTTTATAACGAGACTCACCTTCTTAACTATAACTCCTATTATCTGTCTATCTGTCATCTATTTATCTATTAATTCATTATGCATATATGTATATATATAAAGAGAAAAAAGAATTGAGTGTGTATATGCATATATCTGGTTCTGATGAATATTTTAATTTTCCTTGGTTAATGTTTGCAGGGCACTTACAGATGCTAGAATAATCTCTAATGTTTTTGCTCAATCTGCTCTGGAGATGGATGAAATAAATAGTTTAAACTAATTAATGTAACACCAGCTGTTACAAGTGCTTGGCAGACGTCTGAGCGTTTTGATGGGCAGGGAGCGGCTGTTGTACTTGACTTTATTTGAGTACAATGTTGATCACAGTGTAAGCTGGAATAAATGACAAGCCAAAAGAAAGAATACAGGATGAATTTTGTGCAATGTAAGAAAATAACATGATTTCTAAAAAAATATAATATTTTAAAGTTAAAGAGACTCATGCTAGGCTTCATTAAGCCATAATACTTTGGACAGCTGGTAAGTTAAACACAGTTCTAAAATAGAAGTTCATGGTCATGGACACGGTCCTTGATGTGTCCAGAGAACCTATTAGAGATCCAGGTATGCTGTGTCAGCTAGAGTCTGTGTTTGCTAATTAAAAGCCTTCAGGGAAATGAACTAAAAGAAACAGAGATTCTCCTGACATGGGCTTGGGATTTATTTCACTTCTGTTATATTTGAGCAAGTCTAGAGAAAGTTACTTTTGGGGTTTGCTGCCTTATAATTGAGCATAGTTCTTCTTCATGGTACATAAAAGTCCTTCTTCCTTTCCTGTTCATTCATAGGGAAGGAAAAATAAATTTGCAGGCAGCAAACTTTGAGGAGAGAAGAGCCTTAGGAAAGGAATGAAGTTTCTTTTTGCAAGATAGTTTTCTTTGTTGTCCTATAATGGAGAAAAGGTATTTTTCTCATTTTTTTCATGGTTTCCGTAAGATTGAAGAAGTTAAAATGGCCACCTAACTTCCCTTGAAACATCAGAGGGGAAACCCAGTGTAATTCTTCCCGCTAAAAATCTGCCCATGTTGGGAGGCTGACACTGGTGTATCCCCATGACTTTCATGCCTGCCGAAGCTCACAGTGACTTAGGACAAACACATTGTGAATTCTAGGACAATCGTAGCTTTAGAGCTCGCCTTCTCTCAACAAACAAGCAAACCAAATTACAAACAAAAATGCGTTAACTAAGTGAAGAAAAACCGAGGCCAGGATCGTGGTCTAGTGACAGAGTCATGGAGGAACCTCGGAATGAGCGCACATTAAGAGAACAGTGTCACCCCGCGGACTGCTACCCCGTGAGTTTGTCTAATAAGTTATTACAACGTGTGTGGAGCAGATGGCGAGTGTGCTCTTGGACGAATTGACGGATGGGATATGATGTCATCAGTGAGATGTCAAGGTTCACAAGGTACTTGACCTCCAAGAATAAGTCCTAACTGGTTAGAATTCTAAACACTGAACTCTAGTGACACTAGCTAAATGGGAAAGATGTGCAATTTGTATTTCTTTATGGTGGTGTTTACCCCCTTCACTGAACTCCACATAATGGGATTTTTTTTCCCTGAAGACTCAGAGATATTGTTGGAAGGTTGCACTCTGTAACCTTCTGAGGATTTCAAATACAAATCCACACATCTAAGCTTTAACAAAATCACAGCAAATGTTATTTATGAAGTCAGGTTCAGAGCTTTGCCTCGTTTATATGTATATATGCAGAAAGAACTTAGTTAAGACATCCCATTAATTTTAACATGTTATCACAAAATAGCAAAGTGCTGACTCCGTGAAAATATTCAGTGCATAAAATTAAACTTTTATATTTTTCATTAAAATATGTTTCTACATATACAAGCCTTAAAAAAGCTGTCAGGGGCCCTGATGTTGTCTTTATATTTTAATTATGACTTTACTTGCACTTACAGGTGAGAAACCTAAACACATTATCATTTTTATTTCAATATTATCATTTTAAAATTTCAAATGAGCTGAGAATCTATTAAGTAGCACCTATAAGTTGTTATCTCTGAATTCATACGACCCTGGCAAATGTATTATGGAAAAATATCATAGCACGTGTAATTACCGATGTGGGGACTCAAAGGAAATGTAGGCAAAGTATGATAATGAGGTATGTACACTGTGTGAAATTGAAGAAAGAAATACTAGCTGTTTGTAACTGTTTTGTGGATGCAGGGTAACCCATTAAATGACATGTCCAAAAACAAAACATAGTAGAGGTGTTAAGAAAAATGACCAAACATTTAAGCATGAACTCACTCTTTTGAATGTTTACATTAGATTTCTGTCTATAATCTGATAGAAATACTAATTCTAAAACATTAGTACAGTAAGTGCAATATGCTATATTTTATGTGTTTTTCATTTTGGAAAGTTGAGTTGACTAATTGCTTTTTTTTCCCCAAAAAAATAGATTTTTTTTAATTGAAGGAGATACATGAAAGAATAAAGTACATATTGGTGTAGTGTAAGGAAAGTGTGTGGTTGTGGCATGCATATTGTCACGAGGCTGTTAAGTGCTTGACATAGTAATATTATTGTGGAACATATAATCATATCCTGTCATCTGTTAAAGGGATTTTTATAGATCCAATACTAATGACATTATAAAATTCATAATTTTTTTCAGAGAAATAAACTTGAAGCCTAATAACTTCTTCTGTAACATTGTTTATTTGATAACTTTACATCAAATTGCAAACACAATAGACAGGAAGTATTTTGATTTATTCCATATTTTAATATGAATGGTCCAGAAATTTTTTAAATTATATTACACTGACATAAACAGAATTAATTATCCTATAGTGGTAAATGTTATGTGTTAATTATAAATTACTTTCTGCCAGTATAAATTATAGATTTAGTCATCTATTTGGAGATATCAAATATATAATACATATGCCCATTCTAAATAATATAACTAATAATAGTATGTGTTAAAATTACCTAGATGATTACCATGATTAAACAATATTTTTTCAATAGATATGAGATGATCAACAAAGCTTACAAAATTATTTGATAAATTATTCAATTAGCTTTGCTACTTTTAATATAATTGAAGATAACTGAAGCCATATCTCATACGACTTTGGCATTTAGTATTGATTATATGGCTGGACCGTTTGCTGGGACTGCCTTAGATAATCTTATCTTTTTTTCTGTCAGGGGCAGATAAAATATTAATACAAGGTAAATGAGTACTCACTGAACTTGCCATATGGCCCCTGTGGAGGGCAGAGGGGCCTGGGCAGGCTCTGGACTTGCCATATGGGCTGAGAGGGAAAAGGTAAGGATTACACAGAAACAAATTTACCATATGGACTAGGTGGAGCACTTGAAACTCTTAATACATTCTCATGCTGGGCCATTTTTCCCAAAAGAATACAACACATATAAATAATATATTATACAAAACCTCTTCAAAATGGATCAATTGTTTAGATTTAATATGATGCTTTCAAGCAATGTCCAGAGCATATAAATAATCATGGTTTACTTTGAAATGCCAAAGAGGATCATCAATCATTTACCCCTGACATTTTTACATTGCATTTAACATCTGTTCCATAATAGCATGGTACAGTAATACACTTAACATCATATTACACGCTGAACCCAAACAAATAAATATAACACTAAATTAGAGATTCTGAAAGTTTGCCTTGCTTAAAGTAATATTTTTTAAACATTACATTATCTACTCCTTTTATCACTTGGAGAATTTTGTTGTTGTTTTTCTGCTATAAACAGTAGATGAAGTGGAGCAATTGGCAAAGTCAATTTTCGTGGTACAATCAAAGCTCATTATTTTGGTTTCTGCTAATATGAAATTTATGATAATTTAGCTTGGACTTGGTAAAGTTTACCTTTGTACTAGATATAAAGAAAAGATTTGCTAAGCCAATTATTAATATAAACAAGATTACAATGAACATGTTTAACCCACTTAAGAGAGCACAGTTTTCAAGGATTTTAGCACATTAATTGAATGCAAATATGGACTGGTAATAACAAATGAATCTAATTTAGTCTTGAATCAGGGTCCTGTAGTACCTGCATTGGGTACCAGATGGATCTAATTACTGCATATACTTGGAAATTCTGTGCATATTTCTTTGTGATATCGGTTATTTTTTCCTTGCCCTTTCAAGTCACAGTTATCTCCCTGTGTTTTCTAAGGTGTCTAACAGGCTTTAATAGTTTTAAAAGGTCCATATCTTTGAAAAGATCTGAATCCCTTAAAGCATTACCCCTGTATCTTTTCCTTTAATGCATAACAATGTTTTTAGAAGGTTCTAGATATGCATTACAAGATCTATACATGGCCATTCTGAATCACAATTTGACAATTTGGGATTATTATTACTGCAATTTCTTTGTGTTTGTGCATATTATATGTGAAGTTGTGTGTCTATATCTGTTGGTGGAGATCAAAGGACAAGCGTGGGTGTCCTTATTTAAATACTGTCACCCAGTCTCCTTTTTAAAGGAGTTTCTCTTTCTTTTCTGGAAGTATTCTAAACTAGTTGACAATTGAACCCCAGAGATTCTCATGCCTGTCTCTATCTAAGTAGAGCTGAGATTACAAAAATGTTTTACCATACCCAGCTTTTTTTAGTGTGGGATTTGGGAAATGAACTCAAGTTTTTTTTTTCTTGCAATAGACTTTCTGTTCAGACCTAAATGTTATTCTGGCCTATCTGCCCAAAAGAACAACTAATTCATTCATTCCCATTCAGATGTTTCTTTGTTACTAATTTTACCTCATTTCATGGATTTAGATCTCCTCTTAAAACCGAGAAAAGTATAACTAAAATTCATGCAATATTTTTCTTCTATTGATCTAAGGGACTCAGTATTGATGCTTCCTGCCCAATTCAGCAGAGTTTTTCAAATGAAAAAAAGGCTGGTTGACACTCCTCACTTTGATAACTTTAGTTTGTATGTTAGTGTTTCTCTTGTTTTTGTAAACGGACACTCAGACTCTCCTTTTTTTCATCGAGTTCTGCTTATTATCTATGGTTGTAATTGCTAATGTATTTTATACATCATGGAAAAAATGTGTTTTGTTCCAAATTCTATAACTCTTTCATTCTAAGAAGTAGGATGCAGGTCACACTAGCTTGACTTCTGGGGGTAGAAAGGAGGGCCCGGCTTGCGAAGCATAGGTCCCGGCGGGTCATGGGTATTAGATGAAGGTCAGAAGTGACAGACCGAGAATGAAATAGAATATGGAATATTTGAATGCAAAGGCAGATACCTGGACATAGCCAACTGGGTTCAGTGTAGATGCCTAAAACAGGCCTCCCGGGACTGGAAATAGAGGGACCAAGCCACGCGACCAGTGGCTGTTGAGCATGGAGCCAGGCATACTTTGTGGCCTGAAGTGTGCTTCCTTATAATTTTGGGAGGAATTCTGTGTGGGAACAGGCAGGCGTCCAAGGACTACAGGTAGGACCCGAAGCCAGATCAGCTCAGACCAGTGGAAGGATTTTTAACGTTTCATTTTTCTGCTACTTAAGATTTATTTCATTTTCTTCCTTTACACTGAAAATAAAAATTTCCATATAATACATTCTGTTCACAGTTTCCCTTACTCCAGCTCTCTCTAATTGACGGTAAGCTAATTTCTATCGGCATTAATAGCAGTAATGGAAACCACAATGGTTGCATTTCTAGATTTCTATCGTAAAATTATCTGAGCACGCTTCTCTTCTTTCTTACCTGTCCCCATTTCTCTTTCCTTCCTTCCTCAAGATCTTCCCCAATTCCCTCATTTTCTGTCCTACTTCCCTTCTAGCACTTTGAAGGATTTAGTGAGCTAAATTCTTTCTATATTTTAAGAGTTCTACTATTTCCCCATAGCCCTCTTACATGCAAACTAGCTTCAACACATGGCCTTTGGCAACTATAATGACTAACAAGATTTCAGGCTCCTATAATTTCTCACAAAATGTATTTTATTACCTCAAAATTCAAATTGGCTTTAAAAGATCTGATATATTGCTCCTTCACAAAACATATTTAGTGTCTTGTATGACATTTTCTTTTTTTGAATTAAACAAAGTATATATATATATATATATATATATATATATATATTATTGAATATTCTCTGTATTTACATTTCAGATGTTATCCCTCTTTCCCCAATTCCATCCCCTCCTCCTCCCATTACCTCCATGAAGGTAGGTTTTTGTGCCCTATGCCTTTATTTTGTCTACACTTGCCAAATAATCTAATGGGATTAAATAAAATTTATTTCAGTTTTAATGCGACTTTATAAAAAGTCACTGATTTAAATTATGATTAAATTCAAGTTGTGAGAGTTATTCTGGTAGTGATGGAAGTCACAGCTTCCTTACCCATTTCGTGACATATTTGAAGCTATTGTTACATGATGCTCTAATTTTTGTCATGGAAAATAACGAAGGCAGGCAATATGAATTCTTCGTGTTTATCACCATAATACAGAAATAAAGTCTGCACCTTTCTCTTAAGTTTTATATGAAGATGCTATAATATTTTACATGTTCTCAATGTTTCCATCATGTAATATCATGGTGGCATGAGCATTCTACAGATATAATTTTTACAATTTGCTTATCATGAAGCATGGAGGGTAAAACATGTTTTAGAAAAAGAAAATAAGAGTAATTCTTCAATTTCTTCCTTCTTTCTATGTTTTGGGATCACGCTGTACTAAAATAGACAGTGCATAAGTAAGGGTAACCTAACACTGAAATAACAGTATCTTTACTTATGTGTAATATGGGCTGAAATAATGACATTTAAGACAAAGTACCAACAGAGCAATGGGTGAACTAGCCAATTGAAGAAAATTTATCATCTCTGCACTAATTTTGACATATTATCTATTTTTTCTAAAAACACATGCAATTAGTAGCTATGAAGTACAATTTTATATGTCTGGCAACATGATCTTTTTTACCTGTGGCATAGAGGATAAATGACTATAATTGGGAGTTAGTTTTAAATGCATAACTATATATAATACGAGAAGCAAAAGAATTCACACTATGTTTTTATGCTCTGAGAGTTGCACCACAGCAGCTGTGCTGTCGGGGAATCCCCTGCTTGCCCAGGGAAGAACGCTGACAGGGACATAAACACACAGGCTTAACTTTCATACTTCCCTAAATCCTAAAAGGTAGTGTTCTCCTTTGCATTTTTATAGGACTGTGTTATAAAGCAGTTAGTTTTAAAGGAAAATGTCACAAAATATCAATAAGCAAATGGAGTGGAAAGGTTACTTACTTTAACCTCCTATCAATTTTCAGGAATTTGTTTCTGTAATATTCCTGACGGGATGTTTTGTGTGGACACTCTGTAAGAGCTAGGTTCCCATCGTCCATAATGAACCACCAGAAGTTGTATGCTGATGAGACAGTCTTATATGCATATGCACACTTGTCTCTCTTTTAAAAATGGTAGCCATAAATCTATGCACTTATTAAGAGAAATTGAATTTTCTCAAAATCATTAGAGTTTTAAGTATCACAGGTGATCTTTTTTTCTTTTAATATGCTGAGCATGCTTTTTGGAAAGGAAAACTGAAAACACAAATATGTTTCACACCAGGGAAACTAGGGTCCATGATGGACTCTGAAAATGAAGGTATAAACTAAGTTCTCTTAAACATGATCAGCACTCACATAAAAACTTCACACAGGAACTAATTTGAGAAAAAACTGATATTGTCATTCAATCAGAATAAAATATATTACAAAGTGTGCATCAAAAACATACAAGTGAGCAAGAAAGTCAGAACTCATAGATTTTTATTTGAAACATATTGAAGCAAATAAACATGTGACTGAATATCTTTGGTGACAGTTTCCTAATTGTTGATCCTTTGAAATAGTGCAGGAAAGGTAGACTAGTAATTACATGTTATAAATGCAGCTGTTGTAAAATTTACCAGATTTAATCACATTACATACTCTTGTCTCCAGATAACTTGGTATGGGAGGTAGAAATGAAGAAACATTTTTGAACTGTGGCTTCTATTTCATCATTATACTTAGCAAATAAGTAAACTAACTTGCATAAATCAGTTCTGTTTAATCAAGGCAATGATGTCTAGCATAGTGGAGCATCCTAGCAGCCTACTGGGGAAAGAGCAGAGGTGTGACCAAGAACCATATCAACCCTTAGAGCTAGTGTTGAGCACTGTGGGGGCAGCTGGGAAGAAATGGGCTCTGAAACTCTGTGTCATTTTAAAATGCAAGTGAAGTTTTAATAGAGGAAAATCAAGCAAATGCACAGCAAAGGGCACAGAATAAGTAAATTCAGGAGACCTTTAATTCAAAACAAGCACAAAAAAAAATACAATTGTTATGATTCTAAACGTTTAATTGAGGTTGAGGGAGAAAAGATACACACCTGCCATTCTCAAGTGAATCTCAGTGTTAACTTTGTCCCCGTGTTACAAGTATGCACCAATTTAAAAGGGATTTCTTCATGGTAAACTATTCCTCCCAAGAT
This sequence comes from Micromys minutus, assembly GCF_963924665.1. NCBI lineage: Eukaryota > Metazoa > Chordata > Mammalia > Rodentia > Muridae > Micromys > Micromys minutus. Next base: position 23,519,905 of record NC_137974.1, on the reverse strand, counting down.
AGATAGAGGCCTCTTCAATGGTTTGCACTTGGAAGAATTGTACAGGAAGAAATGATCAGTGACATTTCATAGGCTACTTGCTGATAGTGTTATGTCTGTCATGGCTAGACTGCTATAGCCCCCACCAAGAGTGTCTCAAGGTTCACTACTGGAAGAGATAACCTTGCTAGAAGAGAGAAGGATCATATTTAAGCTGACATAGTCGGATCTGAAGAAATCTTGACTGTTTAAGATCATTACTAATTGACTTTAAGGTGTAAATTAGCACGTAAGTGTGAATAAAGAGTTTACATTTTATTTCTACTATAAGCTAAGTTTTGCACATATACTTCATATGTATATGATGTATGCATGTGCATATATGCATTTTAACAAGCTGTGTAGGATTTGTATTTTTACTTCAAAGTTAAGAACACCGGCTGTGACACACAGTTACTCGGAGTCCAAATTCAGGCTTCTGTCTTCATAAGGTGTCTTCACAAGCCAACATCTTTTTACCTCTACATTTTCACGTGTCGAACAGAATGAGAACAGCACAAGGAATCCCTTGTGTAGAACTGTGCTGAGAGTTCAACGAGCCAGGGGTAGTAGTGTAGCCTTGGACACAGGAAAGGCTTAATGTGAGCCAGTTGTTTAGGTGGTGATAGTGATCATCATAATTGTATTGATAATCTGAAATGAGAATGGGTTAGTAGAATTCAGACCCCAGAGCATCCATTTATCTGCTAACAGTTCACTAGAAGAAAATTTGCAACCCCATAGGCAGAACAACAATATCAACCAAGCAGACACCCCAAGGCTCCCAGGGACTAAACCACCAAACAAAGAGTACACATAGTGGGGGTGAGATCATGGCTCCAGCTACATATGTAGCAGAGGATGGCCTTAGTGAGCATCACTTGGAGGAGAGGCCCTTTGTCCTGTGAAGGCCCAATGACCCAGGGTAGAGGTATGCCAGAATGGGGAGGCAGGAGGGTGTGGGTGAGTAGGAGGGAGAGCCCACTCATAGAGGCAGAAAAGAAAAGGAAGTAATAGGGTGTTTGTGGAGGGGAAACTGGGAAGGGGGATAACATTTGAAATGCAATTAAAATTACCAATAAAAATAAAAAAATTTACAAAGCAAGAGTGATATAATGAGTACTATACTCCTTTATGTTTTCAACCTTCATAATCATGTCAAGAATAATGGTCCATATTTTTTTCCATTTAGTTTCTCCTTCTCCCTCAGAAATATGAAGGGAATCATGAACACTATAAATTTGATCTTGATTCTTTACATTCGTTAATGGTTTCAGTCTGTATATTTTGTGTATGCTTTTCAAAGCAAGGGACTTATGTGTTCAAATCACAAAAACATGATCGATATCAGTCGTAAAATCCCTTTTTATTTCAGTGAGCTTTTTTTTGAAAGTTTTACCAACTCATGTATTGTATATGGGTGGGAATCCACTTTCATGAACATACATATTCTTTTTGTCTTTCAAATCTTCTTTTCTCGAACTTCCTATTCATTGACAGCATGCCTGTAATGAACACTAAACAAATATCTGTAAATTTGTACATCAAAACACTTTAGAATCATCTTTTAGTGGGTATGTTTTATTTTAAAAATAAAGTAAGGAATTGATTCTAGAGATTTTTCACTTCACACTTTTATAAATCCCTGATAATTTTTGTTAAAACCCCTTGGGAGAATCAGAGTTTTAATAATCCCCTACTCAGAGCTACTTTGTATTTCAGGGAAATTTTTTTTCTTTTTTCTGAAGTACTCTTTTATTCACTGAGAAATAGGATTCCCTTTCTACTTGAATGTCATAAATGAATTAGAAGTGAGCAGAGGTGGGAAGACTAGAACAGGATGGCAAACAACGAGACTGGCATTCTCTAGGTTTTCTCTTCATTTCTATCTTTCTTTTAAGGTAGCATTAATTTTGAAAAAGCTTTGGACTAATGTGACAGCCCCTGCTCACGCCTCATCAGACATTTCTAAGGCACAGTTTAGAAACTCACTTTTGGCAGATGTAAATTAAGTCAATTGTCCAAGGTCACAGCACAATAAGGTAGATTTATCAAGGGACTGCAGTTTCCTGCTTTCCACTGTCCACGAAATGAGAGTAGCTCCACCCCCAAAAATGAAAGCGTTTGTTTGTTTTATTTTTTGTCTCTGAAATTATAAAGTGCGATTTAGAAATTATTTTTATCATTAACTCAGGCCCACATAGTCTTTTAAAGCTAGAGAATAGTTTATGTAGACATGAGTCAACCGCAGTGACTGTGTCTAGGAGAGCCCATATGACCTTTTTTCAAAGGCAGACCAGTTTCTCTTAGAAATGAGCCATCTGACTTGTTCTCTACATAGTATGACATGATGTAGAAGCCATCTGTAGGAACAAACCCAGTTCAGTTTTCACAGGCAAACACAGATGCAAAGTATATTACTAAAGAACACAGAAATTAAAAAATTAGATCAGACGTGATGTTTTACAGTGATTTCTTCTTTAGGCCTTTCAAAATGAGAAAGAAGTAACCTTGTTCTATTTCTGCATCCTGAAAGAAAATAAAAAGCCTCATAGCAGGCACATCACCTTTAATTAGGTTTCTGCTTTGGGGAAGCATTTTACCAGCCCCCTTTCATTTATTTTTAATGATGTTATCACTAACAGGCAAACAGTCCCTTAATAAAACAAAAACAGTTTCTATATAAAGCCTAGGGTACATGTCCTGAGTCAGTCATCTAAAAACAAATGTTATGATTGTTTCCCTTGTGCTCTGAGAACCCTTAATGGCCCTACTGTGCAGATATACAAAACATTAACCCAGGAAATAGAACCATGTCTGTTGTGCAGCCTTCAATAAATGCTTTCTCATAGTCTCTTGCAGTATCAGCAAGAGATACTGCAAGAGACTATGGTTAAGCCTAGGGGGTCATGGAGAAGTCAGAAAGGTCAATTAAATGGATTTTTTCAGCAAATCCTATGCCAGCCCTTTCATAATCATTGACAACTACTTTATGAAACAAGCAGGGTAAAAGCAATTCCACAGGTTTATGAGGTAAATCAGTGTGTGTGTGTGTGTGTGTGTGTGTGTGTGTGTGTGTGTGTGCTGAATGATTGAAGTTCCTACTTGTTGAGGCAATGAACTTGGATACACAAGTATCTACCTGCAATCATAAGATTGGGTTCCTGGGATAAATTTGCTATCAACTTGACATGTTAAAATATCAATGTACTGTCTGACCTTTGTACATAGATCTCAACAATGTAAATGCAGAACACATGGAAAGCCTTTTTAGAACAATAGTACAAAATATGCTTTCCAGTTAAAATTCCATTAAGATATAATTTCTTCAGGTTACTAGAGACCCAGAATCCTATGAGCTGTTACCCCTCCACGATTTCTTTTTATGACCTTTTCCCTCCTTTTGTATGGTCTGCAATAAAAATTCACCACTGAGCACCTGTTTTCTTCTATCCTGTCTCAGATTATCTAATGCACAATAATCTCTTAGTTTTCCTAAATAAACAGTGTGCCATTTGGATTGTTCTTTTTGTCAAATAATCTCATTGAAATTAAAATTTGATGTATTTAACAAAGTAATCTTCCTAGCCCACAATTCTATCTGTGAAATCATCCTCTAAAAAAATGACATTACATTCCAATAGAAGGTATTTTCCTTATCCTATTGTGGATGCACTGTGACTTCAAGGCAAACAGAGACTTCATGTTCCTGCCTGTACATTCTTCCAGACTTGCTGTTCTTTTCTTCATTCACATATTTTGTCATTAGAAAGTAAAAAGAGCTTGTATATCTGGATCTTCAAGATCATAAATAGAGTCTCTCTTTCAGTAAGAAGTGATTCCTCACACTTAGGCACAGTTAAAAACACAAATCTATTTCCAAGTGGAGAACCACCTGTGGAAGTAATAGAATAAATGTGCAATAAATCTGAGTTAAATTGGAGAAAACTGTATGCTTGGTGTAGTTTTTAAGCACATCTCAACAACCCCTATAAGTATATTTATATATTATTCTATTCATAACACTATATTTAGAGGAGTGCAATTATATATGTGTATGCAGATGCACATCTGAGTATATGTTGAGGCCACAGATTAAATTTGGTTGATTCCTCAGCTACTTACTAGCTTATCTTTTAAGACATGAACTTTTAATGTCCTGGGCTACAACTTGCAATGTAGAGGGCCCAAGAGTCAAGTCCTCTTGACTCCCCAGCAGTAGGATTACAATTGTATTCAGGACAACATATTGTATGTAGATTCTGAGGACCAAACTCAAGTCCTTATATCTGTCCTATCTCCCCAACCCTCTTTTAGTGTCTCCAATTTTGAACTTTCAGGTTCTAACCCTGCTTAGAATATATCCAAAAAGCTTTTTGGTGTTTTTATGCTGTGCCCCCTATAAACTCCATCAATACAAAGCATCTTTATCACAGGTTTATTACATAGGGAGAAGATACCACAAGGAACAGATAAAAAGATGGCATTTCTCTGTGTCACATAAAATTGAGGAAATCAAAGATTTTTTTCCACATTAACACTAATATGTTTTGTTCTTTACAAAGCACTTCTGCATATATAATCTAAGTATATTAAAGTATAATCATTTGATTTTAAGCTAATTCTTGTAATACATTAGCTAAATGTGTTTCATATGATATAAGATAATTTTTACCACTATAAAATTTGATAAAACCTGATATCATCAAGATCAGAACTGACTTTCTGGATCTAACATTTTTTTTTTCTTTGACTCTAGCTTTACCATATATAGGACTGTGATCTCTTTTATTTTAAAAATGTGGAGTTTGGGACTGGGGAGATGCTGTAGTGTTTAAGAGTATATTGCTCGTGCACAGGACTTGGTTAAATTTCCATCAGTAAGGCTGGGCAGCCTGCATCATCTTAATAGTCCAGCAGTAGGGGACTCTGACATTTTCTACTGATCTATCATTGACCAGGTCATATATCTGGGTATAATTTTCAATTATTTATATTAGCACTAGTGTTTAATTTGTAAATTGTTCATGATCTTATTTTAGTTCACCAATAGTTCTATTGAAATATTAGGTTTCTTATAAAAATTATTGGAACAACAAAACTTCATATTATCATAAAAATATATTCACTTTTAATAGAAAGTACTATATTCTCCCTACAATCTTGTTTCGTACTTTCCTTTTCACTTTGCCACTATATTTATAGTTTACCTGCAAACTTGCTTTCTTTAACTTAGAATGGCAGTTTAATAACAGTAATACTGAAAGCACTTCAGATCAGCACACACACACACATACACGCACACACACACACACACACACACACACACCTGCCCCATCACACACACAGAGCGTATGTAATTTAACCCCAAAGGGCCTGGTTATGAAAATAACAGCTGAGTTAGGTTTTATTAACAGGAAAGAAAACATTTTAAAAGTGGAGGCCCATTATTTTTTTTAAACAACCTTGTTCCTTAGGATATCCTGCGAAATTGTTATGTGTGATAAGATTAAAGAGGAAAAAGGCTTGTCTTTGGGACACATCAATCTTCCTGACGGTCTCTCAGGAAGAAATGACTTAAAGTTCACGTAGAATCAGGTGATAAGGAAAACTCAAATCCAATGTTTTCGTCCTTTATGATATAATTGAAATGTTTCTTTTCCATTTCTACTTTCAATTTCTATTATCCTGATTAAATAATGATAAAATTGCCAGCATATTTATCATGCAATTATTCAGATTTCAATCACACATTTTTTCTGGGCATTAAAATAAAGTTACTTGTTGAACTGTAGCATGTGCCTTTCCATTTCCCAACAATGCTTAGAAGTTAATAATTTCTCTTTAGAATTTAAATATAACTACCTAATAGGTAACTAACATGCTAGTTTCATCTAGCACGTGTTGAGTATCGGAATCATTTAACTCTTACCTCAGTATTTTTTAGTATCTTCCTTTGGAAACATCACCTCCTTTATAGTGTGTATGTGTTACTAATTTTTCACATTTTATTTGCCCTTTTCTCTAGAGGTTACATGCCACAGACTGAGATCTCATTTTACAGAAGAAAAACAAAATCTCATCTTAAGATTGTGAGATCATTCTGTGGGGAAGAAAACTTTTCCAGATAGAATAACATAACAAATATTTACACATGCTTTGATGATCAACATTGAAACCACAGCAGGAGTAAAAGGGAATTCCTTTTGAAATTTCAACACAACTTTTGAAATTTCTGTTCATTTATAATCACATCCCAAATCCAGTTGATAAAGAGCACAATAATCTCCAAATCACAAAACCTGGCTGGCCAATTGCCATGCACACACAATCTCTAACACTACTGGCAGGTACATCAAGTGTCAATCAGCTCTATAAATATGTGTTCTTCTTCCTTTGCACTTTGAAGTTAATAGATGTGGTGCTCAGACCACCAACATTCTCTGGCCTCAAATTTTTGCTACAATCTTAATAGAATATTTCAGTCATCAGAGAGGGAGAGAGAGAAAGAGAGAGAGAGAGAGAGAGAGAGAGAGAGAGAGAGAGAGAGAGAGAGAGAGAGAGAGAGAGAGAGAGAGAAGCCCTTAAATTGACAATCCATGCAAGTGCAAGTGGCATCTATAATGTCATTTCCCATAAAGTGAGAGATAATAGCATCCTAATGCCCAAATGAAGATATTTCAGTTTATTTGATCTCTAAGTAATTTGATTTATTTTTTCTCTAAAACAAACAAACAAAAAAGAGTACATATTGAACTTTCTTTAATTACCTTTTCCATTTTAAGTTGTTTGGTCCCAAATTTATAGAAAATGATAATCTATTCTCATATGTGAGACTAGGTGAGTTTGCAAAAATAATATGTATGTACACATGTGCTCATACATATATGCAAAAGTCTTAATCATTGACTGAGATGAGCAGTATCTAAGTTAAAGTGCTTTACCAGCTCTAAGAATTACTCATTTATCTCCTGGAATCAGTCACTCTATAGAGCGTCATAATGTTTTTGCTCTGGACCTTTCTCTTCCGCCAGGTACATTGTTTCAGTAATCAACAGCACAAGGATATAGGTATGGTGCTGGTTTAATAATTTGGTTCTCAACCGCTAGGCATAGTCAAGGATAAATGCACTGAAAGTAAAGCAAATAATTATGGGTAATAGAAGATATGAAAAATGTGCACATGAATAAATTTGGTTCGCAGTTTTGCACAGTCTATCAAAATCATAAAGTCGTAGATGCTAATTTAAAAATTTCCTCAGGTGGTCATCAGACTCTCTTCCTTTCTTCAATAGACAAGCAATTATTATCTCCATGATCTATTAAGGCACATTTTCTTTACCATGTGACAGCTAAGGTGAAAGTGATCAAAAAATATTGCTCTCCTTTCTTAAACAATGACACAGGCACATGGATGTTTAATAAGTGCCTTTCCAGAACCATTATGAGAAGACACTAGCAGCCTTGGTCCAGAAAAGTAATTTATGACAGCAAGGTAAATGGTGCCCAAAATTACCTTAGAGATATTAGCCATGGGGCAGGAATACTCAAGCCCTGAAGCCTGTCTCTACCCTTGGTGAAAGTTCTAATGCAATAAAGCATCCTGAGTTCAAGCTTAGGTTCTCATTGTTTCTGCTTCACCTACATGCTGGTTGAGACCTTCTGTCAGTGAGTTAACAAAGGCAGTGGAAGGAGAAATTGCAGAAGAGTTAATGATTGTAGTTGGGACATAGTCAATAGGACATATTCTATCTCATACACTGGTCCCCAGCCTTCTTATTTGGTTCATTGACTAAAGTTCTGAAACAGTGAGGGATATGATTTACCATGTTCTAACATTAGTGAAGAGAGTCAGGTTTGGTACCTTCTGTAATATCTGTACCCTAGAGAGAGCGAGGTTTGGAGAAACGTGTTCTGTGATAGAGTATTTTAGCATAAAGTCAACGAATTAATGAAAACAGTGAAATCAAACTATAAGCAATACTCGAGTATGCTGAAATACTTAGCCATTTGTAGAATTGAGAGAAAGTATCAGGAGTATGCAAGTATACCGTGCTGGTTACTTTTATGGTGTGAAATAGGAACATATTATAAGATAGTGAATACTACCCTGAGTGAACTTCTGTGGGGATGAAGCCACCAATTGTTTCCTTTTCCTTTGAAAGTTTTTAAGTCAAATAATAAAGAATAAAATAAAAATGCACTAAACTAAAAGGAAAGAGTACTTGTGTTTGGACGTTATACTGCCTAAATGTTGAAGAATATAGAGCCAGCGAAATAAATGAGAACTTATCTGAGAAAGTGAATAAGATTTCCATTATGCTGTGCTGAAAATTACATTTTATATTTTTTTCTTTGAGTATACTTTTATGTGCAAAAAGCTCTAGATGTTTAAGTTTTCAAATGTATATATTTAGATAATGAAAGTGATTATTTAATTGTAACTTAGAAATGGTATTTTTGGATTGCAGCCTTCCTGTTTAGATATCTTTTTAAAAATGGTGAAGACAGGAGAGAAATAAAAGTAAAAGGAGGTTTCACTTGTCGATTCTTCATTAAGCTTATTAAGACTATATTTGGGTGAACCATCAATATAAAGGAAGGGTTAATAGAGAGAGAGAAACATTCTGACAGACAAAACATTTCTCTTATATAAAGCTTTAGAAATACTCTATTGTCAATCCAAACAGAACAAACTAAAATGAGATAATTGGGAAGGTGCCCATAAAGTCAGCCTGAATATATTATCACAACTATATATGAGATAATATTTGTTTTAAAAAGATTCTATGGCACTGTAAACTCAGTCTCATTAGAGACTGCATTTAAAAGGCTTATAAAGTTACTCATTAATGTTATCTTGTTGTATCTCCACAGCTTTTTCATTAAAGAAAATTCAGCAGAAAGCATTTTCTCCTGATAGCAGGAACCAATTTGCAATAAATGTTCTGGAAACCACTAGGGAAGCCATTACTGAGGTCTAATAAAAACAGACAAGCGTAACTTGTTCTATATTTTTGTTTCAATCACATACAGATGAGACCCCACTTTCTACACCAACCGCAAGAGACAGCATCGACAAACTTTCTCTAACTGGGCACGGACAACCATTACCTCCTGGCTTCCCATCTCCCTTTCTGTTCCCCGATGGCCTGTCTTCCATAGAGACCCTTCTCACTAACATACAGGTAGGTCTCTTCAGTATGATTTCAAATAGTTATCTTGAGATTATCTTGCGATGGTATTAAACATTTTCTCACAAAATTAAATTTTAACTGATTACACTAACCAAATTCTTATAGAAATACTCAATGGATACCTTATACTGTGCCACAATAAAGGTAGGAAAAACTGATGTGAGCATTTATGAAATGCATTTCCCCACAAACTTTCTCTTTATTGCCAAATAATGGGTCCAATTTCAGTATATAAATTTGTCTGACTTACCAAATGACAGCATGCAAGTTCAAGTAAATATTTAGATATTTTTAAACTTCTGGCCTGCCAGCAAGGAAATGATATGTTTAGTCTTTTTAAATATGTCTAACACAGAAGATCCCTAAATAATCACTTCTTTTCATAAATAAGTTTGTTTCAGTTAGTAAGGACTCTTCAAAGAATAGACTTCAAAAAGCCATAGAAATGTTTCTACGGATTTCCTATGTGGCCCTCAGGATGTATATTTTACGTACAGTACATTATGAATCAAAAATACTTAGAGTTAACAATAACATAGTGCAGGGAGCCAAGATAATAAACGTGTTTGGGATAGAAGAAAGCATAGTTTTCTTGCCACGCATGAAGCAATCATGTGGGCCCCAGATGGGGCTTTCTCCTTATTTCTCCATCTTAGGAGGAGCTGGAAGGAGACACAAGATACAGATGCTGTTAGCCCAGCACACTTTCCTCAGTTATATTTTCTTAAACACATTTCCTACCATATTAAACTTTGCCCCAGTAGAAATGTAATTAATTTTATTTACCTCTCCAAGGACATAACAGAAGGCCTTTAATGTAACATCTTCTCATCTATTAATATGGCATTTTTAATATGAATGTAATTAGAATTGCTAGAACTGTATTCAACATTAAGTTTTTTTATATTTTGGTAATTGAAAAATAGTCATCAGTCCAGTTTCCTTTCTATCATGGCCAAATGAGTGATTATATCCTAAGTAAACAAAAGACGTTTTCCCTAAAACTTTACCCACATTACAAGTAAAGGTCAGAATACATTTATCTCTTGTTAAGAAAAATTCTTTCTGAGAAGAAGGAGGCTAGCTCCACTGCTCAGACTGCAGATTAAGAGTCTATCAAACAATCAGCCTTCCATGTAATACAGGTATCATACCCCTTCCTTCTGTCTCAGAGTTCCTTGGGGAAGAGGAGGGAACAGATTTAAGAGCCAGGGGAAGCTGGTGACTCAAAAAAACAGTGTTTTGAGGACACAGTAGGAAAATTGCAGATATACATTCACAACAGATTAAACAATTTACATGTACCTATCCAAGCTCAAGGCAGACAAAAATCTAATCAAAGAGCAGAAGCCTTATGACCCAGGGAACCTGGATGCTGGCAAGGGTGAAGTGGTGGTGGTTGAGTGAGCATGTGGTTGGGGAAGCACCCTCTCAAAAGCAAAGGGGAGGGGGAGGGGAATGAAGAAGAGGGGAAAGGAATCGTTGACAACTTTTGGAACAGAAATAAATGAAATAATTTAATAAAAGACCGAGAGACAGAGACAGAGAGATACAGAAAGACAGAGTGAGAGAGACCTCAAGAGAACAAGAGAGAAGGAGAGTGAATGAGATAGTGAGAGAGAAACGGTCAGAGACAGGGAGACAGACATACAGACTGACAGACAGAGAGAGACAAAAGGACACAGAAAGAGGAAAGACAGAGTTGGGTGTGCATATAAGGGGGTAGATTTGGGAGAAGGGAGGGTTGGAGTGTTTATGATTTAAACAGATACAAAATTCTCAAGGAACTCATGAATTAAGAAAAGTAGAGAACGGTTTATTGTATTCTGTGCATAACTCCATATTAAGCTATCTTAGTCTATATTAGAACACTTTAATCAGACTAATGATGACTTGACTTGAATTTCAGCACCAACGAAAACTAGTTTTTTTTTAGAAAGTATTTACTCATCTGAGGGATGGTGGCACACTAGGCCTGGGGTCTGTGCTGACATTCTCAGAAGTCAAATACTGATAGCCAAGAAGTATTCATCCACCAGTGTGCGAGAAATACTTAGACCAGGGACATTATTCCCATAACTTCTAAGTATTTATTTTACAATGAAATAAAAACTCAGATGTGCATATTTTAGGCAAATTATCTATTTATTTAAGTATTCTAAACCTGCTCTCTTTTTCAAACTTATGCCCCAAGGATGCAGTTTAGAAAAATTACCTGTAGGATGATAAGCAAAATAAGATAAAGCATTATTTTCTGGTTTTATTGATTGAGATCTGGGTCTATTAAAGCTAGATCATCAATATAAAAATCCTTAATTAAAAATGATATATATTTATATCAGCCTTATACATTATACATGTCTGTATAGACATAGGTGTTACATACCTATGAATAGTTAATATTCATGTACACATTCATGCACATATGTGTATATAAAGTAAAACTGAAAAAATCACTGAGTTTCAAACACAGATAAACAAATACATGTACATACTGATAATCATATATATACTGATTATTTTATGATTTTGTGTAGGTTTGTAAATAATAAAGATGCTAACTCTTATTGGCACAATTATTGAGAAATGGCATTATTTGAGGTGTCATAGAAAATGCTTAAACCATCATGACCCAGGCTTATTAGGCACAGAATATGAATGTGTTTGCTGTCTAAATTTTAATTTGGGTAATTACAATCTGCCCAGCTCAATTTTGTCTTCAGTTTCAAGTATGTGTAATTGAGTTCACTGCTTTCTGTATTGAAACTGTCACACACACATATAGTCAGTTTAAAGCTCTATGCTTAGCTGGAAAACTCCTTGTTGCTATTAAGTGTAATTTCCCAAATTTCTTCCAAATATTGTTTACAGCATCATTGTTTTCGATTAAAATGATTTCACAATATAATATTAGTTAACAAATTTTAATGATTAAATCATGGTGATTGCTACAGATGTCTCTTCCACAACATTATTTTTATCATTTTGGCTTTAGAAGTAAGACTTATGAGAAATGTACTTACATGTAAAAATTGAACACTCACTTTAAAAATAATTTTATTAATGCTTTAAGTATGTAGGGCCTAGAAGAGTTATAGCATTTGATTTATATGCCTTGAGTGTTTTACAAAGTAAAAGTGAGAATGAATAACAAATGAATAACAATAATTAATGTTCAGGAAGGAATACAATTTCCTTCTATTTATATATTTCACTACAGACTTCTCCTTCAATGATGTCCTTGAATAGATTATTGGGCACTTTAATGTGAAGAAATGCTTTAGGACCAACTACTTGAATGTGACACTTTCAAATATTGGCTGAAAATAGAGTACATTTAAACTAGGGCTCTATTCACTGGTTACATTACTTTGAACTTACATCACACAAACATTAAGTCTTGGAACTTAGAAGAAGCTGGTGAGGCAAGTCAGTGGGTAAAGGCACTTCTGACTTATAAATACTAGAGTTTAAGAGCAGATAAATGAGAAAAAGTTGAAATTTAAGTATTGATAAAGCAATTTTTAAAGATGCTTATAATAAAATATGTAGAAAGAAAGTGGGTTCATTGTGGTTTGTGTGCAGAGAGAAATTAAGACAATGGCATCGGTTAGTGGTAGACTGGCTTACATAGCATGCTTAAGGCCCCATGTTCAATATTTCAGTGTCACCAAAAACAATGCAACTAAATCAGAAATTAACCAATGTTAATCCTAAAAGAGATGGTAGAAGGAAAAAAGGACAGTCCCAAATATACTGACTCTGGTTTAATAATTAAATACAACACAATTATGGTGTTTGAGAAGTGAGAGTGAATGAGTGTGAAAAGAAATACAAGGAAAGAGAGCTAAGTATCAAGACTGAAACCCCCTCACTACCCGTCTCCAAACCTGTATCACAATATCACACAAATTGTTTTACTTTGCCTTTTATGTACTGTGAAATAAATGAAGAGTTGTTTATTTGTCATATTCATATAAAATATATCTACAGCTATCTAGAAAATAACACTATATGAAAGCTTGACTGGTTAAAGTTGCATATATTGGTATTACAGCCTTTATGATCATGTGCTGTGATTTTTTTCCCCTTCTGTTCCCATACAATTTTGGGAATGACTGAAGTAAAAAAAAAAAAAAAAAAAAAGAACAAAATATACCGAGGATTCTAAACAGAGCTAAATGTGATGGTCTAAAAATGATAGTACAAATCCTGGACTATATCATTTATTTGATAAATATTATTGACAGCATATAAAGCATATTCTATACACTTTAAGATATTGATGTATTTATTTGTACATGTAGTTGTAATTAAGGATGGAGTTGTCATGGTGAACACCTGGAGTTCAGTAAGGACCTTACATTTGGTTCTTTCTTTCTACCATGCATGTTCCTGAAAAATGAACTCAGAGCATCACACTTAACTACTAGTCCCCATAACCAGTCTGCCACCTCACCATACCCAGTTCTATTCTACAGTGACTCTCCTTAATCTCTGGATATGGCTGGGCCTATGCATGCACTTATTGTGACAGAAATGGTAACAGTGATTTCAGGGCCCTGGCTGGCCTACTATAAACATATATGACTCACGAGGTGGACTTATAGACAGAAGAGATGTTTCACAGGAAGTATGTCATTGATCAACGTTGGGTAACTGTAATGTTAGACCAAGAAAAGTTTGAATAATATGTCTGTCATAGTTTATTGGCTTGTTCTATCATGTTTTTCTTTCTGTGTGTCGAAAGTCTGGTTTTCAAGGGAGACATTTCTGTAATCATACAGCTGAAGTTCTGACCTAAAACCTTAGTCTACTAAGGTCTTGGGTGAATCTCTTAGCCCTCTGGACCTTTCTTTTTTTAGTTTAAAGGTTTTGTGGGCAAAAGAATTGCATCTACTCTTCCTCAGCTGGGTATTTTACTCATTTTCTCTATGGCACATACATCATTTGGCAGAAACTTTGTTATGTAACTTTGGAAAATAAATTCAAATAAAACACAAAAGTAAAATAAGGAACCTTTGACTTATGAATAGAAATGGTATGTCTAGGACTTGGTTTTCATATGAGCCCATCTTGGTGTCTTGTCATACACTGTCTGAATTGGAGATACTGGAGCAACATTGTGAGACGCATTGCAAAGTGGCCTGCCTGCCTCTGTAATTTTATGAGGAGGTTTGTCCTCGGGGTTGGGCGGAGAAAAAGAAAGGAAAGAAAAAATTTAAATGATAATAATTTGTGTACGATTACAAACATCAAGCTTGATGTGAATATAAATCAATGATTGTCTTTTACTATTGCTGTGCCTCAGAATAAACCTCAGCTCCATTTCCTTAGAGCCATTTCCCAACTGCAGTGCTATGAAAATATAAAGACCCTTCAGAGAAAACAAATTATGCTTAACCTTCCCCTCTTAACAGAAATATAAAATGTGATGGCTCTGTACAAATATAGTTCTTCCACACAATACCTCATGATTACTGTGATGTTTTGCACACTACCTCCCTGGGAACACAACAAAATTTACACAAATCTCAGAGTGTTGTGACTGATAGGTAAATGGTGTCTTAAGAACTTGTAGATGTTGTGAGGGCTGTTGCTTTTTTCTAGCTTCTGGTTACCATGAACTTATATTGGTATTCTGCATTTACATTGTTATTGCCAGACGTACTGCTGGCAATACCTTTCCTTGGCATATGGGTCAGTCTGGTCCTACTGCAGACTTGAGTTTTCACTGGACTTCTGCCGACGTGCTTTAATTTTAACTGTACAATAGCTTAAACATGCTCTCTATAAAGCATAAGATGCTAAATGCTAATGATTTTCCAGACACAATCAGCAAAAACAGGTAATACACCACCATTGGCTACAGCTACCAAAATCTGTAACAAACGGATAACGTAAATGTGAATGCTCCCAGCGACTTCACCTTTTACAAAGTGATACTAGTAAAATCACACAGATAAGAGCTTAACATTATTCAACATGTTTATTTGCAACGATTATTTCATATTGAAGAACACCAAAATATTGTGGCTTGTCACCCAAAGACAATAATAGTTTAATAGTAATTTATTTTAAACAGCTACTGATAATACAACCAATCAACACATTAAGTGGTGCCAACATTGGCATCTTGCTAAATAATCTCTAGACATTGCAGAGAGAGTGCATCTTTCAAAGATAAGTCAACAAGAGCAATCAGAGCAGAAAATTAGAATTTGGTATCTTAGAATTAAAATACAGCTAAACTAAAGTTTTAATTGGGGTGATCTAAAAGGGCACTTGATGTAATGATCTCTTTCATTTGTTACTAATTGTTTGTTCCTGGTGCAGAAGAAACATATACAGGAATGTTACTGAATTCAGTTAAGATGTCAGCTTCCTTAGAAGCTGTGTTTTATTATTAAGCAACTAGAGGGTGGGGGTGGAAGAGATGGCACATAGAAATTCTTCTCTTGCCTTGTGCTTGTTTTCTATACAAGAATTAAGCCAGAAAACTTTAGGTTTAGCATAGCACACAATAATTTTAGACACACACCACACTCCCCCCCCAATATATATATATATAATGGCTTATGAGCATATTAAGAGGTGAGCTGTTCTGCTGGAGACAGACCATCTCCCTATTGTGGTTCAAGTCAAGCTCAAGTTGGAATTCTTGGTTCAAAGTTTTCACACTGAGAATGTCTAGCAATGGCATTAAATTCCACCTCCTGTGTAATTTCAGTGGCAAATTTCAGAATGGCACATTCACAGACCATGACCGAATACTTTATACTCCAAATATAGCATTTTGCATTGCTGAATTCATGGTGATTGAATTTTTAACTGCAATTTTCAGTAATAACTTTGGACCTAAATAACTCCTCTGACAAATTGCGCAGGATTTTTTTCATAAGTAGACTATATCCTCATGTTTTATGTTTAAAATATGAAGAAACTGCTAAATTTTAAGAAATTTTACATCAGAAAAGTACATAACCCTACAATCAGTTGTAAGGCTAAGTAAGGTTGTTTTTTTTTTTTTTTTTTTTCACTAAATTCTTTTTTAGTTACTTGTCTGGAAAATAGCTTCTAAATGTAATTCTCACATTATTACTATATATTGAAGGACTTCATAAAGATGACTGATGTTTAATCTTTTATTCAAGATGCTTTAAAAATATTACACGTCTCAAAAATATAACAAAGTGATCCTTTTAATTTGTGAATATTTTAATAGTTTTAAATTATGGGCATGGTTTGGGTTATTGGAGACAGAGTGCTAAATAGTAACAAGAGTATCAAATATGCTTGATTATAATGGTTAAGAAATGCTGCTTCTGGTCAGATAATCAGAGAAGTCCTATTCTGAATTGTGGCTGTGAGCAAAGAGAGAGTAAAATGAGGGTGTGCACCATGGGAAGATCTAGAGGGAAAGAGAAAGCTCCCTACAGCACACACAAGTGGTGTCACTGAGGAACACATTATTGACAGCTTTACAGGATGTATGCTGAAAATGAATGACTGATTTTTGAAGACACTGTCAGCCCACCAGACTGTGCTCACTTAGACCATGTTGGATGGCTTCTGTAGAAATGTTGTCCATGCCTTTTGTCCATTTGTATTTTATAGGATGCTTTTGTATGACACTACATTTTTTTAAATTTAAGTAGATTCAGAAGTTTTGTGTTTTAGTTGTCCTATTCATGCATGTGTACATCATGGATACACTTGCAGGAATTAAATACATCTATGTAATTAACAAAATGGGTTTTATACCAAAATATCCTCATGCCGAATGCCTTTTTTTTTTGTACAGGGCCTCTTGAAAGTTGCCATAGATAACGCCAGAGCTCAAGAAAAACAAGTTCAACTGGAAAAAACAGAGCTGAAGATGGATTTTTTAAGAGAAAGAGAACTAAGGGAAACCCTTGAGAAGCAGCTGGCCATGGAACAAAAGAACAGAGGTATCTGTGAAGCTCCACAGAGGTCTAATAGTTTAAATGAAATATCCAACTTAATAACATTGCTGTGTTTAGTTCTTTAATTTTTGCTACATTGCCTGTAACTGAACATAGGGTAGCAATTGATTCCTGAGTAAATCCTATTTATGGTTACTCGAAGTCCGCACTCTCTTCTGTTTTGTACTTCGGGAGACTGGGTATGTCTATCCTATAGTTTTCATTGCTTATAGAGGGTAATGAATTCATATTCTTTAAGATAAGAATGAGCTTTGATAAGATGGGGTGTCTGATGAAGAATGTTGTGTTCACTCAGAATGGCTCACCTCAGGAGTTAAAGTCGTAAAAGTAAACTAGAAAAGACTGATTATCCAAGCAAAGCAGGTTTGGCATGATATTTATCAACCGAAATGGAAGCTTGATGACTATCTGAGCAAATGACTGAAGCTAAGTGTTTGTATAATTTTCCTTCTGATACTTCATTTTCATTCAACGAGGTCAAGGACATAGAGTACAGACCAAAAGGAATTCTTACTGGATAAAAATAATGGCATTATTGATCTGAAAATTGTTTCTTTTAAAGTATTGTACTGGTCATTGACAAACAATTTTGAAAGTCATTCATATTTGCATATTTATTTTGTACATGGATTTGAAGATGACAACCAATCTCTCCTTCCGTTCAGCTACACGTCTTTACAAGACCTACAGAAAAGGGTGATTTCCCTTTCTTTAATTTTATAAGTATTCAGTATAAATTCTTCCACTGTCCTCCCTTCAAGTTTGAGGTGGTTATATAAAGAACAATGTTTCCATTTTACAATTTTCATGGCTGTTTCATTAGATATTAGGAGTCAAATGTTAGTAGGTTTCTGAATTCACCATTTCAGACACATTATCATACATAACACTCATTCAGCATATAACATGGTATAAAATAATATGAATATATATATTTTAAAGACTAAAATAATTCAAGCATAGAAAATTTTGATAATAGATATGTATAAAGTGAATAAGGAAGCTTGAGTACCGAGTTGCATCTGTAGAAGCATTTTTTCATGAGATAGCCATATTTCTAATTTTTTCTAGTCTGAAGAAGATTCATGTAAGACTAAATGGTAGGCCATAGGTTTGCTAAAATAACCTTTGGTGACTAGAAAGTCTAGTAAGACCAGGTTTTGCCTTCAGTTTTATTCCTTTAACCACTAGAGGGCAAAACATCCATAGACCACACCTTGAATCTCCTCCCATTTAATTAACTTCCCACAGTAAGTGGGTGAACTGGGAGGAACGAAACTCTTCGAACTCAAAGGAAGAGACCTCAGAGGAAAGGCCCTATGGCAGGAAGAAGGAACTAACAGAGTTCACCTCCAGCAGAAAGACACAGGGGCCTCAAGTAAGAGATGGAGTTGCCATTCCACAGTCAACTGTAGGGTTAAAAAATGGAGAAAAGCCTGAGGACAAGGAGGTACAGAAACAGGTCCAAAGTGAGATCCAGCTCAAGGGGAGGTCCCAAGGCTTGACACTATTACTGAGACTATAGAGTGCTCAAAATAGGGGACCTATCATGACTGCCCTCCAAAAGAACCAAGGAGCAGCTGAAAGAGTCAGATGCAGATATTTGCACCCAACTAAAGGACAGAAGATGCTGACGCCTGTGGTTGAATTAAGAAAAAAATGGAAGAAGATGAGGAAGAGAAGGACCAGCAGTCTCAATTAATCTGAATCCCAAGATCTCTCAGACATTGGACCACCAACCAGGCAGCATACACCAACTGATATGAGGCCCCTAACACACACACCACAGACGACTGCTGTGTCTGGGTTCAGTCAGAGAAGATGCACCTAACCCTTAAAAGGCTGGAGGCCCCAGGGAATGGCAGTCTGGTGGTGTGGGGGGATGGGAGACTGAGACACAAAGAGGGGCAGGTACAGGTAGTGGAACAGTAAGAGGGTGCACCAGGAAGGGGATAAAATCTGGAGTGTTTAAAAAAAGATTAAAACATGAAAATAAAATCATCATTATTCATACTTACCTACTATAAATGGATCTACACATGAAGTGTACTATCCTGCAGACAACTGGTTCAATCTTATTTCATGGAATCATAAAGGATTGAGTGGTAAATGTTTAGTGCTGTGAGTGCATGTTGTATGATCTTCACTATTTGTAACATGTTTCACAACTATTATAGCTTTCCATGAATAAATATTAAATAATAACATTTGGGAAAAAAGTATAAGAACGGTGAAATAAGAAAATTATTTCATTAGGAAGTAAAGAAAATTAGCATTAATTTGAAATCAGTGCCAATTACTTCACAGATTAGAATGTAGTCAATGCCCATTGGGTAAATTTATTTGAGTTATGTGATACCAAAGCCAATGAGCTCAAGGGGTTGATGGGTTGCCGTTAACTAGAGCTTATGGTGATACAAATGAGACAGGTGGGAAGAGAAACTGAAACTGAATATTTGCTGGAATACTTTCCTAGGTTTCATGCTGATGAAGTATGAAATCAAGTAAATTCATTGTCCTTCAATGGGCAGCAAGAAGCAGAACAGTTGCTCTTCATACCTAAAAGCTTGTTTTCAAACATACATAGTGGTTATCAATTACCCAGAAAGATAATTTTAAAGGACTTACATTTGCCACCATTTCTACATGAGTTCATCTCCATAGGTGTAGACGGAGTGAAAGCAGTCTATGAATGTACATTTTGATTGTTTATATTGTTATTACTTGTTGGTTATCATTAGAAACCAGTATTCTAATCATGTCATGGGAGAAAATGTATGATAATCAACTTCAGAATCATAGTCTACTTTTTCATATAAAACCATGCTATCAATAAAACATTATTTCCATTGCGATTTGTAACAAAATAAAATTATAACATGTTTTCTTGAAATATGTTATAGTATTACCCAGGAAGTAATCATTCTTAGAAAAAATTAATTAATAGTGTTGATTATAATATTATAATTACTATATTATACATATTATATATAGTATATTAATAACAGAAGTACGTTATTCCTCATATACATGCAATATTCTATGTTTTATAAAATCAGAAGTAATAATTATTAGAAACCTAGGACTTTTTTTTATTTCTGGTTTCTTCCAGCAGCATTTGTGGAGAGGTACTGCTTCCTGAGAAAATGGACCCACATACAAGAGTATGCACCATTGTGTGTGCTCTATTGTGTGCACACAAAAATATGCACCACTGAGTGTGCTCTGCAGCGAACTGATTTCAGGCAGAGACAAAGCCACAACTTTTACATTAACAAGCTCCATGTGTCTATGGACACACAAATTTGCAATACTTGGCGCCCTCTGTTAATTTTATTTCTTCATAGAAAAACTAAGTCATTCTTGTAATCATTTAAGACCTAAATAAAGAATTGGCTTTTATGAACTTATTCTTTGGGATTCTTTAGGTTGAAGTTGGGACTTGGGATTTCCTCTTTTCAGCCAGACTCTGTTCTATAAGGAGAAATGAGCACGGTCAGGATTATTGACAGTTTGTTAATCAGCATCATAAGGAATCCGCAAAGTAATCTGCAGGTCTCTTTTTCCAGCCATCGTCCAAAAGAGGCTAAAGAAGGAAAAGAAAGCAAAGAGAAAACTGCAAGAAGCCCTGGAATTCGAGACAAAGCGCCGGGAGCAAGCAGAGCAGACACTGAAACAAGCAGCAACAGCAGACAGTCTCCGGGTCTTAAACGGTAAGAGCACGCAGGTTTTCGCATCAGCAACTTTGATTTGTATCAGCGGCGGGAGCAATGTAGACACGTGCTTGTGAGAGTGTATATGTCTAGGTCTCGGGCGCTGTACAACAAATGCTGTATTTGATAGGAAAATTGATAATTTTGTTATTTAATCTCATTATCTGAATCTGGGCATTGTTTCTGCTTCACAAAATTCATTTCTACAGGAAAAAAAAGATACAAGGTTAATATAAGAACCCCCTACTCCAATCTTTTATTCAAACAATTTTACTTTATCTACCTATACCTTTTGAAAAGTCTTATAATTACCGTTTTATCAAATGTTGAAAAGATGAGAAAGATTTACATGGTTTTAAACCCGTATCAAACAAACAGGTAGCTCTTGGTTTTTTTTTTTTAAGACAACAGGAATCAAATGAAATATATCTTCTTCCTCTGTGCTTTTAGACTCCCTGACCCCAGAGATAGAAGCTGACCGTAGTGGCGGGAGAGCAGATGCTGAAAGGACAATACAAGGTAGGAATTTGCAGAAGGCTATAAATCTAGCTCTGGCTATATGAGTTTTTCCTCGGCTTTAGGCTGCTATTCAAGCATGTAGCCTACCATCTGGGCCACATCAAAACAAGTTCAAACAAGGTCAAGTTCATCTTGCTTGTTTATGTGAGTGAATTCATTTTGTGCTGATAGATTTTCTTTAAATTAACAGGTCATTTCTGTTTAGATAATGCAATTAAAAAGGAATAATTAATTTTAAACAATGTATGATTTAATCTTGGACCCTGTAAACGTCTTTTACTGGGTCTTTGAAGCACAATCTAATTCTGGCTGGCTTTACAACTTCCATTCTACATAAAGTTATATACTATAGAAATAGTTTTAAAATGTAAATGTGTCTACTCATTTTTTGTGACCATCACTTCAGGATACATACAAAATAGATTAACTAAATGCTAATAGCAAGAATTATTGTATAGGTCCTATGCAGATATGCCTACGTTCTGTATACAATAGTATGCACTTCAGTAATGAAGGTCTGCAGTGCTACATCATCTATAGGTTACTAAAGTGGTTGTGTTAAACTCACAGAGAGCTGGATGCGGTGTATTGTGAAGCCTTTGGGATTGAGCAAGAATGAAAGCGGAAAGCAGCATTTACTTTCTAACACCTATTCCAAGAGAACAAATCCATGAACAAAATGAGTATAGAAACAGGGAAGAGAGCATTTATTTTCCATTCCAAGTGAAGAGGATTCTTCAAGGGGAAATCTAAAATGATTAATGGCTGTAATCTTCCCAGCTGCTTTTGTTTTTCATTTTAAGCTCAATCACTTTTAGGGCATCATTTGATACTTATTGTATTACTAACTCAGCTCCAACACTCCCAGCCTTGGCTTCCTGTAAAAGAAGCACCTTTGTTTCGTATCATACAACACAATAAATAGCAATCCAAAATTTGAAGAAATATTTCTGGAGATATAATGTTATATTTTAAACCAATATTGATCTTCCCTAATGTCATAATAATTAGCACGACTTGAATAATATGCCATTGAGTAAAGATTAATGAAGTTCTAGACGCAAAAGTTTAGCTCGTTTTTAACAGAATGATACAGTTCAGTACATTTATGCATATCTTAAGGATCATGTGAAAAGAACATAGATAGTAGAGAAAGTTACTCTTACCAGAAAGCCAATTCTCATGATTAGGAATGAGATCCTCAATATAGGTGAAGGTAATACCGGTTCTAGTGTGCTCACACAAGGGGTTATGCATACACTAAGTTAGATAACATGAAAATGCTCTAATAAACTTCAGATAATCCAGTTTGGCATAGTGTGTGTGTGTGTGTGTGTGTGTGTGTGTGTGTGTGTGTGTGTGTGTAAGCTTCCATTGAGCACAGGCAAAAGTTATAGTGATCACACATCTCTCTATGTTCACTGTTATTCTTTGTAAGAATTGAAACAACATCTTTTTTTCAATTTTTATTTTTTCCTTCTGCACTGGGATGAGGTCCCACAAGCCTGAGATTTCTAGTCCTTTGGAGAGTAAGGAAGAAGGATTGGAACAGTAAGACCAGCCTAGGCTCTTTAGTGAAATATCCCTAAAAAAACTGACATCACACCAAATATGTTGCTTATACATCTCAGCATATATCTAGCATAGTGCAGAGGTGACAGGATTTGGGTCATTAATGAAATTGTCCCTAAATAGGAACATTTTAAATTCTAAAGTTTACATGTATTCAAATCTGCATTTTAATATAATTAAAGTCTTGCTGTATGAGGCTGAATATTAAAAATGTCAAATTTTTATTGCTGTGATTTACTTATTTTGGAAAACCAAACTATTTTATTTTCTTTCTTTTTCTACCAAGAATTAAATCAATAGAATAAAATAGTAAACATAACTAGATTGCTTCAAGATTTGAAAAACAAAATGTTTTCATAGTAATTTTATTTCAAATAGAAATGATTATAACATTATTTTTAAATAGAAAAATTATCCATTTATATTTCTTTCAATTGTTATTTTCAAATGCCACTTTTATAATTTTCTTTGTAATGTTCACGATTTTGCTTAATGATTTTTCCCAGTTATGACTTTAAAAAGAAAATTTATGAGATGGAAAATTTTATACCTATTAATTAGTTCCTTCTATCTTTTCTCCTTCTTCTCCTCTGTCTTCTTTCCTCCTTTTACCCCTTCCTCCTTTTGCTCTTCCCTCTCCTCTTTCTCCTTCTTCTCTTCCATCGCCTTCTTCTGGTCTCCACCCCTTTAGACTAGGATGGCCTGGAACTTACAGAGATCTGAATGCGTCTGTCTCCTGAATGCTGGTATTAAGGCACACAGCACCACACTTCAACCAGAATATTTTTAAAGTAGTTATTTCAAGTGTGGTTTTCTTATTGAAAACTTTTAAAAATAAAACCAAAACCAGATTTTCCTCCTCTAGCTCCACTGAGTAATATTAAGTGTATTTTTTTCCTTCCTTTTTTTTGTTTTGTTTTAAATGTCTTTTGTTTTGTTTTGTTTTTACCATCAATTACAACTTAGCACATTTATAATGTACAAAGGGAGAAAATTAACTGTGAACTGGAGGAAACAAAGAAAGTTGAGTAGATTAAGTTGAAATCTGTTTAAATGAAAGGAAGAAAAGGCAATTAAGGATGAGAACAAACTCATTTCTCACTATGAACTCGTCTCCGTTATGCATTTGGGAGCTGTGGGGCACCTGCTTATTCACAAGATAAAAATTTTAAAAAATGATATAAAGAAAACAAAACAAAACAAAACAAAAACCAACCAGCCAACCAACCAACCAAAGAAACAAAACCAAACTTCCTTGACTCACTGTCTCATCCAGAGTCCCCAAGCCCAGCTGCTGTGATCGGCTCAGCTGGCTTCATAATCTCAATACAGCCGTAACAGAAATCATTCTCTATTCTGAAATGCCACATCTGAATTGGTAAACAAAACACAACACAAATAACTCGACATTTTTAGACTATTCATGTATTTTTAAGACTTCAGCCATACAGAATGCCACCCTTGGCACTGGAGTTAGCCATTTAGATGTTGGGTACTTAACAACTGCTCATATGCAAGATAATTACTGTCGCCGAAGCACCTAGTTAGACAAGACAGTGTCTCACAAGCATTTTATGATCGCCATTACCATATTATAATATGAGAAAAAAGAAAACAGAATAATTTGGGAAATAATCCTAAAGAATAACATCATTAATCGTTTAACTTTTTTTTTTTTTTTTTTTTTTTGACTAGTGATGAAAATCTGCTTACAGTGCAGAGGGAAAAATTCCACATTACCGATATAGTACATAAGTAACTCAAAATTTATGAGTTTGGTTGGGAATTCTAAATACAGAGTGAATATCCAAATATTTAAAAGCAATTTGTTTCAGGATCTGATTTACATTGCAATTAGGCCATCCATGCTGTGACTTTTAACAGGCATCGTATTTTAATTTTGTCAGAGTTTGAAATATATATTCTACTTTATGTTTTATAAGATTATTTGAACATATATACAAAATTTATATACATATTTAATTTCTATATTGTTTATGTGTAATCAAAAACATGGTCCCAATGTTTACTCTACCTTCATGTTCAAATATATGTACACTGCATGTGTATAAACCTGTAACTTGGTAGCTTTATTCATTTAAATCCTGTGTCGATAATATTCTCTCTCATTAGAAAATAACATCCTTAATTTATGTATATATATATATATATATATATATATATATATATATATATATATATATAAAATACCATATTTCATATATATTGAAAGCTCATATAATATTTCAAACCCACTTAGACATGTTTAGGTGTATCATATTATAATATATGATTGTCTGTTTTCTTGCCTCAAGGTATCTAAAAGTTCATTGCACACATCTGGCTCACCACTGTACTTTGACCTGGTCAAAGATTTCTCTCCTCCTTACTACACGATAAGAAAGAGTTGAGGATGGCCTCCCTCTTCAGAATCCCGTCATTCTAATGATCAGTTGCACCTCCTACCTTTCTATATTCCTAATGTATTATAATTACTGTTTTTCTTTTCCTAATAATCATACTGATTTTTTTCCTCACCCAAGAGACAGTTTAGACCCTTTGGGGCAGACTTATCCATCCTCATTGTCTTGATTTAAAACTCAAAGAGTACTTCTCTGTCCTTTCTTCCATCCTGCTCCTGGATCTTTTACTGGATGCTCAGAACCAACTCTTTCTGCTAGAGCTGGGAGCTTTCTGCATTTCTTCAGGACCAAGTTGGGCATTGTCAGCTCTGCAATGTTCAGTATGTTTAAGCTGGAGCTGACCCTTTACCATCCAGTTTAGTTCCGGCATGTGGCCCTGCTGTCTGGTGGAATGTTGGCCATGTAGCAAAACATACTGCTTGTCCTCTGAAGCATTAGATTAGGCTTTGGCAGACAGAACCAATGGTATTTGTTGTGTATATGAATATCCCTCAAGGATGACTTTCCAGAGTTCAGTAGGAAGAAGTGATAGGAAAGGGGGGTTTGACACCTTATAAGTTTTCACAGAAAAAAAAAAGTGTTTTCATTTGATGGCTGAACTAACAATTTCTTTTTGTCTTTGTACTTATTCTTTGTGTTTTTGACCTGAGATTTGGACTTTGTAATTTTTTTCACCTATATTGAATATTCTATTTTAGAGTTATATTTTGCTATCCTATACTCACTATTTGTTCTAACAACTTTATTTTAAAAAGTGAGATACATGTACAGATTTTTAAAAACATTTTGGCATAATACTATATGAATATATTTTGTCAGTACTTAATTCTTATAGAGGTTTGATAGCATGCATTGGAATCTTACTAGTTACCATCAGCATAAAGTACATGTAGAGCAGAACAGAACATGGAAACAGAGTTTTCTTGGTGGGTATAGATTAAACATAATGATTTTTGAGTACCAAAAATTTCCACAAGGCTATATTCTTACCTCTTGGGTTATTAATGATTTAAGGTTCAGGTGTACCACACTCTGAGAGGGTGCTATACACTTATTTTTTTTTTTCCTAAGAAGGACTGAGGCTTTCACTGATTTGACTTTGTTTTTCTTGAGCTTCATATGGCCTGTGAGTTGTTTCTTGTGTATTCAGAGCTTTTTGGGGTTAGTATTTAATTATCAGTGACTGCATATTATGCCTGTTCTTTTGTGACTAGGTTACCTCACTCAGGATGATATTCTCTAGATGCATCCATTTTCCTAGGAATTTCATAAAGTCATTGTTTCTTATACCTGAGTAGTACTCCATTGTGTATATATACCAAAATTTTTGTATCCATTCATCTACTGAAGGACATCTGGGTTCTTTCCAGCTTCTGACTATTATAAATAGGGCTGCTATGAACATTGTGGTGCATGCATCTTTGTTGTATATTGGAGTGTCTCTGGGGTATATGCCCAGAAGTGGAATATCTGGGTGTTCAGGTAGGACTATATTCACCCCATACTAACTCTTATGAAGAAAATTAATTTCATTTGCATTCATAAACTTTACACTTTTTTTACACTTACTAAAAAATAATTACATATTGAACATTATATTATTTACAAATTCTAACATAATGTGGTATAATCATGTATCTAATATTTCCCCTATATATGCAGAAATTTTCTAAAATTTTTAAAACTTTCACTTCTCTTATAGAATTTCTTTTCATTTTATGTAGTATCTTGCCTTTCGGAGTTTTAATCAATATAAAAATGAACTGTTGCTCATCTGACATCTTACTTTGCCTGCAAGTTATGCTTACAAAATCTTGACTTCACTTGAAAGTACATCTCTTTTATTTACATCCAATAGCCATAATCAAAACTACTTGGCTTTTTATTCTCTTTTTGACTGATCTCAGATCACAGAAAACCAAATACTATTCCAATGAAAACACATAAAAGGCTTGCCTTCAGATTCACAATCTTTTTTATTTAAAAATATCTTCTTTCTGCTTTCTAGACATTTGAAGATGCATGCTGACTTTTAAATTATTCATCTATTTAACAAATACATTTTAACATTGATGTTATGCCAAGTACTCTATCATGATGTTATTGCCTTCGTATTGGGAAAGAAGTTTATGGTAGAATAAAACTCTTTGTTGTACAAAGTAGAGTACTGAGGCTTAATGAAGGAAAATGGTGTATTGAAGGTTGCGGCATGAGTTTGTCAGTCGGAACTGTAATGAGTACCAGTTGTTTGGTACATCACTTTATTTATCCCCTGAGTGCTTATAGATTCTGCTTGTTAAATAATGTCCTGCTTTTCCTTTAAAATGGAGGGTTGCTATTTAGCTAATAGTTTTCAGCTATAAAGTGTCATGATGTAAACATTATGTAGATGTGTGTAAGTGCATGTGTATGTGTTTGTATATGTGTATGTGCACTGTGTGTCTGTATTATGTGTAGTGTGTGTGTGTGTGTGTTCATGTATGTGTGTGTATGTGTGTGTGCTGACTCAGGTTCATATTATGTCATAGGCTGATTCAAACTTGGAGTTGTTCAGTCTCAACCTGCTGTGTGAAGGAAGTCCAGGCTTGTTTTCCATGTTTAGCTTGAAAGTACATGCTTTATTAAATTTTTAATGGCTTCAAATATTATAGCATGCAGAAAATATCCTATGAACCATTTTTTTTTCATTTGGATATTATGATATTATGCATTTAGTAAGTATGTGTCCATTAGTAATTGAGTGGAATTACAATGTGCTAGTCAGACCTTCTAGTGAGACCATATTTTACAGGAACAATCAAAGGCAGAAAATGTTACTTCTGGCTCAAAGTTCTAGAGGTATCAGGCTACCACAGTGGGGAGAGCAACACAGGACAGAGATACTATCAGAAAGGAACCTTAGAAGCACAGAGAAAAGAATACCTATCTGTTCAGCTTTCTCTTTTTTATCTTGTTTTAATCCAGCCAGACCTCCACCAGTCTGTGGGACTAGAATCAACTACGTTCAGGGTGGATCCTCTCTTCAGCCGTTCTTTGTGGGAAACAGCTTTGTAGACACACTCTGAGGTGCACACTATCAGTCTTCCAGGGGCCTTTCAATTTAATCAAGTCAACAATTAAGATTAGGCAGTAGGATTGAAAATGAAAGTTTATGGAGCCATTTCTCTTGTCTTATGTACCATTCCAATTAAAAGAAAAGGTAAAGGCAAAGATCAGAGGGGCTAAATAATCCCTTGATTTTTCAGTCTATTGAGATTTAGACACCCAAAGAAGGTTCTTCCTGACAAGAATCTCAACCTGGACTTAACATATGTCTGTTTTGGAATAACTTCTTAGACCCATACCACTCATTTCAAGTAGCCAGAATGTTGTGAGTAAATTAAGTTTGTTATTAATAACATCCAAAATTATTTATTATGGAAGAATGTGTTCCAATGTGAAGGGTTAATTCTTGTTGTGTTTTTTATTCCTTTAGCATATGTTATGCATACTGTGCTTACACACTGGGAACATCTCACTCGAAATAAATTAAATAGTGAAAAGTTAAGAAATAACCTGTACTTCCATAAAAGATTCATCTTCATTCCCATATCTTCCTATGTAATGGATTTATCATAAACATAAAACATCATTAATACATGCATTTTCTGAATAACATATTGTCCTGGCTAATAGTTTATGAAATTAACACAAGCTACAGTCATCTCTAAAGAAATACACTCAATTGAGGGAACTTCTGACATAATTCTTATACATAGGCAAGTTTGCCATGTATTTTCCTCAATTATAATGGATCTAGGAGGGCCTAGTTCACTTGGGTGTAGCCAATTCTGGGCCATTGGTCTTGATTTATAGAAGAACAAAGGCTAAGTAATCTTTGCAGAGCAGACCAGTAAACCATGTTCTTCACGGCTTCTGCTTTAGTACCTACTTCTAGGTTTTTTGCTTTGACTTTTTTCAATAGCCTATGAACCAGATTGTAGAGACCAAATATTCCCATTCCTCCCCAAGTTACTGTTGTGATGGTGTTTTAGCATAGTGAAAGAAACCCTAACTAATACGCAAATCTTTGGTTTCTCATAGAACGAGTGTTTCAATAGAGGCTGTTAGAAAGCAATCCTAGACATGAATTTCAATAGTGCGTAAACTGAAGCTTCCTTAACCTTACAACTTTAAAAATCTTTGTGACTTTTAAAAATTAAACCTGATTATCATAGACTTGCTTTCTGAAAACCCCCATTTCTAGTACTTGAAGTCAAGCCTCTGAGTTCCCTGTGGAAGTGAGAATTGTAAACACATCTCTACAGACCAAAGAGATCCCAAACACCAGGGCTTCTAGACTTCAGAATCGTTTTTTACTACTTCTTATCTTTTAACAAAACTCAATTTCCAAGGGTTAATATAAATATTATATAAAATGATCCATGTAAACCACTTAACATCTACCAGGCAACAGTATAACCATAGATGTATTTTAGCTACTAATATTAATTTTGATGATTATAAGATACCATTTATAGTTTAAAGTTATAAAATAACTTTATAGTTGTCAACTTGTAAGCCATGAATTTATTACTTCTTTAAAATATAATTTAAATTTTCATTTTAGGAAGAAAGGTCCTCATGTAGTATATAATATTTAACTCATCCCATAGAAGGTACATGTAGAGAGTTAAAAAAATGATTTATCAGAATCAAATTTTACATATTAATATGTATTTAAAATTAAAAACAAGAATAGATATTGTAAAATAAAAACTAACAAACAAAAACAATGGCCTAGGATTGATACCGAACTCTAGGCAGCCCTCCTTGAATAAAGACTCCTGTTGAGTCATTTGGAAGTGATCAGCCTGAAAATCACCTCAACTATTGTTTCACTGAAGAATATGAATATTAGAATTTTATTACTTGAGCAAAACAAAGCAATAATAAATTTTCATTTTGTTCTTTGGCACAGATTTGAGGAATTGGTGTTATTTCAACATATTTAGTCATTTTAAGGTGGCATTGATTATGCTAACAAATGGTAATTATCATCAAAAGCAATAACCAATAAACAGTTACAACTCCATACTTACAAATCATTGCTAACTACTCACCTAACTAGAATCATACAGGTTAACTTCAAATAGTTTTAGAGATATATTTCTATTTTACAAAGTATTATATTAATATTCATTTAAAAGTTTGGTGTATGGTTTGCTATTTATTGGACTAAAATAGAGTCATATCAAATTTATTATTAGTATATAAAATTATTTCCTGAACTTGTTGTCATAGTGCATATTTTTAATATGCTGGATATCATTACTTTTTCTTGCAAAAATAAGTTTAGCTATTATATGGCATATATGTAAGAAGATCGGGGTTAACATGAATTACAAGTTAAGAAAACAAAATGGGCATTGGGAAAGTAAATTTTTATCAGTATCCTTAATACCGAACTAATCATATGTAAATAATTGAAGTTAACAGGCTCACTGGTAAATGTGTTTAGGATAGGGTTTATGCTATATGAAGAAATGATATAAAAGAGATAAGTGGTAATGGGATGATATGAACAGTAGACCTTAAAGATCAATACAATGCTGTATTTGCTTTGACTTGGTGTCACAATTATTGAAGTGAAAGAGTGATTAAGCAAACCATACCAATAAACTTCACAGTTGATTCCTAATTTACAAAGTGTAGCACGCATCTGTCTCAACAGTGTTGAATAAAAGGGGAACATTAAGGAACTTAAGGATGAATGAAATAAAATCTACTTTGTAAGAAATTCACAAAACGCTTTCAGCAAACACTAAGAAGGTTGACATTGAATAATAATACACGTATCATAGCCTGCAGGGCATCTTAGTGTCCAAGACAAGGCACATGGCTAAACACTGAGTTTAAGAGAAGTATTTAAATGAAATTCTTGTGCTGTAATAGTAAGTACAGAATTTTTTGATTGGTGCGACTAAGATTTATGAAGTATTTTAAGACTTTTTAAAAAATTTTCACTACTTTCTTTAATTTTGGAAGAATTTTATCCTCCTTTGTATGAGAAACTAACATAAATATTCTGCTTAGAATTTCAAAACTCTATAATCCCGAGGGAAACTGCTGAGATCTCTAGCCAACCTTTTGTTCATTGAGGATGATAAGATAAAGGATACAGATCATTCATATCAGTGAATTTATACCATATACTAAAAATCACTGCATCCACATCCTTTATCCTCTTTCATTATAGCCTAGAGAGCTAAGGGAACTTTAATAAACAGAATAACTTTTAAAAATAAAACACAAGTATACATTTTAAATCAGTTTATTATATTTGAGTGTCCTAAATGTGATCTTTAAATATTTTAGCTATGAATGAGGAATTCTTGCCTTTGTTCGTTTAAATATGGAATAACTATGAACAAAATTTAAAAATGGATACACAAACAAATGGTTGTGGAAAGTCCATTATCAACTTGGACAGCATATGTCGTTCAGACATTCGAGACACACAACACCCTTTGATACAGACACTCACTTAGGACAAGATTAAAACATCATCATTTACACCATAACTATAAAAAGCTTATGGTACTTTATTCTACCTCCTATGGTCAGGGACAGAATGCAGACATGTCACAATAATGTTTTTTTTATTTCTACTGTTCGACCATATTAATGAGAACATCATTTTGGAGAACTAATTATTTCTATTTGTCTTGTGTCACACTTTCTAATTCCCCTATATTAGCACAGCCAAAGCAAATTAATTGCTTTTCCAGCAGTTGAACCTTGTCCAAGAATGAGCTCACATTCCCTTCCAGTTTCCCTGTTTGTGGGAGTGCATTGTGTCAAAAATTTCTCTTGATACTAAACATAGTCTCAAGAATACCTTTACAGATTTCTGTGTGCTCACTTGATAGAATTTATAAGTTTAAGTGACCCACCAGGAAAGATAAAGTTCTGAGCTGCAAGATTATACATCAAAACAGTTAAAGTGAAATTAAAATTAAATGAATGAATCTCACTGAAGCAAAAAAAGCAGTAATTAATGGTTCCCTTAATTGTCTTCATAAAATATTTGCATGGGTCTAATTTGCATAATTTGCATGTATTAATTAATCTTTCAAAGGAATTTTGTGCTGAGAGAAGCCAAAAATCTCTTTGTTTTATTTAAGATCTAATGAAATATTTATCTTCTTTAATGAACTTCTCATCTTCATTAAAATAAAAATTGCACAACTTTGTATGTTTTAAATGTTTTTATAATTGAAGTATTCAAAAAAATCTCTTTAGACTTACAACAGCTGAAAAACAAACACATTATTTAGCATTTAGTATCATTTCAACAGCACTTACACTTTAAAAAGAGAAAGTTCAATCACACTTCCTAAAAGGGTGCAAAGCATTTGGTAAATGAAAATTGCTCTTTCGTTTGAAAAACAAAGATTTATAAAGGCTGATTATTTCTTTCAATAACTATGTTATTTTTATGGCTGAGATAACAAGCAACGAGGGTCCAGATAAGGGGGAAAATTCACTATGTTCAATTGTTCAAAATAAAGTTTACTGGCTAAAAATATTTTAGCTAGTTCAAAGAAACAAGTCTATTAAAATTCACTTTTATATCTGTAATGAGCAGTAGGCCGACTGTATTTTCTGGCAGAATCTTCTCAGCTTCGACTCCATTCTAAATCTGTCTAGTGAAGAATGACAGCAGGGGTTTCGGCTCTCACAAACTGAGGGATCATAGCGAAAACCAAGAGACGTGCCTTGGAAGGGTTGGACTCCAGAATCTCCATCTAGTGCCAAATCATATATATTCATGGGAACCAAGAGAACGTGAGGAGGGAGCACAGATGCTAAGGAGACATAAGGCTAGGGGAAGGATGGTCTGTCTATGGGGTTCATTCTCTATGGTGCAGCCCTGTCTCAGGGGTTACAAAGAGGTTCATTCCTAATGGAGCTGAAGGTATGTCAAGGGCTTTTCATTTTTTTCTTCCTTTTAAGTCTCTATGAGCAGCTCCTTTGATATTCCAGGAAACTGAGGTTCATGGATGTATACCACTTGAGCTCAACACTGATCTCAAACTCGGAGATCCATTTGTTTTTATGCGCCTTGCTTTCTGTGTGATAGCCTTCTTTTTATATCATCATAATTTATGAAGTACCTCTCAGTAGCTACATGTAGCCCAGGTAATAATGGTGGCATAAATTTATAAGTATTAACATTTAAAATGCAAATATGTAATTCTTTTTCATGTAAAGTTTAGTAACGTGATAAAATCAATTAAGCTGACTTTGGAGCTCCCACGGACCTCATCATTAACAAAAGGTATTTTTTGTGGTCATTTCATGCCTTGACACTCAATCCGAATTTACATTTTCTCCAGGATGTTTTCTAAAAATAAAGTTTCTTTAATGCAGAAAAATTTAATCCTTTATAGATAGATGATTAATAAAACAGTTATAAAATACATTCCAACACAAAATTTATTCGACAGTTTATTAAGTAGAATACAAAAGGATTAAAATTATTGTAATGTACTTTAGTGCCAGGAAAGCTATTGTGAACTTTTAGAACATTCTAGTGTCATTCATGTTGAGCTTTTGGATTTCATTTTAACTCCTAAGAGCAGTTCCTCTGCTGATATTCTTTCAACATCAGAATGTCAAAACATCCATTTGCTCTTCTGAGTGTGAGCATAGGTATGGTGTATGTACAGTCTGTCATACACACATACTACATAGGGACTTTAGATCCTGAATTCCAGGATTCACATCCCCATGTTTCTGTTCATTCTTGACATAATACTGACCTTGCAAGGAAGTAATTTAAGCTCTTCAGATCCTCAGTTCTTAAATCTATGAAGATAGGTCTACGTACCACTCTTCCACTGAGACCCTCTTCAGCTGACAAATGAACAAACAGAAGTTAGAAAGGTGTCTGGTAAACATTACTGTTGACTCTTATGACAACTAGATGGGATTTAATGGAACAGTATTGTCAATCTTTTTCTTTCTTGAAAGAAATTACACATATCTTGAAAAGGATACTTAAGAGAAAACTTCCTGTCCAATAACAGCATTTTCCTCTACACATCTCTCAGACTTTTATTTAAGAAACTATTTAAGCTGGCAGATGGAAATGGTACGTACCAGACTTTTCAGGGCACATAAAACTTTCAGAACAGGGTGTGAGTTTCACTATGTCAATTTTTAAAATATAGCATAAAATATTAATTTGTAGCCACAAATTATGTGTGAATGCTTATAAGTGAAGTACAAGATAAACTATTCTTTTACTCAAATTTAAATTTGAAATGTTAGAGCATCTTAATTTTTAAATTATATTTTGGCGAATCTCTGTTAATATGATTTGTATTATCAGATAGTGTGGCGTAACTGCACACTCTTCTAATTCATATCTAATCACACTCCTGAGATAGTAAATCTCCAAACAGAATTCCACTTAAGCTTACTAATTATACCTATAAAACGATGAATGATGGCTACAAATTATTGGATCTGACTCTTATTCTTTATTTATTTCTCCCTAGGAGAAAGAGCACTAGATGGGGAGATTTTAGACCATAAATTATTTTCATATGTATTAAGGTGTACTGCGTTTAACTGCGATTCCATAGGATAGTTTCACATTTAATTCTGACACCTATGAAGTCATGGTGTTAGAATTAAGAAGTAGATGTTTGCTTCTCGTCATAAAATTTCAGCTTGTGTTAGTGATTACAATGTCTTTATTTTTAATGGCTTGAGATGGTTCAATGCACTTTTAGACCTGTCTGAATGTGAGAAATTATAGTCATGTCCAGCTTTAGCTCTACCAAAGCTTTATTCCCTTGCCTAGTCAAGGCTGGCTTACACCCCATCGTTAGTAATGAAAATGGATTTCATAGGTGAGTAGAAATCAGGTAAGGAACAACCTAAGAGGATGGCACATGCCTCTTCTAAACCAACAGAAGACTGGTCACAAGTGACTTCTGCCTCCCAAGTGGTGGTGGAGGCCCAACAGTGCCATATATTTCCCAAGGGAACTCAGAGATAAAAATTCCTTTTATAATGTTGCACTGTAGAATCCTGTGCAAGATGTGGGTTTCTGTATTCTCTGAAAACTAAAACAACTACAAGCAAGAAGCCTCATACATTAGTTACCTAGCACTGCACATAGACAAATCAAGAACAGCATTTTTCTTATAAGCAGAGAGAAACTGACCAATACATTTTGATTGAATGCAATGCTTTTGGCAATTCTATCCTCTGGATGCAGGGATGCTTGAAATGATATTTTAAAGGCTATTCTCCTACATCATCCTTTATGTGTATGTAAGTCAAATTATTATTGTTAAGTGAGACTCTTAAAATGTGAATATTCAAAGAATAAGAAATGTTCATGTGGTCACTGTTTGATGCAGTCAGTAAAGGCACTTGTCACCAAGCCTGATGACCTGCATTAGATCTCTGAGATCCATACAGTAGAAGGAAAAAATGATTTTTCCCTACATATTTTTCTTCATCTGCACACAAACACACACACACACACACACACACACACACACACACAGTCACACACTGCATACTCACATCTGCACACACACAGACACACTCACATCTGAACACACAGGCACACAGACAACACACACACTCACACACACACAAACACACACACACACACACACACACACAGTCACACACTGCATACTCACATGTGCACACACACACAGACACACTCACATCTGAACACACAGGCACACAGACAACACACACACTCACACACACACAAACACACACACACACACTTTCCTCCCAGATATACCAGATACCAAATATATACCTACATCTACCTCTCCCTCTCTCCCTCTCCCTCTCCCTGCCTCCCTCCCTCCCTCTCTCACTCCCCTCTCTCTCTCTCTCTCTTTCTCTCTCTCTCTCTCTCTCTCTCTCTCTCTCTCTCTCTCTCTCTCTCTCTCACACACACACACACACACACTTCCACAATTCTGTCAGTGATGCTACAATACATAGAAGTGCAAAGATATCTTTTTTATTAACTGATTTCAGAAGTCTTGCACTAATACTCCCAGGTATCATTGTTGGGTCATATTATAACTGTCTCTCGTTTTATGAGGAATCTTCCTAAAACTTCTCATTATAGCTGCACTAATGTAAAGTCTCATAAAAGCAAAAAACAAAACCAGAAACAAAACGAAACCTTTCCTGCTCAACATATCATAGAAACATACTCATATTCTCTTTTACTTTATTTAATTTAATAATCATCTTATTTATTTACATCTCAAATGTTGCCCTTCTTCTCAACCCCCTCAAAGAATTGTTTCCTCTATTTCCCCTATCTTTCTTCTCTGAGAGTGTAACCTGCCCCCTTCCCCAGTATCCTCCTTCCCTAGGGCATAAAGACTCTACAAGATTAGGCACATCTCAGGGTTGTTTGAATTTTCATTTTCATGATGACTAGGGCTGTTGAGCATTCCTTTTCTTTCTTTTATTTTCTCTCTTACAACTTTATTTTTTTTAAAAAGAGGGATACATATACAGATTTTTAAAGGCATTTTGGCATAACCCTATATGAATTTTTTTGTCAGTACTTAATTCTTTTAGAGGTTTGATAGCATGCATTGAAAACCCACTAGTTACCATAAGCAAAAAGTACATGTAGGACAGAAGGTAACATGGTAACAGTTTTCTTGGTGAGTATAGATTAAGAATAATGATCTTTGAATACCAAAAATTGCCACAAGGCTATATTCTTAGCTCTTGGATTATTAATGCTCTAAGGCCCATTGTACCACACTCTGAGAGGGTGCTATACATTCATTTTTTTCCTAAGAAGCACTGAAGCTTTCATTTCTTGGCCTTTGTTTTTCTTGAGCTTCATATGGCCTGTGAGTTGTTTCTGGGGTGTTCAGAGCTTTCTGGGGTTAGTATCCAATTATCAGTGAGTGAATATTATGTCTGTTGTGGTGGTTCCTCAGAAAATTGGACATAGTACTACCTGAAGACCCAGTTATTCCACTTCTGGGCATATACCCCAGAGATGCTCCAACATACAATAAGGACACATGCACCACAATGTTCATAGCAGCCTTATTTATAATAGCCAGATGCTGGAAAGAACCCAGATGTCCTTCAGGAGATAAATGGATACAAAAATTGTGGTATATATACACAATGGAGTACTACTCAGCTATTAGAAACAATAATTTTATGAAATTCCTAAGAAAATGGATGCATCAAGAGAATATCATCCTGAGTAAGGTAATCCAGTCACAAAAGAACAGACATAATATGAGCATTTCTTTAGATGCTTCTCTTGCTATCCCTCCGTTGAGAATTCTTTGTTTACCACTGTACCCCATTTTTAGTAAGATTGTTTGATTCTCTGCAGTCTAATTTCTTGAGTTCTTTGTATATATTGGATATTAACCCATCTATCAGATGTAAGATTGGTAAAGATTCTTTCCCAATCTCTTGGCTGCCTTTTTTGTCTTCCTGACAGTGTCCTTGGCTTACAGAAACTTTGTAATTTCATGAGTTCAGATTTGTCAGTTCTTGATCTTAGAGCACAAGCCATTGGTGTTCTGTTCAAGAAAAATTTCCCATATGCCAATATTCCCCTAACCTCTTCCCCACATTTTCTTCTAAAATTTCAGAGCACCTGATTTTATGTGGAGGTCTTTGATCCACTGGGACTTGAGCTTTGTACAGTGAGATAAGAAACGATAGATTTATACTCTTCTGCAAGCTGACTGCCAGTTGAACCAATACCATTAGTTGAAGAGGCTGTCCTTTTTCCATGAAATGCTTTTAGCTCCTTTGTCAGAGATCAAGTGACCATACGTGTGTGGGTTCATTTCTGGGTCTTTAATTCTGTTCCATTGATCTACCTGTCTATTTCTCTACCAACACCATGCAATTTTTATCATGATTTATCTCTAATAAAGCTTGAGTTCAGGGATGGTGATTTCCCCATAAGTTCTTTTACTCTTGAGAATAGATTTTGCTGCCTTATGTTTTTCTATTATTCTAAATGAATTTGCAAATTTCTCTCCTTAACTCTATGAAGAATTGAGTTGGAATTTTGATGGGAATTGCATTGAAATTGTAATTTGCTTTTGGTAAGATGGACATTTTTAATATGTTGACCCTTCCAATCTATGAGCTTGGGAGATCTTTCCATCTTCTGAAATCTTCTTCAATTTCCTTCTTCAAAGACTTGAATTTCTTGTCATACAGGTCTTTCGTTTGCTTAGTTAGGGTTACATCAAGATATTTCATATTGTTTGTGACTATTGTGAAGGATGTCCTTTCTCTAATTTCTTTCTCAGCATGTTTATCCTTTTAAGGAGAGGAAGGCTACTGATTTGAGTTTATTTTTTTAACCAGCCATTTTGCTGAAGTTGTTTATCAGCTGCAGGAATTCTTTGGTGTAATTTTGGGAGTCACTTATGTATACCATCATATAGTCTGAAAATAGTAATATTCTTAGTTCTTTCTTTCAGACTTGTATCCATTTGACTTTCTTTCCCTGTCTATGTGCTCTAGCCAGGACTCTCAGTACTATATTGAATAGGTATTGGGAGAGTGGGAAGCCTTGTCTAGTCCCCAATTTTAGTGAATTTGCTTCAAGTTTCCAAGTATTTAGTTTGATGTTGGCTGCTTGTATATTACTTTTACTATGTTAGGTATGGGTCTTGATTCCTGATTTTTCCAAGACATTTAACATGAATGTGTGTGGAATTTTCCCAAGTGCTTTCTCAGCATCTAGTGAGATGATCGTTTTTTTTTTTTTTTTTTTTTTTGAGTTTGTTTATATGGTGGATTAACTTGATGGATTTCTGAACATTGAATCGTTCCTGAGATGAAGGCTACTTGATTATGGTGAATGATGATTTTGATGTGTTTATTAATTTGGTTTGCAAGAATTTTATTTAGTATTTTAGAATAGATGTTCATGAGAGAAATTGGTCTGAAGTTCTCTTTCTCTGTAGGGTCTTTGTGTGGATTAGGTATGAGTAAAATTGTGGCTTCAAAGAATCAGTTGGGTAGTGTTTCTTCCATTTCTATTTTGTGAAAATGTTTGGATAGTCTTCTATGATAAAATTCTGCACTGACCCCATATGGTCCTAGGGTTTTTTTTTTTTTTTTTTTTTTTTTTTTTTTTTTTTTTTTTTGGCTTGGGAGGGTTTTAATAACTGCTTATCTTTCTTTAGGGGGTTCGGGGACAGTTTAGATGGTTTATCTGATTCTGATTTAACTTTGTTATCTGGTATTTGTTGAGAAATTGGTCCATTTCCTCTAGACTTTCCAGTTTTGTTGAGTATAGCCTTTTGTGGTGAAATCTGATGGTTTCTAGAATTCCCTTGGCTTCCTTTGTTATGTCTCCCCTTTCATTTTTGATTTTCTTTTTTTTTTTAATTGAACAACCTTATTTTTAAAAGCAAAGATAAATGTACAGATTTTAAGCATTTTTGCATAAAAGTATACGAATACATTTTTGTCAGTACTTGGTTTTTTTACAGGTTTGATAGTGTACATTAAGATCTTACTAGTTACAATGAGCATAAAGTACATGTAACACAAGACGTAACCTGGAATTAGTCAAAGTTTTTTTGGTATGTAAAGATTAAGCATAATGATTTTTCATTTTCTTTTTTTTTTTCTTGAACTTCAGATAGTCTGTAAGTTGTTTCTGGGGTGTTCAGAACTTTCTGGGGTTAGTATCCAATTATTAGTTACTGCATATTATGTCTGCTCATTTGTGACTGGGTTACCTCATTCCTGGTCAAATTCATTTGGTGTTCTGTAGGCTTCTTGTATGCTTCTGGTCATCTCATCTTAAGGTTAGAAAATTTTTCTGCTTTGATTTTGTCCAGTATATTTACTGGGCCTTTTATGTGATACTCTTTATCCTCTTCTACCCCTATTATCATTAGGTTTGGCCTTCTCATTGTATCCTGGATGTTCTGGATGTTTGGTTTAGAAGCTTTTTGATTTTTCCATTTTTTTCTGACTCCTGTGTCAATGTTTTCTATATTGTCTTCTGCCCTCTTCCATCTTTTGTTTTTTTTTTTTTTGTTTTTTTTTAAACAACTATATTTTACAAAAGAAAGATAAATGTACAGATTTTAAACATTTTTTGCTTAAAACTATACATTTTTGTCAGTACTCTTTTTCAGATTTTAACATAATTTTTACATAACACTATATGAATATATTTTTGTCAGTACTTGATTTTTTTCAAGGTTTGATAGTATGCCTTGAAAACTTAATAGTTACAATGAGCATAAAGTACATGTAAAACAAAGTGTAACATAGAAATAGTTAAAGTTTTCTTGTTTGGTAAATATTTTTTTGTTTTGTTTTGTTTTCTTTATTTCTTGGACTTCATACAGTCTGTGAGTTGTTTCTGGGGGAGTGCAAGTTTCTGGGGTTAGCATCCCACGATCATTGACTGCATATTATGTCTGTTCTTTTGTGACTGGGTTATCTTACTCAGGATGATAATCTCTAGATGCAGCCATTTTCTTAAGAATTTGGTAAAGTCATTGTTTCTGGTGGCTGAGTAGTATTCCATTGTGTATATGTACCACAATTTTTGTATCCATTCATCTTCTGAAGAACATTGGGTTCCTTCCAGCTTCTGGCTATTATAAATAGAGCCGCTATGAACATTGTGGTGCATATATCTTTGTTGTGTATTAAAGTGTCTCTGGGGTATATGCCCAGAAGTGGAAGACCTGGGTATTCAAGTAGTACTATATCCAATTTTCTGAGGTATTGCCAGACTGATTTCCAGAGTGGTTGTATTAGCTTGCAACCCCACCAACAGTGGAGAAGTGTTCCTCTTTCTCTGCAACCTTGCCAGCATCTGCTGTCATCTGATTTTTGGATCTTAGCCAATCTGACTGGTGTGAGGTGGAATCTCAGGGTTGTTTTGATTTGCATTTCCCTGATGGCTAAGGATGTGGAGCACTTCCTCAGATGTTTCTTGTCCATTGTGTTCCTCAACTGAAAATGATTTGTTTAGCTCTGTACCCCATTTTTAATAGGGTTATTTGATTCTCTGGTGTTTAGCTTTTTGAGTTCTTGTATACCTTGGATATTAGGCCTCTATCTGATGTGGAGTTGGTAAAGATCTTTTCCCATTCTGTTGGTTGCCGTTTTGTTTTCTTTATGATGTCCTTAGCCTTACAGAAACTTTGCAATCTCATTAAGTCCCATTTGTTAATCTTTGACCTTAGAGCTTGAGCCATTGGTGTTTTGTTCAGGAAATTTTCTCCTGTGCCTATGTGTTCTAAAGTTTTCCCTACTTTCTCATCTAATAGTTTCAGTGTATCTGGTTTAATGTGGAGATCTTTGATCCACTTACACTTGAGCTTTGTACAAGGAGATAAGAAAGGGTCTATTTTCACTCTTTTGCATGCTGAGTGCCAGTTGGATTACCACCATTTGTCGAATAGGCTGTCCTTTTTCCATTGAATATTTACTGCTCCTTTGTCAAAAATCAGGTGACCATATACATGAGGGCTCATTTCTGGATCTTCTATTCTATTCCATTGATCCACTTGCCTATTTCTGTACCAGTACCATGCAGTTTTCAGCACAATTGCCTTGTAATATAGCTTGAGGTCAGGGATAGAGATTCCTGCAGAAGTTTTATTATTGTTTAGGATGGATTTCGCTATTCTAGGTCATTTGTTATTCCATATGAAATTGCACATTGATCTTTCCAATTCCATGAAGAACTGGGTTGGAATTTTGATGGGGATTGCATTGAATCTGTAAATTGCTTTTGGTAGGATGGCCATTTTTAAGATGTTGATTTTTCCAATCCATGAGCATGGGAGATCTTTCCATTTTCTGAGATCCTCCTCAATTTCTTTCTTTAGAGGTTTGAAGTTCTTGTCATACAGGTCCTTCACTTGCTTAGTTAGATTCACACCAAGGTATTTCATAGTTTTTGTGACGATTGTGAAGGGTACCTTTTCCTTAATTTCTTTCTCCACATGTTTGTCCTTTGAGTATAAGAAGGCTACTGATTTGTTTGAGTTAATTTTGTATCCAGCCAATTTGCCAAACTTGTTTATCAGCTGTAGGAGTTCTCTGGTGGAATTTTTGGGATCACTTAAGTACACTATCATGTCATCGGCAAAGAGTGATGTTTTTATCTCTTTTTTTCCGATTTATATCCCCTTGATCTCCTTTTGCTGTCTAATTGCTCCAGCCAGGACTTCCAATACTATGTTGAATAGGTAGAGGTAGAGTGGGCAGCCTTGTTGAGTCCCTGATTTTAGTAGGATTGCTTCAAGTTTCCCGCCGTTAAGTTTGATGTTGGCTGTTGGTGTGCTGTATATTGCTTTTATTATGTTTAATTATGGACCTTGGATTCCTGTTCTTTTCAGGACTTTTAACATGAAGGGGTGTTGGATTTTGTCAAATCCTTTCTCAGAGTCTAGTGAGATGACCATGTGATTTTGATCTTTGAGTTTGTTTATATGGTGGATTATGTTGATGAATTTCCTTATGTTAAACCATCCCTGCATCCCAGGGATGAAGCCTACTTGGTCATGATGAATGATCGTTTTGATGTGTTCTTGGATTCGGTTTGCAAGGATTTTGTTGAGCATTTTTCATCAATGTTCATAAGTGAGATTGGTCTGAAATTCTCTTTCCTTGTAGGGTCTTTGTGTGGTTTAGATATGAGGGTTATTGTAGCCTCAAAAAATAAGTTGGGTAATATTCCATCTGATTCTATCTATTGGAATAATTTGGCGAGTATTGGTGTTATATCCCAATAAATGTCTGATAAAATTCTGCACTGAACCCGTCTGGACCTGGGCTTATTTTGGTTGGGAGGCTTTTGATGACTTCTTTTTCTTTAGGTGTTATAGGGTTATATAGATGGTTTACATGGTCCTGGTTTAACTTTGAGATCTTGTATCTGTCTAGGAATTCATCCATTTCCTCCAGATTTTCCAATTTTGTGGAGTACAAGTTTTTGTAGTAGGATCTGATGATTTCTTGATTTTCCTCAGTTTCAGTTGTTATGTCTCCACTTTCCGTTCTGATTTTATTAATTTGGATACTCTCTCTGCCCTCTAGTTAGTCTGGCTAGGGGTTTGTCAATCTTGTTGATTTTCTCAAAGAACAAACTCTTGGTTTTGTTGATTTTTTCAATGGTTCTTTTTGTTTCTATTTGGTCTATCTGCCCTAATTTTGATTATTTCTTGCCGTCTACTCTTTTTGGGTATATCTGCTTCCTTTTGTTCTAGAGTTTTTAGCTGTGTTCTCAGGTTGCTGATGTAGGCTCTCTCCAGTTTGTTTTTGGAAGCACTTAGGGCTATGAGTATTCCTCTCAATACTGCTTTGATTGCATCCCATAGGTTTGGGTATGTTGTGTTTTGGTTTTCATTGAATTCTAGAAAATTCTTAATTTCTCTCTTTATTTCTTCTTTGACCCTGCTATTGTTTAACAGAGCGTTGTTTAGTTTCCATGTGTATGTGGGCTTTTTGTTGTTTTTGTTGTTGTTAAAGACCAGCCGTAGACCATGGTGATCTGAGAGGATGCATGGGAGTATTTCAATCTTTTTATATCGATGGAGGCTCATTCTGTGTCCAATTATGTGGTCAATTTTCGAGAAGGTGCCATGGTGAGAAGAAGGTGTATTCTTTTACTTTAGGATAATA
Organism: Micromys minutus; assembly: GCF_963924665.1. NCBI lineage: Eukaryota > Metazoa > Chordata > Mammalia > Rodentia > Muridae > Micromys > Micromys minutus. The sequence continues at coordinate 23,475,782 of NC_137974.1, read as the reverse complement.
TGTTCTGTATATATCTATTAATTCTAGTTGGTTCAAAGTCTCTGCTAGTTTTTCAGTGTCTTTTTTCAGTTTCTGTTTCCATGATCTGTCCATTGGTGAGAGTGGGGTATTAAAGTCTCCCACTATTATTGTGTGGGGTGAGATGTATTTTTTGAGCTTTAGTAGGGTTTCTTTTATGAATGTTGGTGCTTTTTTATTTGGAGCATATATGTTAAGGATTGAGAGTTACTCCTGATAGATTTCTCAGGTAATGAGTAAAAAGTGTTTTTTCTTATCTTTTTTGATAACTTTTTGTTGGAAATGTACTTTATTTGATATTAGAATAGTCACTCCATCTTGCTTCTTGGAGCTGTTTGCTTGGAATGTTTTTTCCCACCCTTTTACTCTGAGAGAGTGTCTGTCTCTGTCTCTGAGATTAGTTTCCTGTATGCAGCAAAAGGCTGGATTTTGTTTATGTATCCAGTCTGATAGTCTATGTCTCTTTATTGGGGAGTTGAGTCCATTTATGTTAATAGATATCAAGGAATAGTTGTTTCTGTTTCCTGCCATTATTACTTTTTTGGGTTGAGTTGTGTCTTTGTTTTTTTCTTCTTTTACTTTTCTTGTTTAGGAGTTTTCTTGTTTTTACTAGGCTGTACTTTCCCTCATTGTATTGGGTTTTCCACCTATAATTCGTTGTAGTGCTGGGTTTGTGGTCAGCTATTGTGTGAATTTTGATTTGTCTTGAAATATCTTCGTCTCTCCATCGATGGTGATTGATAGTTTTGCTGGGTATAGCAACTTAGGCTGGCACTTGTGCTCTCTTAAGGAGTGCATGATGTCTGTCCAGGCTCTTCTAGCTTTCATAGTCTCTGTTGAGAAATCAGGTGTGAGTCTGATTGGCCTGCCTTTATATGTTACCTGACCTTTTTCCCTTACTGCTTTTAGTATTCTTTTCTTGCTTTGGGCACTTGATGTTTTTACTATTATGTGTTGGGAAGTATTTCTTTTCTGGTCCAACCAATTTGGAGTTCTGAAGGCTTCTTTTATGCTCATGGTCATCTCATTCTTGAGGGTATGGGAGTTTTCTTCTATGATTTTGTTGAAGATATTTACTGTGCCTCTTAGTTGATACTCTTCTCCGTCTTCTATTCTTATTATCCTTAGATTCGGTTTTCTCATTGTGTCTTGGATATCCTGGACATTTTGGGTTAGAAGCTTTTTGTTTTTTGCATCTTCTCTGGCTGTTTTGTCTATGTTTTCAATGTTGTCTTCTGCCCCCGAGATTCTCTCTTCGATCTCTTGTAATTTATTGGAAATGCTTGCTTCTGTGACTCCTGATTTCTTTTTTTTTTTTTTTTTTTTGGTGTTCTGCCTCTAGGGTTATCTCTTTTAGCGTTTTCTTTATTGTGTCAATTTCTGTTTTAATTTCCCTCTTCCTTTCCTTTATTTCTTTTGTTCTGTTTTCCTCTAGTTCTTTGAGTTCTTTGAGTGTTTTTCTTGTTTCTTCTTTAAAAGCTTCTGAATCTTTTTGCTTTTCCTCCCTTTCTTGTTCAAGTATCTTTATCAGTATCTTGAGGTATGATTTCAGGTCTGTGTCTTCGTTTTCTGGAGTGTTTGGAATTCCAGTGTTTGCTGTTATGGGAGAGCTGGGTTCTGGTGTTGCTAGCTTGTCTTGGTTTCCTTGGAATATACTCTTTCGCTTTCCTCTTGCCATTTTGTTGTCAGTGATACGTTCTTGCCTTTCCCTTGTATCTGGTCTGTGTCCCTGGATCTCCGCTGGTCCAGGTGTCAGATGGGCCGAGCCCTGTTTTATGCCTCAGAGTCGTCGGGTGGAAACAGAAGTTCTAAATTTCTGTTCCCAGTGGCTGGATCAGGCAAGTCAGGGCAGGGCAAGGCAGGGGGTGCACTTTCAGTGTGCACTCAGCAGAGATCCCTCCGTTCCCCTGCAGCCTAGGTCTCCCACTCACCAGTTTTCAGCCTTTACGAGCTCCCCGTTCTGGGTAGCAGATGGGCTGGGCTCTGCTCTGTGTCATCTCTTCCATCTTTTTAAACTGCTGTTGATACTTGCAATAAGGCTCCTGGTTTCTTTCCTAGGTTTTCTATCTCCAAGGTTGTTTCCACTTCTGATTTCTTTATTGATTCTTTTTCCATTTTCAATTCCTTCACCTGTTTGGTTGTGTTTTCCTGTAACTCTTTGAGTAATTTTTGTGTTTTGTCTTTAATGGCTTCTACTTGTTTACTTGTATTCTTCTAGTTCTCCTTTAATTGTTTAAGGGAATTATTCATGTGCTTTTTAAGGACCTCCATCATTGTCATGAAGTATGATTTTTAAGTCCATATCTTGTTTTTCCAACATGTTGGGAAATCAACTACTTGCTGTGGTGGGAGAACTGGGTACTAATGTTGCAAGGTTGTCGTGGTTTCCATTGCTTAGGTTCTTGTGTTTCCTCTTGCCATATTGTTATTTGTTGGTACTAAGTGATCTTGTCTCTGACAGAAGCTTGTCTCTCCTGTGGGTCTGAGAGCCTGTGGGCTCAGGAGGTAGATTGCTCCTGGTTGTTTGGCTTTTAGTGGGCAGGCAGAGAGTTCTGATGGTAGTGACTATGCTCTGTCTCTGTGGGTTCCGATGGGAGAGTGCATTTGAGGCTCTTCTGGGTGTTTAACAGCCTGAGGGTAGGCCCTGAGTTTTGATAGCAATGACCTGGTTCTTTCTCTGGGCTGGAATGGACATGATCCCAGAGAGCACCTCGATTTTTACACCTCAAAATTCCTGTTGTTCCCTTCCAGGATAGCTGGTGGGGAGGGGCATGAGGTGAGCTTACAGTGGGCTCAGGTGGGAGAGAGCTTGTGAGGCTATTCTGGGTGCTCAGGTGGGCAAGCAGTGAGTCCTGACGGTGGTGACTTGGCTCCCTCTTTAGGCTGGAACCGACAGACTGCTTTTTAATAGCTGAATAGTATTCCATTGTGTAAATGAACCACATTTTCTATATTCATTTTTCAATTGAGGGACATCTGGGTCATTTTCAGTTTCTGGCTATTGAGAATCAGGATGCTATGTACTGAGTAATTTGAGATGATATTGTGGTTTAGGTTGTTTTCCTAATATGTTTTAATGTACTGATCTTTGAGACAGGCTACAGATTATGTACCTTGGCTTTCCTTGAACTCTCTAAGTAGACTTGGCTGGTCTCAGAGTCATCAAAATCTGCCTATTTTGCTTATGGAGTATTGGAATTAAAGGTGTGTGCTCTGATTTACAAATTTTAAATTGTTTTATTTGTTATTGTTCCTGCTACTGCTCTCTATTTTCTCACCATTGAACTGTTTAATCTCCCAATATTTTTGGATATGAACTTCTGCGCTGATGCACACATTGTGAATATCTTTTCCCAAATGTCCCTTGTACTGTGGAAGTCTTTTGCTCTGATGCCATCTGGTTTGTCTATTTATGTTTTGTTGCCTGTCCCTTTGGGGTTCGGTTGAGAAAGACCTTGTTCAAGTTTATATCGCTACTTACTTTCCTAATTTTGTCGTTAATGTTTGCAGTCTCTGTTTTTTTTTTTTCTTTAAACGTTCCATACATTTTTAATGTATATTTTGAAGGAGAAATGAGGTAAAGCCCCAATTCAGCTGTTGAAATGAAACTTTTTGAACATCGTCGGCTGTGGAAATCTACTCCATTTACATTTCGCATACCATTTTTTGAAACATCAATTGATCTGCTTCCATTTACTGTGGATGCTCTTGTTGTTTCCCTATACTGTGAGTCTCTTTACCTTTTACTCTTTTGTTATTGTTGGTCTGACAAAGCGATGCTATGTATCTTATTATGGCCGAGCTGTAGAGTTCCGTATCCATCGGTGTGATCCAGGATCATTTGCTCATAATTGGTTTAGCTTCTCATTGTTCTTCATTGTTCAATAAGTATAGTTTGGAATTTATGTTTAATTTTATTTTATAATTTATTTTTTTCACTCTGTACTATTACTATATAGAAGCCTATATATATCCACTACATATATCCACATGATTAAGCTAATTATTCACATATTACAAATGCATCTCATAAATGAAAGCTCTAAATATTCTAAAATTATAATTCTTAAAACATAATGAAATCATAGAGTCGGGGTTCTTGAATCTCCTGACAACATGGTTGTCATGTGGTCTACATTCCTAAGGCTCCTGCAGAGGAGGCCATTATGGAGAATGGAAAAAGGCAGACAGACTTGTTCCTTCACAGTGTGAGCCCACAGCAACCAGAGAGTTACCCCTGAACTCTTTAGGAGAGTGAAGCTTTTAAAAATTCCTGCTCAGAAAAGCACCAAATTTATCTTATGCACATCCTCTTGAATTTTCACAGTTCCTGCTTAAAAATTTAATTAGGGTAAAAATGCTCCAATAAAAGCAAGCCATAACTCACATAAAGAACTTAGGCAAACATCACTAATCCTTTGTTGAGTCCAATGGACTTCATAAAATTTATATACATCTAACATTTAGAGTCTAAAGACACCCATAAAATGTACAATATTTTTCTAAAATATAGAAGCATTAGTAATTCTAATGAAATTGATACTAGTTAAAGTTTATTGATTCAGCTCTAACTCTCAAGATATTTTAGGAGTGCCATGAAAATTAAGTTATATATTATTTAAATAAATGTACAAAATATGTGTCACTAAATTTTATCATATGAATCATGGATAACTTGAAATTATCAAACTACGCCTCTATCCTGTATTATATCTATATTTAAAGGCTAGAATACTATATAAGGCATATACATATTCATATTTTGACTTTCTGAGAGAATTCATTTTCTGCTCTTTTGATTATAAAACCCTCTTGTGCATTATTGCCAATTGTGCACAAGATATTGTGCAATATCTGAAAACTAAAATTTATACAGAAAACTTAAACTGTGGAAGTTTTGATTTTTTGAAAGATGTGCCATTGTAGCATCTTCTTCTAAAAAAATGAATCTTTTGAAACATGCTTCTGAATAGATTTTTGTGCATTCAGACCACAAACGAGGTGAGTTAATTTGCAGATGTGTTTGCTAGTCACATAAGATTTGTTAGTCCATGTCTGAGAAGCTTGATATACTACCTATATAATTTATATGTTTTTGATAAGACCATATAGATAAACATTATGTTGTGTTCTCATTGTGGTTGCGATTACTGTGATAAAACACCACAAACCAAAGAAAGTTGGGAAGAAAAGGATTTGTTTTGTTTATACATTCCTATCATGCACCGTCATCTAAGTAAGTCATAAGAGGAGCTTACTTCAATAGGGCAGGAATCTTGAGCTACTGCAGGGGCCATTGAGGGCTGCTACTTACTAGTTTACTTCCTATAGTTTGCCCACCCAGAGTTGCTACAAAACTTAGGACTATGAGTTAAGGACAGGCACCAGGAACAGTGGCCAGATCTTATGAAGGCATTTTCTCAGTTAAGATTTTCTGCCTTTTTGGTTTTCTTCTTTTTTTAACACTCAAGATTTTTATTCTCTTTCTGGTCCACACTTCTATTTTTCCACATTCCAAACCTTCTTCTCACATCCACCCCCATTCACTGTCTACAGGAGGATGTCCCCACCCTACCCATCTTGCCAGACCTCTAACCTCCTTGGGGCCTCCAGTCTCTTGAGGGTTAGGTGAATCTTCTCTGACTGAAACCAAGACCCAACAGTACTCTGCTGTATATGTTTTGGAGATTTCACATAAACTAGTGTATGTGTCTGATTGGTGACCCAGGGTTTAAGAGATTATGGGGGACCAGGTTATTGAGACTGCTGGTCCTCTTACATGGTTATCCTCTCCTCGGCTTACTACAGTTTTCCCCTAATTCAACCACAGGGGTCAGCAGTTTCTGTCAATTGGTTGGGTGTAAATATCTGCATCTGACTCTTTCATCTGCTTTTTGGGTCTTTTGGAGGACAATCATGACAGGTTCCATGGTGTGAGTGCTCCACAGCCTCAGTAATGGTGTCAGGCCTTGGGGTTTCTCCTTGAGAGGTCCGCTTTTGGACCTGATCATGGACCTTTTCCTCAGGCTCTTTTCCAATTCTATCCCTGCAGTTCATTCAGACAGGAATGATTATGGGTCAGAGTTTTGACTGTGGAATAGCAACCCCATCTCTCACTTGATGTCCTATTTTTCTGCTGGAGGTGGGCTCTCCCCACTGTATGGCATTTCATCTAAGGTTTTTCCCATTGAATCCTGTGGGTCTCTCACCTCTCAAGTCCAAGATATGTTCTGGAGAGTCCTCCCAACCTCTTACCTTCCAAGGTAGCCTGTTTCCATTCTTTCTACAGGCCCTCAGAGATTCAGTCTGCACCCCCCCCCCCTACACACACAATACCTGATCATGTTTCTTCCCTTCTCCCACCCTATTATCACCCCAGGCCCCTCCTCACTTCCTCTTGTGATTGCTTTCCATCCAAGTGTGATTGAGGTGTTACTCACTTGGATCCTTCAGCTTGTTGAACTTCTTGAGTTCTGTGGATGGTATCTTGGGTATTCTGTGCTTTTATTGTGGATAATATCCACATATCAGCAAATGAATACTGTGCATATCCTTTTGTGTTTGAATTGCATCACTTAACATGATATTTTCTAGTTCCATCCATTTGCCTGGAAAACTCAGGATATCCTCATTCTTAATGGCTGCATAGTACTCCACTGTGTAAATGAACCACATTTTCTGGATCCATTCTTTTGTTGTGTGACATCTGGGTTGTTTCCAGCTTCTGGCTATCACAAATAAGACTGCCATAAACATATTGGAACAAGGGCCTTGGAGGCATGGTGGTACATCTTTTGGGTATATTCCTAAGAGTGGTATTGTTGAGTCATCTATTTCCGATTTTCTGAGGAACCTGAAAATTTCCAAAGTGGTTGTACCAGTTTGCAATCTCATCAACAATGGCAGAGGGTTCTTCTTTCTCTACATCCTTGCCAATATGTGTTGTCTCCTGAAGTTTTGATCTTGGCCACCTTGATAGGTGTAAGGTGAAATCTCAGGGTCCTTTTGAATTAGCATTTTTCTTATCATTAAGAACTTTGGACATTTCTTTAGGTATGTCTCAGCCATTTTAGATTCCTCTGTTGTAAATTTTCAGTTTAGTTCTGTACCCTATTTTTTAATTGGGTTGTTTGATTATTTTTTTGGTGGCTACCTTCTTAAAGTTTTCTGCTCTCATATGACTCTAACTTAAGTCAAGTAGACACAAAACTATCTAGCACATGTTTGCTTCTAAGAGAGGTATTGGATAGTTTCTAAAATATTTGTCAAAGTAAAATTCTAATCCCCCTCTTTTTCTTAAACCTAAAACAGCATATTAAATCCAAAACAATATTATATAGGAGAGTAAAGGTAATTGTAATTAATTCAACATAAAGTAATGAATAAACGGGAAATACACATTTGAAATTCAATTGGAAACTCAGAGGGTATAGGACATGAAAATCAAAAGCAGTACTTAGTACTTTTCCCTGTGTAGCTTGGGAAAGAGATATAAGCTAGAGTAGTGAATGAGCTTTGTTAGGTTAACATGATATAACAATAATATGTAGACTGAGTTGTCCAGTAAGCACCTTGCAATAATATAGAGCTGAGATTTTATTGTGTAGTTTAGTGAAGAAGCAGGATTTTGGCATCACTGAAGGTAGAACCCTTTCCTTTGAAAAGAGATTCTTTATGCACAGATTTCAAGCCATTTTGTTAACCACCATTCCATCCAAGAAAAGTCCACGTAGTAAGGCAATGTTAGAGTACTATTTAAATCACTAAGAAATCATACATTTTTCAACAATTCACACCACCCTTGTTTGTAACAAATGATTTTACCAATTTGAGAACATAATACAAAATATTTTGTCATGGCACTTAAGAAGGGTAGAATGAATTTTGCACATAAAACTGAAAGTAATAAAGGCAAGACCAGAATTTTTACACTGTTAGTTTATGTATAAAAAAGTAGAATATTGTATGGTGAAAATACATAGTCATATGTTAGATAATTCATATTTGACTTATTTATTTTGCAAGTGTTGATTCTGCAGACTTGAGCTATGACAAACTGTCAATGTAACTCTTGCATTAAGAGACATGTATTTTTCATGATATTGTTTATATGGCAATATCTTAGAATTTCAGTCCTTTCAAGTAATTCAAGTGCATTAGAGTCATAAACAAAAGCAGCAATAATTTCTTTTTCCTGTAAGCTTTTCCATCTGATGCATAGATTTTTTGTGATATTTGAACAAAGTAATGCATTTTTATTTTGGTGAGAGAAAAGTAAAAATTATACTCATTCTTTAAACTTGGTATACAAGTGTTCTGAATTATCAAAACAAATTGTACATTTTACCAAAAGAAGCAGTGTTATGCTATGTTTAGGCTTCTTAGTATAAAAAGCAATGAATAACAGATTCAACAAATGTCAACTTAGGGTTATGTCACATTGTACATTTTCAAATGAGCCCTGAACTGCTGAAGAAGAAGAAGAAGAAGAAGAAGAAGAAGAAGAAGAAGAAGAAGAAGAAGAAGAAGAAGAAGAAGAAGAAGAAGAAGAAGAAGAAGAAGAAAAAGAAGAAGAAGAAGAAGAGGGAAGAAGAAGAAAAGGAGGAGGAGGAGGAGGAGGAGGAGGAGGAGGAGGAGGAGGAGGAGGAGGAAGAGGAGGAGGAGGGGAGGAGGGAAGAGGAAGATGAAGGGAGAGAAAACTAGACCTGTAAACAGTAAACAGTGCAGGATAAAATCAAGAAACCTTTGCAAAGCAATAATATATTTTGGAAAAAGATCAAAAGTAGGGCAAGCTTTAGCGAAGTGTTGCATCCTAATATTTTGATAATTCTACAAACATTTCACTGAAATGGAGAAATAGATTTGCCTCATTGAAATAAAGGTTTGTTATTGAAAATTTTAATGTAAAAATGTTCATTTTTATAAACACCTTGGTAAAAGTCAGTGTGCAATTGTAAATGACCTCTGAAAGACTGGGATAGAGTGTCTATGGTGGGAAATAAAACTTAGTTGTAGAGTGCTTTTGGCATAATGGGAATGGCTTCCTTCAGTTTATAGGCCTCCTCTTCCCTTACCTTTATTCAAGATGCAGTAATCAGCTCAGTGACTTGAGTTAATGTGATGCACATCACAATCAGCAGTGATGGGAAAATGAGGCAGCAGCAACAGGAACCACAACCACAGGTTGTAAATTGGAAGGGAAATGGGAGCCTATGCTATTGTGACCCACGGTGGAATTTCATAGTGGGTATGAAACATATATTAACATATATCATCTTACTAAATATATGCACATTTGTTATTGGAAGCTTTGAATGTTTCATTGTAAATGTCCCTATTGCTTAAGACTATAAAAATATTTGGCAATCTAGTGGTATTTAATAAGTGCGGAAAACAAACTGGAACTCACTTAGATTAAAAGTCTAAAGTGCTCCAATGCTTCCTGAATTTCTTAATTCCTAGAAACAGACACAATTTATAAAATGCTGAATTGACCATTAGCAATGCATATTTCTGTGATAGCACATTTGTACTTTTTCCCTTTGCTCTCCACTCTAGGAGACATTTAGTGTCTTACATTTGTTATTATTTATAGCCAGTTTGTTTATATTTTCATGATTTATTTGTAAAACATGTAGTCTATTCCATTAGATAAAACATGCTATGATAAACATTTTAAAATTGCAAGACACCAGATTTCCCCAGACTCAATCCTAACTATCTTCCCTGAATTCAGCCTTTTGAGAGACAGTTAATAGTTTGTCCTGTTTCTTATTGTATCTAGTCCTTGAAATGTTTTTGTGGTTTTTCTGTTGATTATTCATTATTCACTAACACAGTGTGCACACGCTTAATTGATGTCAGCATTGTCACATGAGATAAATCTTTAGATTTTAAGGAAGCATTGCGAATTTAAATTCACCCATGGCTATAAACCACTTGATAACAAAAATATTTTCTTTACATGGGGACTCACCTATTTTCCTTAGGACCAAGTTGAACTCAGGGAATTATAAAAGTAAATGTTATAAGAGAGTGCTATGTAACACCCTGGGATGGGCAGATAATCAGTTACAGAGCAGAGTGTTCTGACACACTTGCTACTGTCCTGGGAAGTTTCAGTCTGGAAATCAAAATATTGAGGTGTGTGTGTGTGTGTGTGTGTGTGTGTGTGTGTGTGTGTGTGTGTGTGTGTGCAGGTGTGTGGTGGGTTTTAGAGGCGGCATTGTTGTTCCCTATTTTTTTGACTTTTGGTTTTATTTCTAAGATATAGTGAAATAGCATCATAATAAAATAATACTGTTAGACTTTACAAAAAACATATTTTATTCTGAAGATATCAAATCACCCCAAGATAATACAAGTCAATTTTACTCGATAAACAAATGGCACATTTATACATGTATGTCTGAGTGTGTGCAAAACAAATCTTTAGAAAGTGTCAATATAAACTTTTTTTTACTTAGAATAATTAGATATTATCAACCCTTGGTATTTTTTAATTTAGTTTTGTTTGTGATAACCAAGGAAATAGTCCTTTGTGAGGTATGAAATTTGATCCTGCTAGTCTCTCATGGGAAAAACAATGTGGAGTTTGGGTTGGTGACTTTACTTGTCTTGGAGTTGAGCTTTCACTCTCTTCTATATTCTTGAGCAAAGTCAACAAAGGCATACTGAAAACACTAGGATACATAGGGAGAGATCATTTCTTCCTATAACTCTGCTGTTGTTGTTTTTCTGTAAGAGAGGACTAATAGTCTACAACAAACTTCAACAAAGCTTTGTGGCTTAAAGACTTGGTGTCCTTGTGGTTTCTATATGCAGCAAAGCTTATCTAGATTTCTGCCTAGCAATCCTTCTGAGACTGCAGTAAAGCATTAGAATATGCCCCATCCTCTGTAGCCTAGTCTGAGGCTCCACTGCAAAGCTGAGAAGGCCCTGTTGGTGAGCTTCTCAGCCACAGAGTTCTCCAGGTATGGGCCTCTGTTCTTTGCTAGGCATTAGCTTGATGTTTAGTTGATCCTGTTCTACATAAGATTAACGTAAAGGACAGTTTACTAAATAACAACTTTTTTCAGTTTGCAGAAGTGAAAATACCTAGAGGCATCAGCCATGTGGATGTCATAGTCTTTATTGACCAGGTCTTGAAAGTGATCTCCAGTTGTTTATTCTATATTTTCGTCAATACAAATAAGTGATTAAATACTATGTACTCTTTAGGAGCCGTGATCACATAACAGTTTAAGATAGGGGACCGGGGTATTGCTGTCTACTCTATAGGATGCCAATAACAAGGCCATACAGAGAAAGAAATATAAACTTATCTGAGGAAAATAGAATTGACCACTTAATGGATTCAGAATTATATCTAACATTTCACCAGATGTTTCTGTCAGTTACAGATACTAATCTTATCCTTGACTGGTAAATTTTACATCATAAACTTTACTTTCTGGATTTTGATTCAGTTCAAACACTCTAATAATTCTTTGTGTGTGTGTATGTGTGTGTATGTGTGTGTGTGTGTGTGTGTGTGAATTTACATATATATTATTCATTATGTATATATAATTTAGATATCAGATTTCCTTGTCTGTTTGCTTGAATACTGTGTATTATAACTTTACATCTCTGAACCGGACCCTCTACATAAATTCTAAAGCATAAAGGAGCACCTTATTTAATAGTGCATTTATAGGATGTGATTTTTCTTACCCACATACTTTCTGAACAATGCTTGTTGGTTACATTAGTCAATATATGAAGAAAAGCTGCTCCCCACAGTAATGTCATTTCTGTCAAAACTGTACATATTAGAGAAATCTTTCACTAAAGGTTGCTTATCACTCCAAAGCCCAGAATTTCAGTTGAGCTCTATGTAAATACATTAAGGCAGCCTTTGGAGGCTCAGAACTCCATTCACTCACAATTACCTTCTTAAACAAATATAACCTTTATGAAAATTACCGAATTCGGCATGTACAGAAAATAGAAAATGCTAACCACTTACAATGATGATTTGTTTCTTTCTTGCAAGCAGGAGAAAAATCACAAAGCTCTGACGGGAGCTGCCTTTCTAATTACCACCTTAAGTTATGCCCCCACCCAGAAAGAACACATGATTGTATTCTGAAAGCAGAATGTATTTTCAGGAATTTGCCTGTCATTCATAGTTCTCAGAGGATGAAAGGGGGGGGGGGGGCTTGATTTGTAAAGTCCCTGCTTCCCTGCTCTGACCTATTGTACTGTAGAAAACATGGGACCTCTTTCTATATATGCCTTGCTTTTAGCAAGCAGTATCCAAGCATCACTCTGCTTCAGATGGGCCCATAGTGATAGTCCTCTCCCATCCTCATGTCTTCTTGCTCTGGGAAAGAAAAAAGAAAAAAGAAAGATGGTAATAAGAGATTCCATTGTGTTTTGCTTTGCTAGAGGTGGGAGGTCTCACCTCCAATCGAGAGAAGGTAACCTATGTGAATAATACTACATTCTGACTTGCTGGTACATTAACCATCCTGATGGGTTCTAGTTTCTGACTAATGAATGCTTAATTAAAATGTTCACAAACACACAAACACTTTATCAGAGCTGACCTATCAGCACCGTGCCTTTTCTTTATTTATAGAAGAAACATAACTTTAAATAGCTTTGTTTCCTTTTTTAATTCTTCTTCGAGTCCACGTTTCATAAATCCATCCTGCTACCCTATCTGCACAAGGATGTCCCAAACCCCTACTGCCCCACCCCACCAGATCTATAAACTCCCTAGGACCTCCACTCTCTTTAGGTTTAGGTGCATCTTCTCTGACTGAACAAAGACACAGCAGTCCTCTGCTGTATATGTGTTGTGGGCCTCATATCAATTCGTGTATGGTAGTACAGTGTCTGAGAGATCTCAAGGATCCATGTTAAGTGAGACCGCTGATCCTCCTACAAGGTGGCCCTCCTCTTGAGCTCCTTCTGAGTTTTTCCTAATTCAGCCACAGGGGTCACCAGCTTCTGTCTATTGGCTGGATGCAAATATTTGCATCTGAATCTTTCAGGTGTTTGTTGGGTGTTTCAGAGGGTAGTCATGATAGGTCCCTTTTGGTGAACATAGCTTCAGGAATAGTGTCAGACATGGGGGCCTCTTCTTGAGCTACATCCCACATTGAGCCTGTCACTAGACCATCTTTTCCCCGGGCTTCTCTCCATTTCCATCATTGCAGTTCTTTCAGACAGGAAGAACTACAGGTCAGAATTTTTGACAGTGGGATGGCAACCTTATCCATCATTTGGTGCCCTGTCTTTCTGCTGGGGTTGGGCTCTCCAAGTTTCTCTCTCCACTATAGGGATTTCATCTAAGTCCCTCTCTTTGAGTTCTGGGAATACCTCATTTTCTTGGTCTCTAGCACATTCTGGAGGGTCCCCTCAACCTCTTACCTTCTGAGGTTACTTATTTTCATTCTTTCTGCTGGCCCACAGGGCTTCAGTCTTTTTGTCCCACCCAATACCAGATTATGTTCCCCTCCCCATCCCATCCCCTTTCCATTCCAGATCTCTCCTCCCTCTCCCTTGTGATTGTTTTCTTTTCTCTCCCAATAGGGACTAAGGTGTTCTCACTTGGGCCCTTTAGCTTTTGAACTATTTTTGAGTTCTGTAGACTGTGTCATGTGTATTCTGTACTTTGTTCTTTGGCTATTATCCACCTATTAGTGAGTATATACCATGCATATCCTTTTTGGTCTGAGTTACCTCACTCAGGATATTTTCTAGTTCTATCCATTTGCCTGAAAAACTCAGGATGTCCTCATTCTTAATAGCTGAGTAGTATTCTATTGTGTAAATGAACCATATTTTCTGTATCTATTCTTCTGTAGTGGGACACCTGTTTTTTGTTTGTTTGTTTGTTTGTTTTGGTTTTTTGTTTTTTTGTTTTTGTTTGTTTGTTTTTTGTTTTTTTTTTCAGATTCTGGCTATCACAAATAAGGCTGCTATAAACATAGAGGAACATATGTACCTGTGGCATAGTAGAGCATCCTTTGTGCATATTCTCAAGAGTGTTATTACAGGGTCTTTCGGTAGATCTATTTCCAATTTTCTGAGGAACCTCCAAATTGACTCCTCCCTGTTTGTAATAAATATTTTAAAGGTATTCAAATATTTGTTTCAAACACAGTAAATCACAGATTTTTAACAACAAATATATGATAGCGTATGTAGTTCTAAGTATGAAACCAGTTACAGAGCTAAGCAGACATCATAAGCTTTAAAGGTACAAGTTTTCCATTACAAGGTGATGAATCAATAGATCTGACTCCAGCATAAGTCAACACCCTAAGACCTCAACCAGGTTTCTTTAAATAACTCAATTAAATGATTCACTAACAACTAGTTTTTCTATACAATACTTGAATAGGATTTTTAAAATGTGTCATTACTAAGCAGATAGAATATTTAACAAGGAGATACAGTATACATAATCAGTGAAATAATGCATATGGTTGTAGAGAAATTACATCTTCATCTAGTTTCTGAATCATGTTTGATATTGTATGTATCAGATTATATACCATAATTTTATGTTGAAGCAATATAGTGTTGAAATTAGATTTTGTACATAAATAAATAGTAAAAAAAAAATTTCAGGATACATGTTTAATCTATGTAAAATATTATTCAATGAAAGTATTGTGCTGTATGCATATGTGTGAGACATTGTCTGGCTACCTAACAATGTTTCCTGTGTCAACTGAAATTAAAATCAAAAACTTCTTTTATATATCTAAACTTGCAAAGGAAGGTTAAAGCCTCATAAACATTGTTAGGTATAACCTGCCAAGGTTCATGCATGGTTAATATATTAAATATTTGTGTTTTACCATTTTTCTCAATCTGATAATAGTAAGCCATTTGAGAGTAAGATATATATATATATATATATATATATATATATATATATATATATATATATATATATATTTAGTTCTTTCACCACAGCCAAGTGCAGTCTATTGTTCAGGTTGGTTATATTACAATAACACCACACTTTTTCTTTTGTCTACTACCCAACCTATCCTCTTGTCATCTGACTCAATAATGCCTGATACAACAATAACATACAGGATCTCAATGAATTTTATCCTTTCTAATTAATTTCCAGCCAGACTTTCAGTAACTTTAAGCATTGAATTGGTTGATGCAGTGAAGATTTTGATAGTAAAGATTGTTCAAACCTTTGATAGTGGTTATAAAATTACATAAGTTCTAAAGGATTTATATATTGACTTGAAACAGGGTATCTGTGAGCACAGGCTAGACACTGATGTTAAGACACTTCTCAGAGAACTTTCTTTGCATAGTAAAATGTAGGTTGGCATATTTACCCCTGTAAATACAAATAAATTGTGAAATCATCATCATCATCACCACCACCACCACCACCATCATCACTACCATGGAAACATGGTTTCAGGGCACCTAGAGTCACATAGAATTATGGAGAAAGATCATTCTCTATTTTGTAAAATAGTTTTAATGTTTAGTTAGCTAGAATTATCTCTCCTCTGGAAATAAATTCTTATTACTCCAAGGAGCATGTCAACATGACTGACTGTGAGGTTCTTCTCTAAGGCAGGATCAATTATAAGTCATTCCATGACTTGGCCTGATCATTTTGAAGGTATATTGTCCAGGCTGAAGCTGAGAAAATAATTTCAGGCTCTCTGTGTCTAACCATTTTTATTGGAATGCCTTCTTTACACATTCTCCAGCCCATGCTTTGTTGCTGATATATCTGTTTAGTTTTCCATATAGAAATGATATCCATCTGGGGAACAGCATCCAAGAAGTGCTGCTGTATTTGGGTAGTACAAAGGCAGACCTAGACAAGTTGTTCACTTGAATGATATCAGTTGGTTAGATTTTATTAAAAGATTGTGATCATGTAAAATTACAGTCAGTTCTCAACTTTTCTAGCAAAACGTGCTTTTGAAAAATAAAGTAAATGTCTTTATAAAAAAAAAAAAGAAAGAAATGATGTCCATACCAGATCTTCTTGGTCCACGATGATCCCTAGGGTGAGTTCCATCCTCTTCACTGTATATCTAAGGGTATTTTGTCATCTGCCTATGAGCTACAGCTTTTAGCATTCTGTAAATAAGCTTTTGTCTGCTCTCATGCATTTTAATCTGAAAACTATGTGAATACTTTTGTCAATGGTAATTTGCATTCTTATGCTACATATGAGAGTCCATGGTTAGCTGTATGGTAAAGTATGTGGGAAGGATTTTTTTTTTCATATGAAAGGATGAACAAGATCTTGGTTTTAATGCCCAAAACTTTCTAAATAGTAATGAAATACATTATTTGTATGCTGACTTAGTCATAAATTTAACTTATTTTGATTTCAACAGGGTGTGCACTGTGTACCGTATTAATCTATCAGATAAAATGTTACCTATGTCTACTGGTTTATTGAAGTTACACAATCATAATGTGCTACCTATGGGCTTTGGAATATAGTTGTTTGCTAAAGTAGTACCACTTGGTCTTGTGACAGGCACACAAATAAAACTTAGGATATGTTCTGCTCAAGTGTGACTTGAGCTCGATGGAGTCCTGATTCCTCAGATATAAGCTTCAATTAAAATTTTAGGGAATGGTTGCAACATTGCTCAGTTTTTGCTTTTTAATTATATTGGGACATAACCTCAGATATATTAGTATTCAAACATCTGGAAATCACTTGAACTGTTGATATCTGAATTTCATGAGAAGAAATTATGTTTACTCAGGATCCTCCTATAAACTGTCTTGTGCTGAACATCAGTCTCTCTTAAAATATTTCTCATGTTCAATGTAGACTTTGTGTCTCTGCTTCTTTGCTTTAGCAGTAGCAGAATGTTCCTACTCTAAATATAAAATTATAAAAAAGCAAGAAACAATATTTTCTTTAATTATCCTCTTCCTTTGGGGGTTTTAGAAGAGAGGTTATGACTTGACAAAGATCCTTCCCATCTGTTCCTGTTTGTTTGCTTTTATTTTGACTTCCTTTCGTTGTCTTATCAAATATCACATGAATCATTAACATTTGTTTTCATCGCTTGTTTTGATTTCCTTTGCTCCACATGATTAAGACATTATGTGGAGACAAGGTTCAAGCTAACATATTTTATATTAGCCTAATATTCTTTAGGCAAATATTAAACTTTCTAGATATATGAGTTTGCTTTCTTCTGTGTTAATATTTTCTTCCACTCCAGGATAGTAAAGCACGTGTGCACACAACTGTTTTGTGACAGCTGCAGTTTTTGTCAGATTACATGGGTCTGATATGGGTTTTGAGCACATAGGTACCATTTTTAATAAAGCTACTTCCTCCTAAGATATACAGTTTTTAAGCCTTTACACAGAAGGTAGATAGGTAAGAGATTACTGATAATGTTTGTCTGAAATATTTATTTAAAGCTAATGTTCTGTGATACTTTTTCACAATTCTCTTCTTGTACTGATATTTACCCAAAGGCACATGACATTCTCTTAAGACCTAATAAAAAAATTTAAAGTTTCCGTCATTTACATGTTTTTTATTATGAAATTACATTAAACTATATGATTAATAGAATGATAACTTACTGCATCTATAAAACATGTTTTTATTGAATTGTGAGGTTTTTACATGTGGAATAGAAAAGGCAGTTTTCATTAGACATTATAAATAACTTCAAATAATATTGCATACAAAACTTAGGCCCAAAACTAAACTTATTTATTTCAAGCACAAAAGAAAGGTAGATGTTTGTGACAGATTCCCTTTGCACACATCTTATTCATAAAAACTAATATTATATAAAAGCCACATCTTTGTTGGGGTGTCATTGCTGTGAAGAGACAGTAGGATCAAGGCAACTCTTATAAGGACAGCATCTAATTGGGGCTAGCTTAGTTTCAGGGGTTCAATACATTATCCTCAAGGCAAGAACCTGGCAGCATCCAGACAGCCATGGTGAGGGAGGAGCTGAGAGGTGTACATCTTCATCTGAAGGCTACTATAAGACTGAATTTCAGACAGCTAGGATGAGGGTCTTAAGGCTCATGCCCACAGTGACACACTTACTCCAACAAAGCCACACCTCCAAATAGTACCACTTTCTTAGCCAAGCACAGTCAAACCATGATATTTCACTCTGTGGCCATGATTGGCTTCTTCAAACTCATGAGCCTATGGGGACCACACCTACCCATTGCATAATACAAACTACATTTAGTCCAACTTCAAAAATTGCATCGCATATAACATTTTCAACAATGTTAAAATTCTAAAGTTCAAAGTCTTATCTGATGTTCATAAAATCAGTTAACTAATCTCCTATAAAATCAAAATCAAAACCAGGTCACATACCTCCAACATCAGAGAATATATATATTGGAATTACAAAATGTCAGGATGAGGATATACTGGACCCAAGCAAGACCAAAAGGGAGTTGGATAAATTCCAAACTCTGCATCTTCATGTCTAATGTCAAAATGCACTTCAGATCTTCAATTACTTTCATCTTCGTGGATTGCAACAAACTTCTTTCTTCTGGGTTGTTTCGACACCCTGTTTAGCTTTCTTAGCAGGTATCCATTGGCTCTACATCTCTAACATCTCGGGGTCTCCAAGGCAACTTCAGTGTTCTAGCTTTCGGTTTCAATGCCTGGGATCTACAGTGGATCTTAGGAGCTTCTCTAAAGTTCTTGTGTTTGTTCTTGAGCCCTGCCCCTGTAACACTCTAGGCTCTGGTTGTTTCCACTCCACTGCTGCTACTGTTTGTGCTGGCCTTCACATGGTACTGATAGCTCCAATAAAATGGAGTCTTCTGCTTCACCAATAGCCTCTCATAGGCTTTCTCCATGGTGCCAACCCTCAAACTCTTTGTGTGTAGTCCTGGACTGTCAAGTGTAACTTGGTCTGGACCTTCACCAGTGGTCTCTCACAATGCTAAACATTAAGTGCATGATGAGACTCGAGGCAAAGCAGGCCCCTAGAGAGGATGCAAATTGTAGTCCCTGAGGAAGTGTGCTATACTACTAAGGAGCTTAAGGAGTTTGGTAATTCGTTGAAGAAATTTGGGGAATATTTTGTGGAATGAATTTTCAGGGTGTGGGAAAATAGTGGAAAGAACCCAAAATTTAACCAGGTTTAATTTGTCTCTGAGTGGAGATTCTTGGTTAAAAGCTTTCACAGAAAAAAAAAAAAAAAAAAAAAACAAAAAAAAAAAAAAAAACAAAATAAAAACAAAACAAAACAAAAAAAAAAAAAAACAAAAACCCCAAAAACAAACAAACAAACAAAAAAACCCCCAAAAACCCCCAAAACATGTCAGAAGTTGGTTTGAATAGTTGGCTGAAGCATTTATTAAAGATGGCCTACTGAAAAGGTATAGAAGATGTCTGTTCTAGACTTAGCATTCATGAGGAGATTTGAAGGCTCAGGGAAAATGCAATTCTAGAGTGGGTACACTGCGTTAAACTTAATCCTCCACAATTAAAAGGTACAGAAGAATGTTCTTCTTGAATTCTGTAAGATGCGATATGGTGACAGGGGCACGACTACATATGAAGAGTTTTTTTTTTTTTTGTGCCAGGCTTTAGGGTTGGAAAGGCTGTAGCTCAAAAAGGTAAATTAAACACAGTGGGTTTGATTGGGACCCCGAGGTAGCAGGGGCCACAGGCCAGCATTAAATCACCAGAGGCAAGGTGATTATAGTTATTATGAAAGGCAGAACAGACAAAACAATGTTCGTAGTGATCTAATTCATAATGGTAAGCATAGGTGAGGTGAATTTTATAATGGCATGACTCATATGGTGCTCTGGTACTGGCTAATCACTCCTGGTGTTTGCAGGCATGAAATAAATAGAAAGGTTGTACTAGATTGAGGCAAAAGGCAATTTCAGCCAGTGAATCAACTTCTAGACTTGAGCCAGTTTGCAAACTCAGAACCCCTTTAATGAAGTGGTAGACAGGTTCTTCTGTGGAAGGACTTTGGTAAGCACTAGGGCAAGGCCTGTGTTTAAGGCTTAGCACAGTGTAAACACACAGAGGCATGTTGACAGATTCCTGTAATGTCAGCATTCAGAAAGACAGCATGTGCATCCTAAATTTGTAGTCATTCTCAAGTAAAAATAAGTTTGAAACCAACTAGGCTAGATGAAACCCTGCCTTCAAGGTGAATAAACAGGGGGAAAACTTGCTTCTAGACAGATAGGAGGAGGGTCTGAAGCCCACCTCCACAATGACAAACTTCTTCCAATAAGGACGTACCTACTCCAGCAAGAACACACCTCCTGCCGATCCCTGGGGCAAGCATATTCACGCCTCTACAATCCATAAACGTAGTATTGACTGATTTTGTGATTTTTTTTGAACATTAGTATTAAGCTCTGAGACCATGGTAGATTCCATGTTTGGTTGTTTGTACATTTGCTTAGCATTCCCAGACCCTGAGTGTAATTTTCAGATCAAGAAATAAAATGAAATAGAAATAAAGAGAGACCTTAACCAAGTTCATTCTTGTAAAGATATTTAAAATATCTCTTCATTTTGTTATGTGGCAATTTAAATCAGCATAATAATAAGCAGCATACAAAAATGCGCACCTGTGATAATCTATTCAGTGATCAAGATACTTCATCGTATACCAGATTACGGCTGCAACTATCACATCTCAATGAACTTTGAAACTATTAGGAATTTGTAATTTAAATAGTTTCACTCAATCCCTACTCCCAGATGCTTTTTAATTAGAACAGACTTTTTAATTAAGTACTCCCATGCACAAAGTTTAGCCTGGTGATTTTTCCTGTCATGTCAACCTTCCCTACAAAAGCAAAGTCTTTGTGTCACAGGAAAACTGGGGCTGTCTTCGTTGAAACTAGAATATTAGGACTCCAGTTTTGATTACAAGCTACTGGGACTAAAAGGAAGGCCTGGACCCTGGAGCAGGGCAAAATGGATGAGCCATGAGCAGGGAGTGAAAGTCAGAGCCTCTGAATTTCTTGCAGTGTTTAGTTAAGGAAAGAATGCATAAAGGAGTGGACCCAGAATCTGCATCCTATTTCTATCAGATCATTGTATTTCCATTTGTTGTTCTGTGATAACAGGAACTGCAGGGAAGTGTAGAGAACAATCTTTTTTATCAATTCTTTCAGAATTTTATTTGGTTCATTCAAGGTAATTCTTTCAAGTTCACTTTTATCTTAAATCCAGGTCCCCACATTGCTCGGAAATCCATTTCTTCCTCCAAATATTTTAATATCCTGAGCACTATGTGGGCTGTCCATGTATATTCTCATGAGTGTGGGGTTTTCCACTAGAGCATAGTCCACACTCCAGGTGAACTTTAACAAAACTGAATCTCCTTTCCCCAGAAACCTTCAACTGGCAGTAGCTTCTAGTGGGTTCTTGGTATTCTTCCCACCTCATAGTGGTTCAATCTAGTAGAGTTCTTGAACAGCCAACCACAGATGGTGTGAATTCATGAGCTGAGTGGTGCCGTCATATTCAGAAGATAACGATCCTTCAATCTCACCTGATTAATCTCCCAGAGTGGTCCGTGAATCCAGTGGGCATGTAGAGGGTAATGTAAATGTCCCAACTTTTAGCTGAGTGTCACAAGTATGTATTCTCTGAAGTTTTATCAGTTGTGAGATCTGGCATTAAACCCTGTCCATTGTAACCTGTGACTTTGCTCAAATTCAATAGCTGTTCTATGGGTTTAGAGATTTGAATTAGGAGGACAATTTGATGCTATGCCCAGTAAGCAAAATAATAAAAGTCTTGAGACCTACAAGCCATGACATGTTCTTGGACAGTTTTACATTTTCAGGCATACCCTTCCTCCTGTGGTCCTGGCCTTAAATCCAGTCAGAAAGCAATTGATAACCTCCATAAATTTGTATTGTAGAAATATATCCATGTGATCCATAGGTTATATCCATGGAAATATCTTACCACACTGGTCATGATGACTTTAATTCCTCCAGCTTCCTGCAGAGAACTTCCCACTATTAAAAAGGAAGAATCCTAATTAGTACCAATGACGTTTTGCTGTCTTGTGTCAGTAAACTGTTTAGTGTCTAAAGCAATGGGATCATATAATATGGTAGGCAATCAGTAACAAATGAAAGTGGCCTGCATTGTTTAGGGCATCTCCAGGAGGAAGTTTCCACTTCTGGCAATGAGATTTTAATTTGTCACCTTCTGACTTCAGAGAGAAACTTTATCTCTCATGTAGAAAAATAGAATACCAATCTCTTCTATATTACTGTGTGTATCTATGTCTGTGTGCATTTGCATGTGTGTGAAGTTTAGGAAGTAGTAAATTTCCACATGGCCTTTTCAAATATCCTTAAGTGTACATCATAACCCTCTGTGCTACTTTACTCTTTAATATGTTTCCGCACTGAAGACTTAACAACCTCTAATGTGTCTTTGGCATATTATGTGCTTGGGGAAATCTTAGCTCTATTGATAATAATCACCATTGCTGATTTCTTTGATATTAAACTTTTAATTTTCTTGAATTGTGTATCTTGCATTACTTCCAGTAGAATTTACTCAGATTCAAGAATAGATGGTTTTTCTGTAGATACAACACACAAAAATACATAAACACAATATAGACAACTTGCAGGAGGTTATCTAGCCAAGGGTTATGATGAAGCATGGTTCACACAGCCAACCTTAGGACTGGAGAGTTTACAGAATGATTACTTCCTGTTATTCAACAGGATATAAGGTGGGTTTCTAGCACCTAAGTCAGACAACTCATCACCTTCTGTAACATCAAATCCAAGAGATATGTTCTCTTTTGGCCTCATAGATGCATATGTATGGTATACACTTACACAAGCCACACATGTAAACACATGCATAAAAAGGTTAATGTTGGGGTCATATTTAACATTCAATAATATTTTAGTTAAATGTTTAAATGTAAGCTTTGTGACATCCTGGTTATTTTGAACACGTATTAATTGCTTCTTTAAAAGTTTAACATTTGGGCTGGTGAGATGGCTCGGTAAGGGTAGTTCCCTGATGATCTGATTTCATTTCTTCTTAACACACATGATTTGAAGAGAAGACTGACTTCTGCAATTTGTTCACTGATGGCACCACCATGTACACCCATGAATGGTGGATTGCTCACGCAAACCCACATGCATGCATGCACACATTCATATAATTAATAAATATTTCAAGAAGATTAACACATACTACATCAAAATATCTAAGTCAAGCACTATAATAACTGTTCTGCTTCTAGCACTGGCAGCAGCAGATATATGGCTATTTTCTTCCATTGGAATTACTAGTTTGGAGGTTAAGAAAAGATTTTAGGGTACTTGGATTGGCAAATAAAGTCAGAGCACTTTAAACTTAAAAATTTGAATAAGAAAGAGAAGAAGGCTAAACTGAATGGAGTACCAACTTACTTATAAAAACATGAGCTGAGTTAGTCTAGACAAATGAACCTGTTGTACAGTAGAGTGGATGGCCAGGATCATCATGCACCCCACTACCATGGAAGTAATATTCTATTTCTTCAAATTATGCTAATGTAAACCATAACAGTAATGTGGAACTTGGCCAAATCATTATTACTAAGACGGTAAAAAACGCTCTACCTTTGAAAGTGGCTTTGTACTAATTACTTTCTGTACCTACTATGGACTGTGTAACAGCTCTTAAGTGAGTTGCGTAGATACTTTTCTAGGATTCTATTCTGGGTTGTTTCTACTTCTTTCCAGACTGAGTTTGGAAACCTGCAGACACTTTGCAAACCTTTAACCTGATACTTCGTTTTTCAGGTTTTGCAAAGATGTTTTTTTATCGTTCTACCCTCTCTTGCAGCCGTGAAACCTTGAAACTCTGTCATACTTGACGTACATCTGAAATGTGCCCTGCAGAAGGGACAGGTTAGAGAATGATCTAGCTGAAAAGGACACTTGTGCTTGTTCATATTTCATATGGGATAATTAATTTCTTGTTTCTGTTTCACGCAAACAGTTTATATACTATGTCTAAGATTTCATTATTTTTCATTTCCCACAGAGTTGTATTTTACTCTTCAGTCATGTATTTATATCTTAACCTGTATTTATTCAGTTCATCTCACCCCAGTAGAAAAACAACAACAACAACTTTATTGATAGCTAAAATGATGTTGGTAGCTTTCATGAAAATAGTAACCCATGTGCACAGTAGTTACATCACACAGCACATTTAACAATTCTGCCAGACAGTGAGCAGAGCCTCAGGCTTTCATGATGGAGACACACCTGAGTGCATTCTCAGAAAATTTGGTTCTGCAAGCTTGGTAGATGTAATTGTCATTCAACAGAAAGTCACTAGCTTTGCATATCAGGAATGCACACACACATACTCTTATCTATTTTCTGAGTGGTCTGAAACTGATAACATTGTGGCAAATATATATTTATGAGAACTAAAAATTCCGTATTATTCTTGATCCTATGAACTCATGTAATTATGAAGTTAATTTTGAGAATATATGAAAACTGTCACACCCTAAGCACATGAAAGTAAAATCAAAACCAAAATTTCATGCCAAATTTCATGTGTGCTATATCCACATTTGCCCCCTTGAATATGGTACCATTAATTATTTTTATTATTTGTTTTAGATGGAAGACTGTATTTGAAAACTACTGTCATGTACTGAACATTTCCTGCTGAAGAAAGTTGTCATCTAATACAGAACTCTGGAGGCAGATATTCATCGTTGGAAGGTTCAGGAAGAAAACAAAGTCCGTATAAAAGAACTTCTTCGAATTTGTGTGTGAACACTCTTTATCATTTAAGTATTCCACAGAAGCAGAAAAGTTTCCTCCATTGATTTTTTTTTCACCTGTGGTTCATACCAGAGACTGAGAATGTTTATAAACGTACACATATCAAACTTCTTACAGTTAATAACTCACCTGTGCTGCTGGACACTTGTGTACAGAGTTAAAAACAGGTCTGAGGAAGACCTGACTTTGGTTTGTTTTCTTTTTCTTCTTAATGGAATGAAGCATTTTTTTCTTCCTTTGACAGTTCTGTAACTGAGCACATCAACAGACTTCTAGCAGTGTTCATGCAGACTTACAGAACTGTGTCCCACAGAAACCAGCAAGAATATACGGGATGAACTTTTAAGAGGCATAGAGGGTTCTGGGGGTGGGGATGAGAGAAATGAGAGTATTCTGTTACATTCAATTTTACACTCTACTATAATTGCAGGTTTTGTCCTGAAGACCTTTTTCATATACTTTCTGAAAGACCAACAAATGGATGTTAACGACTCAATGAAATTACACTTTGCATATCTGAAAAAAAAAAAAAAAAAGAAGCATTGAATATAAGCCAAACAGTTTCACTGATGGTCTCTTTTTCTTAAAGATAAAATATATATAAATATATATATATGAAATATAACATGTTTTCATTCCAAACTGGTAGTGGTATATAGGATTAAAAATAATAATGTTGCTTCTTATTCAATCTGTTGGTCACATGTACAGTATATAAACATAAAATTCACAGGAAGGTATTATGTATGCGATAGTATACTAGCATTTAGGAAATGAAAATTTTAGAAAATATGTTTTGTCACCTTGTTGGTCAGAAAGATGTCTTTCTGGTTTTAACGCATGCAGGCATGTAAATATTTGTCTGGAGTCACAGTATTAATGAATGAGATCTTATGCATCTGGTGACATCAGAACTCTGTGTCAGCCATTTTTATTTGTATATTGATCCCTAGTGAGTGCCCCAAACTGCACTTCAGAGGATGAATTGTGGCTGACCAGTAAATCAAAACACCAGAGATATTTTTATATGTTAATGTCATATTATGTTAATGTTGCTGAAAAACTAAACTTAATGAGCCCTTGGTGTATCAGTCCAATACCATGTAGCCCCGAGTGTTGAAGTTAAACTGTGCTGTGCTTCCAACCCCATTCAGAGGGAGGGGGGGCTACGTGTTATTTTCACTGTCCTTTGGAGAGTTACAGTATGTGTTTTCATATGTGTGCATAGAACTGGAAGTAAAGCTGCAAACAGTGCTTATCACATGCTGAAGTCACCGTTGCTTTTATATATTGGGAGTCACCATTCTAAAGACTTACATGAGTTCATGCAGTTGCTCTACACTTTATGATTTCTGTCATGTTTAAAGCTTTGTGATTATAGTATTTTTATTACCATACAAAACAAAGTAAGAAATCTAAAGAAGATAGCTCCGGTGTTTAAAGATAGTTTTGATTGGTGATTATTACTGGGTTAAGGAGAAAATGGCCTATGATGGATGCTGTGTCACTCAGCTCCTCTAAGATTTTAGGTCTTCCTTGCAGTTCTGAAACAGCTGATTCTTGGCTGTAAGTTGCTATTAACTGGTTAAGTTCAATTTTTAGTACAACAAAGGGTTTTTATGTACAGTTCTTTTAGCTTGCATTAAAGGGGAGTGCTACTTTAATTTAAAATATTGTTAGTAACTGCTTTGTAGAAACGGTTTGCTGAGCATAATTCTTCCATGGTCATATTTTTTCATTTGAGCAAAAGGGATTCTGTTCCTACTTTCATGTATTTTTGTTTGTTTTTCCCAGCATACAATCTTTAAATGATTAAAATTCTTAAAATTGGATGGATTTGTGGAGAGGTTTGAAGTCATTTTTTTTAACAGACTGCTTTTTGTTTATTAAGGCTACACCTTACATAGGTAGGAGAGGCGGCCATTACTCTGCTCCTGGCATAGAGCCACCTGTTAAATGGGGTAAATAGTTTTAAAACATGTATGTGAAAGACCTCTGAGAATGCTTTAGTGTTTGGTTCAGCAGAAGAGGAAATTTTAGGATTGAAGACAAAAGTTGTCCATCATATATTAAAAGACTCTTATTAACCTGTTGTAAATATTGCAAATCACAAAATGTAATTGTAAGTTTGTAACTTAATTTTTCCTTCTTTTTAGTTAAACAGGTTTGTTTAGAAATTTTTGTTTTGGTGTAAGCAGGTAAAAGTGTGCCCATTTTATGGTTCCCATGCTTTTGTAATCTTACAAATATGAACGTCTAGTTGGTCTGTATTATAACCATATTTGCGCTCTATGCAAGCCCTTGGAACAGAACATACTCATCTTCATGTAGGACCTATGAAAATTGTCTATTTTTATCTATATATTTAAAGTTTTCTAAAAATGAAAAAAGGTTATTACGAATTTTGTTGTACAAAAATCTGTACAAAAATCTGTTTTTACATCATAATGCAAGAATTGGAAATTTTTCTATGGTAGCCTAGTTATTTGAGCCTGGTTTCAATGTGAGAACCACGTTTACTGTTATTGTGTTTAATTTTCTTTTTCTTTTCAACAATCTCCTAATAAAAATGTCTGAAATCGCCTTGTGACTTTATTTACCATTTGTCTTTATTACAGTTTCCGAGATGCATTACTTTGAAGGAATATTTACTTTCTAATGGGAGGCATCTGGAAACAACATAAGTCAGCTCTTTGCAATACACAGGGAGCATTGTTCAATGATTTTATTTAACATGCAACCGCTTCTATCTCTGTGTGAATTACTGTGGTGAAAACATCATAAAAGCACACTCTGTAGTTATTGTTTAACAAGCAGATTTTCCATATTTTGTTTCTTGCCAGCTAAGCAAACTGCCCACATATACATGATTTATTTATGTACATTTCTCAGTTTATGAAGCTGTTATTTGTACCTTTTTCCTTTATCTTCTTTTATTCCCATGATTCTTATTTTACAAAGCCTTGTGCTGAATAACGTAGTTCAAACATGTTGATGCAACAAAAGATATAAGTCCCATATCTGTAAGGGAGTGGACCTGTAACTCTGACTCCATGGCTTTCTTTCAATTGTAACATTAGGAAAATACCATTAGTTACTTGAAATTACAAAATCCTTTAACAATCTATAAATATTTTAATCATTATTTCAAATTATATTATGTTATTACTTTTCTGAATATTCTAAGATGTTCATAAGAGAATGAAAAAAAATTCCTTATTTTTCTGGTCAAAGTGCATAACCTCACTGAATTCATGAATATTAACAAATTATAGTTTTTCTTAATAAAAATAGAACATGTGTATATGACCATTAGTTATACGTTTTGTCTTTAGTCTTTATTTATTTGTGCCAGTAAGACTTACATTAAAATTCCATAAAATGTGAGCTAAGTGATTTTTTGTGATAATTTAGGTTTTCTTTGTGTGTTATTGTTCCAGAATTATCTTACAAATATAATTCAGGTGGGCTGCATTTTAAGATACAGAAAGTAAAGCTTTTAATAGAATAAATACTCTATTGTAAAAATATGCAGAAGTTATGAGCTTTCCTCATGTATACACTTGTTGCTTAAATTTTTGTTTAATATGCAAAACTAGCAGAAAAATGTGAACCAATCCCCATTTATTTATTATTTTAAAAGGTTCACAAATGTGGCCTCTCTTTTTTAACAAGTACTGTGCTGTTGTAATGACTCAAGCTAAAAATCCTAATGTTCCAGTGCAGGTCTAATTTTGTTCAAATAGAGAAATTTACAACAATAAGATCAAAAGATGCACATATCCTTTGTGTTCTAGTAGAAACCAATAGATATTGCTAGAGGATTTACTAGGACCCTTTCATACAAGTTAGTTATTATCTAGTAACCTTTTATTTTTACTTCTAGATAGTAGCAAAAGTTTATCCAACAAAAGGAGAAGAGTTTTACATGGGAAATACATGTATTTTCTAATAAATAAACCAGCACACCTGTTATTCTCTTCATGGTATTTGTTCACACATTTCAATTGCTTTATTTTTTCTTGTCAAACCATTTTAAGGTAAGGAATGCATTTAGTCTCACAGAAAAATAATATTATAAACGAATTCCAAATATGTTTAGAATATTAACAATGAATTGCAATATTTAAGTCTTGTCATTTAACATCTATGTATTGCTAGGGTAAGTAATGGTTGAAAATGATTCAAACACAGCATAAATTGCTAAATGCTAATTCTGAATAAACAGTATAATTATAGCCCTATTTACATTTTTAAATCTATAAGCTAGAAATAAGACAAGTAATCAAGTCTGGGCTCCTTTGGTTCACACAAAAAAAAAAATTCAGAAAGGTTAAAAACCCAAAAAAACAGTTATAAAAAGTAAGTTGTGCAGATGAAAACTCAAGGTAGCCAGGGAGTAAAGCCGAGGGATCAAGTTTTGAAGACCCCTTGTCTCTTCTTTTCTCCTTTGCCCAGTGGCTCTCAATGTTATTCTTCTTAAGGTGGACTTGCTTTCTTCCCTTGGTATTTTATTATTTATTTATTCTTCTATTATTTAATAACTTTAGGCTTATACCACATAAGCAAACCAATTACTTCCTATTGCTTAAGCTAAACTACCTGTGAGTGCTGACAATCCCTTGTTAGATACATGGTTATACGATCTATAGGCAGGATATGAGATGCATTAAGTGAATTTTAAAGACTATTGTGTATTAATTTTCTACACAGCTTGAGGATACTTCCGGGGAACAGGTATTTAATGAACACCTAAGTTACCAACCAAAATATGAGTTACAATGAGATTATAAAATACAATTTTTGTACCTGCTGCTGCAGAATAGGAAGATACTGAGAGGAAGATGCTATTGTGAGATAAGCATTATGAATTATGAATAAATCTAATCCCAGATCCACTTACTATACATATAGTCATTGCAGAGGCTTCCTCCTTCTGAAGGTTCCTTTTTTTCCCCGTTCTTTTAATGGAAATACAATCTCTCAGGCAATACATTCTCACCACAGTTTCCCTTTCCTCCACTCCTACTACCACCTCTCCCTATGGCTCGCTCCACTAGATCCACTCTTTCATTTCCCTTCAGAAAAGTGTGATCCTCCAAGACACCACAACAAGGAAGACAACAGAGGACACAATAAGACAGGATAAAAGCCTTCATAAGATAGCTCGACCCAAAGGCAACCCAAGAGGAGAAAAGGTGTTTCAAAAGAAGACAATGTAGTCAAAGTCACACCTGGTCTCACAGTCAGGAGTCCCATAAAAATACTCAGCTAACAGCCATAACATATAGACAAAGGACCTGATGCAGATCCATCCAGGGCCTGTGCTTACTACTTCACTCTCTGTGAGCCCATATAAAGCCTGCTTAGTTAACTTAATGGTCAATTTTGTCTAGGTATCGTATATCTCCTCTGGCTCCCACAACCCTTCGGCTCCCTCCTGCATAGGATTCCCAAGTCCTGAAGCTTCCTCAGGTCTTCTTTGTTACATACCAGTCATGAAATAAATGTTAGTTTCCCTACACATGATCTCCCTTCTACGATCCCCCAAATCTCTGAAAGCAAAGATATTATAACAGTATATCGTAGATGTCACTATGTAGGAGAAATCAAGGGAATGAAGACAAATGAAAGGAAGAATGGTTTGTGTATTTTAGTCACACTGGTAAATATTAGTCAAGATAACAAGACTGAGATTTGTCTTGCAAATATAATGCAGTGCCTAAAGTAACTATTAAAATGCCTCAATGATGACATATGGTTAGAAATATTATAGATTAAAATGAATTCATAAATATAGTGAGGTTTTTTCTACATGAAGAGTAAATAGTTTTCATGTTCAATCTGAAGGCAGGGAGTTCCTCTGTTCCATATTCCAGTACCCTTTCTGAAAACGTGGCTGAGTCTTCAATGATGTTACTTTGGTAACAAACGTTTATGCTATCCCACAAAATAGGATGAGTTATCTAATACTTCTCTGTTACTGTGATCTTCATGAGAAAAGGGTGTCTCTGATGTTAGGGATCACTTTAGGGTGGCAAAGAAAAAGATCATCAATGCAACTAAAGTGTCTCCATAGAGAGAAAACATGTATTCTTGATCCAAAAAAGTGTGCTACTCACAGACAGAGAAAACCAAGCAGTCCAGGAAGGGAAGGACTCATCATTTATATTCAAACAGTTTGTCTGATTTTCAATTTGGCTGGAACTGACAAGAAGAAAATCTAGGAATGAGGGAAGAGAATCATGACTTTAAGTCATCAAGTTCTTGTGATGAAATAGACCTTCTAGGTCTGTGCAATATGGCAGAATGTTACACCTTTAATCCCTCTGACTGGAATACAGACACACCTTTGACACCAAAAAATGAAGGTAAAGTTACTTCTTAAAAGGAAGCATTTCCTTTCTATTTCTATTCATTCTGCTGGCCCTCAAGCTTCTCTCCAATAGGAGGTAGGGAACTCTCTAGAAAGTACCAGAGATCAGGTAGGTGAGAAACTCTCAGGTGTCAAAGGGAAGGACCTAAGAGTAAAATGCTCAACAGTAGGGAGAGTGAACTTGCAGAGTCCACCTCCAGTAGAAAGACAGGGCATTAAGCGAAGGAATGGGGTTGCCATTCTACCATCAAAAACTCTGACCCAGAATTGTTCCTGTCTAAAAGAACTGTAGGGACAAAAAAATGGAGAAGAGATTGAGGCAAAGGAGGTTCATCAGTGTGGGATCAAATTCAAGAAAGGTTCCAAGACCTGCCATTATTACTGATGCTATGGTGTAGTGACAAACAGGACCTAGCACAGTGTCCTTAAAGAGGCCCAACAAGCAGCTGATTCAAACAGATGCAGATACTCACATGCAACCAATGGACTGAAGTCAGGAACCCGTACGGTTGAATTAGGGAAAAGCTGGAAGAAGCTAAAGAGGAGGGTGACCTCATAGAAAGACCAGCAGTCTCAAGTGATCCAGACCTCTGGCATCTCTCAGACACAGAGCCACCAACGATATAGTATACACCAACTGGTCCGAGGACCCTGATACATATACTGGTGTGGCCTCAGTGTGAGAAGATAAGCCTAACCCTCCTTCAAGAGAAACTTGAGGCCCCAGGGAGAGGGGAGGCCTGGTGAGCGCAGGGTGGGTAAGAGTAGGAGGAGTTGGGGGATTGGGATTTGGTGCTAGGGACACCTTGGAGACAGGGGAGAGAAGACATGGGATGAGGAACTGTGGGAGGGCAGAGCAGGATTGGGGGGACTACTGTGTTGTAAAATATAAAAGTAAATAAAAACAAGAAAGCAGCCATATTTGAAAGTGACATCTAATTGAAGTACATACAAAGTGACAAATCAGAGAAAGATTTGACAGAATGAGTAAGAGGTAGGGTATGTCCAAGTCACAGAAGGACAGGAAAAAGACTCCACTTTAGCCCAACACAGGGAGAGAAGGTGGTGTGTGTGGGTGTAGTTTTATAGAGAGGGGTTGCAGAGAGCACAAGTTAGGCACAGGTGAGGCCAGAACAAGTCAGAGAACGAGAAGCTGCCAGATTAGAACAAATTCTGTAAGGAAACAAAAGAGGCAATTAAAAGTGACACCCAAAAGAAGAGCTAGACAGAAGGAGAAATTATATTTCAAATGCCATACCTCTATGGCAGTGCTCAAAGAAATAGATATTTTGCTTTGGAGAAAAATTACCAGTGGGTTGGGAGATTCTCAGCAATTACAATGTCCATATGGGATATGCCTTTTGAATATACTTTTATTCACATAACAATTCTTTAAAATTCAGTGCTGTCATAAAAGTTATAGTTGTCTGGTGTAAACAACAATCTTGCCAAGTGAAAGCAGTTCACTAAAACAAACAAACAAAAAACCCACAAAAGACAAAACAAACAATCAAAAACACTACAAGTTTCCAGTAGGGAAATATCCTACATAAGACTGGGTTGGGAGCAAGCTCAATCTGTATCTACTGTGAGATCCTTCCAGTGTGATAGGCTGGGAGGATGTCACTGTGGGAAGCCTCAGAAGGAGCTTGAAAGTCTGCAGATGGGCATGTGAGAACTCAGCAACTGAGCCAGTAACTCAAGAGTCACCAGAGCTAGTCACACATTATACAAAGTCTCCTTCCTCATGGGTTTCAGTGAAGAGGCTTGACATGCATAGCAGTTTGACCACAGGAGTCACAGCTTTTCCAACTGTGGTTCAGTTCCCAAATAATAGCTGATAGGTTTATTAATTATCATAATGCTTATGACCTTACAGGAAGCTTGTTTCTGGACTAGCCAGTAACCTATTTTACAGTTAAAGTATCCTGAGTCTACCACAGGGCTGGTTAGTTACACCTCCTAGTTTCATATGTCTGAGTTCCCCAGAGTCCAAGTTTCTGATCTTTCTGCCCTGACTATCCCAGAATCATATTTCTCTACTAGAACTCTAATTACCTGCCATTCCATGGTAGGCCATCAGGTTTTTATGGACAGGTGACAGTTCCACCAGGTACACAACAGATTTTCTCTACATAGAGGCCACGTTCAAAATCCTAATTTTTTTATTATTCCAATGGAGCAATAAATAGTTTTGTGCTATCAGGATTAAAAGTTTGGGCTGATTCATTTGCATATCAGCTCCACCTTGGTTTAGTTCAGTATTATGTCATAGACTTCCTTGGGCTTAGCTCATAGCAGATCTGTCTTATGTTTGACTTCTATCTTGCATAAATGAAATCATTCCTAATTACACAAAATTGTTTCCAAGTTACACAGAATGGTTTTATTTCTGTTGCTATCATACATGTTCTTTCATGGAGATTTAGAAAAATTTAGACCCCAGTGAAACCACTACACAACTTGATCTTATCTATAGTTCTTTCACCTGGAATTTAAGCATTCTTTACATTCTAAAGGAATATAAATTAACTTTACAAAATTCGTTTTACTTTACTTTATTTCTTAAGATTTGGCATCGTTGTATTTATTTAATGATTAAAATTTCCAAATTTTAAGCCAAGTATCATGGGATCCAGCTTTAATCTCAGCTCTTTGGAAAAAATAGTTAGGCAGCTCTTTGCAAGTTTGAGGCAAGCCTGGTCTAAATAGCAAGACCTAAGCTTAACATAGCTACGTAGTAAGAAACGTTCTCAAAATAGAACTTGTACAATTCAAGATAATCCTATGTTATAGATATTCATATGAAGTAGAACATAAATATTCTCATGGCCTTTAGCATTTTCTACAGCTATATATTATATATATGTAATTTGTAAATACAGAATCACAACCAAGGAAATTACCTTAAATCTCCTTTATTTAGATTTCAAGTCTTTTACATTTTCTCATTTGCATTTGTGCTTGGTTTTATGAGATGTATCACTCTTGTGAATTCCATGTTACTACCACCTAAACCAGTCAATGCCCAGGAACAGTAGAGTTTCTTCATGTCACATTTTAGTGTTGTGATTACCAGTTCCTTCTCTGTGTCCTTAAACAGGCAAATTGCTAACCTGTGATTTTTAATTATTATTTCTACAATTCATCATTACAGAATGCTATATAAATATGATTTCTATAATATAATAGTAATATACTCTGGAAACAGCTACAGTCAAGAACTCAGCCCAGCTGTTTGATAAATTCCAGCAAAGCTGAGCTGAATGCTAGGACCACTGTCTATCTGCCGCTCACTTTTAGGTTTTCAGCTCTGTGTTTTGCATTCCTAGGAACTTACTGCACTATGATTCAATTAAGGTTTGGTTTTTTTTTTTTTTTTTTCAGAAAAGATTATATCTTAGTCTTTTAGGGACTCATGGCTCCAGCTGCATATGTAGCAGAGGATGACCTAATCTGGCATCAATGGGAGGAGAGGCCCTTGGTCCTGTGAAGACAAAATGATGCCTCAGTGTTGTGGAATGCCAGATGGATGAGGTGGGGAAACACCTTCATAGAAGCAGAAGGAGGGGGAAGGGATAGGTTGTTTTTTGGAGGGAAAACCCGGAAAGGAGATATATAAAATTTGAAATGTAAATAAAATATTTAATAAAATATAATATATATATACACATATGTATTTCTAAATTTATCTTATGTTTTTCGTTTTTGAGGTGATCCCTCCATCCCCAGCCCTGACCCCACTCCCTTCCCAATTCCTGGGGCCTTCACTCTCTTGAGGGTTAGTTGCACCTTCACTGACTGAATCCAGACCTGGCAGTCCTCTGCTTTATATGTGTCTGGGACTTCATATCAGCAGGTTTATGTTCAAATTTGTGGTGTACATCTGACTCATTCAGCTGCTTGTTGGGTCTTTTAGAGGACAGTGATGATAAGCCCCTTTTTGTGAGCACTCCGTAGCCTCAGTAATAGTGGCAGGACATGTTACTTTCCTTTGAGCACTATCTCAGTTTGAGACTGATTCTGTGCCTCCTTTTCCTCGGGTTCTTCTTCATTTTTGTCCCTGCAGTTCTTTCAAATTATGGGTAGGTCACTTTTGACTGTGGTATGTCAACCTTGTCCCTCACCTAATGCCCCATCTTTTTGATGAAGGTGGTATCTACACGTTTCCTCTCCATACTGTATGTAGGCCGTTTCATCTAAGGTCCCTCCCTTCAAGTGCTGAAAGCCTCTCATCTCCTAGGTCTCTGGTACATTCTGAAGGGTCTCCCTACCTCCTACCTCCTACCTCCTGAGGTCTCCGGTTTCTATTCTTCCGCTGGTCCTCAGGCTTTATTCCTTTTTCCCCACCCAATACCTGATCATAATCATCCCCTCTCTGTCTCCTTTACTACCCAGGACCCTCCTTCTTTCCCCCTTCTTGTGATTGCTTTCTTTTCTCTCCCAAGGGGGATTGAAGCATCCTCTCTTGGGCCCTTAGGCTTCTTAATATTTTTTAATTCTGTAGACTGTATCCTGTGTTGCTATACTTTTTTTGGGAGGGGGAGTGGCTAATATCCACTTATTTGTGAGCACATACCATGCATTCCTTTTTGAGTCTGAGTTACCTCACTCAGGATGATATGTCCTAGTTCCATCTATTTGCATGGAAAACTCAGGATGCCCTCTTTCTTAATAAGTGAGTAATATTACATTGTGTAAATTAACCACATCTTCTGTATCCATTTTTCTGTTGTAAGACATCTGTGTTGTTTTCATCTTCTGGCTCTCACAAAGAAGACAGCTATAAGCATAGTGCTGTCACCTGAGGTTCTGATCTTAGCCACTAGGGATGATGTGATGTGAAATCTCAGGGTCCTTCGCATTTGCATTTCCTTGATCACTAAGGACTTTGAACATTGCTTTAAGTACTTTTCAACCCTTCGAGATTTCTCTGTTGTGAATTCTGTTTAGTTCCATACCCTATTTTTTTTATATTGGGTTGTTTAATTTTGTGGTGGTTAGCTTTTTGAGTTCTTTATATATTTTGGATATTATCCCTCTATTGGATGTGGGGTTAGTGAAGTTTTTTTTTCCAGTCTGTAGTTTGCCAATTTGTCTTATTGACTATGCCCTTTGCCTTACAGAAGCTCTCCAGTTTTGTGAGATACCATTTATCAATTCTTTTTTTTTTTTTTCAAGTTTTCTTCTGACCTCAACATACACACTGTATGATCCCTGAGTCCACAAAACTGTAATAATAAATAAATCTATTATTTTAAAATTTTTGTTGATATTATTGCTGTATCTAGTATCACATTTTATTTGATATTAGTTTTTCAATGTGACAAAATCATTTCTGTTGAAAAATTCATTTTCTTCAAAGCAGTTCATGAGAAAAATTACATAGACATGAATTTATTCATATGAATTTATTCATATAAATTATATGTGTTCTGTGTACATGCACATGTGCATTCACTTTTATCTATTATAAGGCATGGAGTCAAATTTTCTTGATCTTAAAGCTTGAGTCACTAGAGTTTTGTTTCTGTAACTTCCCCTCTGTGCTATTAAGTTCAAGGCTTTTTCCCACTTTCTCTTCTCTTTGATTCAGTGTACCTGGTTTTATATTGAGATCCTTGATCCACTTGGAATTGAGGTTTGTGCAAGGTGACAAATATGGGTCTATTTTCATTTTTCTATATACAGAATGCCAGTTAGACCAGAACCATTGATTGAAAATGCTTTCTTTTTCCACTATATATTTTTGGTTTCATTGTCAATGACCAAGTGTCTATAAATGTGTGTGTGTGTGTGTGTGTGTGTGTGTGTGTGTGTGTGTACTGTATGTTTTCCCCTGGGTCTTCAGTTCCATTCCATTGATCAACCTGTCTGTCTCTGTACTAATACCATGTAGTTTTTATCACTATTGCTCTGTAGTCGTAGTCGAGATTGAGGTCAGGGATGCTGATTTCCCAGCAGATTTTTATTGCTAAGAATTATTTTTGCTATTCTGGGTTTTCTGACTATCCAGATGAATTTGAGAATTGCCCTTTTCATGTCTTTGAAAAATTTTGTTGGGATTTTGATAGTGATTGCGCTCAATATGTAGATTGCCTTTGGTGGAGTGGTCATTAATTCAGCCAATCCCTAAACAAGGGAGATCTCTTCATTTTCTGAGATTGTTTTCATACACATCTTTTGTTTGTTTGTGTGGAGTTACCCCAAGATATTTTATGTTATTTGTGGCTATTGTGAAGGGACTGTTTCTCCCTGATTTCTTTATCAGCCTATTTATCATTTGTATAAAAGAAGGCTACTGATTTGTTTTAATTAGTTTTATATCCAGCCACGTTGTTGAAGTTGCAAATCAGCTGTTGAAGTTTTCTGGTAGAATTCTGGGAGTCACTTAAGTATACTCTCATGTCATTTTCAAATAGTGATACTTGTATTTCTTTGCCAATTTATGTCCTTTTGATCTCCATTTGTAGTCTTACTGTTACAGCTAGAACTTTGAGTACCATAGTTGAATAGATATGGGGAGGGGGGCCTCCTTGTCCCCAATTTTAGTGGGATTTCTTCAAGTATCTTTTCATTTAATTTGATATTGACTGTTGGTTTGCTGTAGATTGTTTTTATTATTTTTTGTTATGGCCCTTGAATTCCTGATTTCTCCAATAGTTTTAACATGAAGGAGTTTTATATTTTGTAGTATATTTGTGGGAGAGCAATTCCCCATTGCCATCTCTAGACTTTTTTTGGAATTAAACAAATAGGGTGGCTTGGGACATCTATGTGTCATTTTTCTGTGGTGTTTTTTCATGCACAACATGGTTATAAAGGTGGCTGCATGAAAAAGTCTCAGCTGTGGTAGCACTATAAATCTGAATAATGCATCTCTAGTTTTCTAGTATACAAATGCTATTGCTTTCTTGTATTCTCTGGTCTTCTCATATACAAATGGTTTTGCTTTCTCATATGCTCTGGTTTTATAGTATACAAATGGTATATCTTGCTTTCTTGCATGCTTGTTTGACTTTCTGTTTTGTATGCCAGATTTGTCCTCAAATATAACTCTGGTAAAATTTTCTGAGAAAGGGATTGAGGGCATTACTAGAGAAGGAAGTAGCTCTAGTGTCTACTAGGAACAAACTGCTCTGGCCCTGGCCATTCAAGCAGTCAACTCAGGCATATCAGGACAAGAGGTTCTAGATGTGAAGGCTGACTGCATTAATTGTTCTCTGGGAAATTTTAGCCAACTCATGATGATTAAGTTGTACCAGGAAATATTCAAAGCAGGAAATGTTTTTGAGAAATTTAAAGTATTTGTAGTTTAGGGATTTGAAGGCCCAGAGGAGAAGAAACACTGAATCTGGGTCACTGAGAAAAGGAATATTCATAGAAAATATAAGGGATACAATAGAGAAAGAAATAGCTGGATCTATTGGATTAGTGAGCGATGGTGAGGCTCCCATGTGGGGAGATTTCTAATAATAGGAAGTTTGATTATGAAATATTATTGGGTAAAATTGGAAGATATATGTATAAGATAAAAATATGGGTAGAAGAGACTGCACATTTTGAGGGGGCCATTGGATCAGTGAACTGACCTTTCTGGAAATATTGGAACATACAGATTTGATCCCTGGCATTGCTTGCCTAAAGGAATTAGGGTATAAGTTTGTTCTAAGAGACAGAATTTAAGTTTGGGAAGTAGCCCTGGGGGAAGCTGCAAGAAGAATTAATATTGCATATGGAATAGAGTTTGAAAAGCATTGTCAAAAATAGATATTTGGATGAGCTTAATAAAGCAATATTTCAAGTTTAGACAAGTTAAAAATATTAATATTACTCTGCCTTGTTCACCTTTCTGATCTCATGCTAATGCTGTAACTGTAAGTTTATGCTTGGACAGTCTGATTTGGAGGGTGTTATTTTTTGAGATTTAAATGTTAATGTATAACTTGCTTTAGCAGATACTGAACTGTGCTATGTTTGAGCATTGCATTATCTGGTAGTTTAGTTACATGGAGTATTTCAGGAAAACTAATTGGCTTGAGGAAAATAATGAAAAGGCTTTTGGTTGTGTATTATTGTATGGCAAGGAAGCGTGTAACCAATAAAAGACTGAGTTGAACTAAGGGGACTGTAAGCTATCTCTGAGCACAGATTGTGACCATCAATGAGACATGTGCGCTTTTTTTGGAGTCTCTGATTTCACACTGGTACAATCCTCTCACTCTTGAGAACCCCAAAGTGACTGAGTCTTGTCCTGGGCAGTGTTTTGCTCCAGTTTTGTGATTATTTAGAAAAGTTTTGTTTTGCCATTAGCATACCAACTAACTGGTGCTTTGGTTGAAGAAACAGGGACACCTCGGACAAACATTTGAATCCCTTTGTGGGCCTGTAATAGAAATTTGCATAGAGCCCTAGGGTCCAGGTTGGTTAAGTAAAATCCCAAGGAACTAACTGTTAATATTTTTATTGCTATGATAAAGCATCATGACAGCTTAAAGAGGAATTTTTGTTTTGTTTTTTGGACCTTGTTATTCCAATAGAATAAGAGTCTATCATAATCATGGCAACAAGAAGGCAAGTGTGACACTAAGGGAAATCTGAGAGTTCACACACCAATCTATAAATAGGAAACAAAAACTTCAGTAGTGATGGCAAGAAACTTTTGATGTCTCGAAGTCCAACGCCCCCCCCCCCCAGGTGATAAATCTGAGTGGTTCTGCTTTCCTCCTGACTGCTGCTCAAGCAGATGAAATGGGAGGGCTCTGGGATACATTACACCTCCACCCTCATCAGAGTGCAGGAGTGGTGGAACACAGTCTAAGATGGGGACCCCAGCCCAGCTGAGAAACAGCCCAGAGTGAGGCTCAGGAAGCAGGATCACCCAAACTCCCTAACTGACTATGAGCCTGGGTTAGGAGACTGGTGACTCTGGCTTGGCTATCAGTGAGTGTCCTGTGTATCAGAGATATCTGGAGGGCAGAGGAGCTTTCTGTCAGAGACTTAGGCAGTATTTGAGGAAAGCTTTCCCCCCTACAGTTGTTCTTGATGAGAGAGACAGTTTTTGTATGTCCAAACTATTTGTTCATTGTTCATGGTGGGAAAATGGGTGCATAGGATTTACTCAGGGTGAACCAGAGATTAAATACTTTTTGCATGAAGGAATGTCCAAGAAGATAAGATTATTGGCTAAACCCTCAGGGCCAGCCCATCTAGATACTTCATTAGCATGGAGAGCTCTGTGCTCTGTGCTAAGTGACTAACTGTCCTGATCCTCATGTGGGGTGTTGAGGGCACATGTTCCAGGGCAGTAACACATTTGTGGGTAGATAAAATGGTATGAGAATGTACCAGGTTTCTGAATCCCCTGAACCTTTACAGTTTTTGTCTAGTGACATGGTTCCACTTGCCCCACACATCTTCTCCAGCAGGGTCACATATATGCAGTATCTGCAGTGGCCAAAAGATGGAGTTAAATCCCTGTGATTGTATTTACAGACAGTCATTTATTACCAAGTGGGTAGTGGAAATCAAACCCGAATCCTCTATAAGAGCAGCCAGTGTTTGTAATTACTTAGTCATTTTTCCATACTGAATTTTATGATTTGAAAAGAAAATGTGTTAAGTTCTTTGATTCTATGATTTACTTTTAAGGCTTTTTAAATTTTAATTTTGTTCTCTTATGTGTGTGTGTGTGTGTGTGTGTGTGTGTGTGTAATATATTCTAGTAAGCGCTCATTTATACCCATTTTATATCTTCCCTGTTCCCATTTATACCTTTCTCTTCCATGCCTATTCCTTGATAAAGTTCTTGACTTTTGCTTTTGTCATGAGTCATTTGGTTTAATCTGGGCCGTCTGTATGAACAAATAAAAATATCTCTTGGGTCACCAGTGATTAGACAACCATGATGAGAGAAATCAATGAAGGAAAAGATGATAAAGGCAGTGCGAATCAATTCTTTTTATTTATTTCTCTCTTTTCTCTTCTTCCTGTAGATACTGAAAATAAATCGAAGCAAAGTTCACTGGTTAATGTTTATAAATGTGTATCTGTCTATATGGTTTGCATAGATGAGCATATATGATGCCCATGTATGCTTGTGTGTGTGTGTGTGTGTGTGTGTGTGTGTGTGTGTGTGTGTATGTGCATGGGTCTGTTTATTTTTTGTGAGCAGTGTGTGTGAATTCATACCATGACACATGATTGAAGATCAGAGGACAGCCTAAGGTGTCAGTCTTCATATTCCACCTTATTTTGTGACAAGATATTGCTTTTTCTTTTTGGCCACTGTTTACACCACTGTTACCCAGCCTTTTAACTTATAGATCCTCCTGTCTCCACCTCACATCTCCCCAAATGTGATGACACAAGAGTGCTACCTGCTTTATGTAGAAAATTACAACTTAGGTTCTCACACTTGTGTGGCAAGAACTTGACCATTAATCCATGTGTCAAAAATGTAAATTTTGTTCTAGGCACTTATTAGAGATGTGTGTTCTGCTTCCTTTTTCACTCTATTAAATTTTTATTTCTAATATGCCTTTTGGTGCTTTTTACTAAAGGCATAAATATAACTAATTGCATCAGTAGTTTTTTAAGTATTTTGAGATTTGCAAGAGGTGTTTTATTTTGATTATTTGTCACTTAACAGTGAGACTGTGTTCCGATAAATGAGTCATTGGGTGATTTCATTTTTAATATGAACATCATACAGGATACTTACAAAATCCAAGATTAATATGACATCATTATGAGATACAATTTATGAAACCATAGTAATAGATATAGCCTGACATTGAATTAGAGACACTCATGCTTCAGAGAACATTTAGTGGTTATAAAGGAAAGCTGTCTCAGGCAAATAGTCACATATGCAACTTTGACAATTTAGAGAGAGAATATGAAGCAAAACCAAGAAAGAAAAACATGAGGCAAACCAGGTATATGTTCCAAAGAATACCTTTAGATTGTTATCAGAAAATATACATATAAGTCACATAGCAGAATGTCACAACATACATAAACTGTTGCCACAGAGAAAATCTATTAGAAACTTATCTTTTATGTACCAGATGTAATTGTCCTCTTAGAAGCTTAGTGCTGAGTAAGATTACACTTTCTAGTTCTTTCTGAATGCTGGTTGGTTGGGTCATCTCAGCAGTTCTGCCTCAAACCTCTATTCCAAGCTGATTGATTCAAGTTGGCTTCTGCAGGCTTCTTACTGAATTGCTCTCCTTTGAAAACCTGACTCTGAATTCCACAAATTGAAGTGCACTGACTGCATTGATTCACCTCAATGGAACTGCAGTTACTGAACTGTCCTCCCCCTCACTCTCTCTACACTCTTCTGTTAAGTCTCCTTTCCATTTTGTGAGAATCCTATCTCTGCATCTGACTAATGAGTCCAAATACTTCTATCATTCATCACTTTGCCTCTCAGTTAGACATTACTTTAAAACATGGCTGCTTCTTTCTACTAACTAATTTTACCTTCATTGCCTGGGATTAAAAGTGTGTACTAAAGGTGTGAGTGTATTCCAGTCAGAGGGAATAAAGTTGAGTTAGTCCAACCAGATAAAACAGACTTAGAAGGTCTTTAGATGTGATTTCCTGCCAGAGTTGCTATGCTGCTAGATTAAAATTCCTACAGGTAACCTATGAAAGAACTGTTTACAAGGCCAGGCATTAAGAACGTAGATTTGGGAAATCTTTTTTCATGAACCAGAAAGAGTGACCCACTGTGTCTTGGTTGACTGTATAAGGAATTTAGTCTATGCTGCCAAAGATTGTCATTTGGGATTCTAAGTGTTAGATACCTGCCAGACGAGGAGCATCTCTATGATTGATCCCAATGAACTCAGGGGATTAAGGTCTCACTGACTTATGCAATCTCATTTTATGTCATGCCCATTTCAATTTTATGAGAGACATCACCTCATTCACATTTCAACTAAAGACCATAACATTGTAGAGCTGTAAAAAAATCATTTTATTTACTGAGTTTCTAAATTTGAATATATATGTGTGTGTGTGTGTGTGTGTGTGTGTGTGTGTGTGTGTGTGTGTATGTTGGTATATGTCTAAAGTAAAGGGCACTACTAATTTCAAAACGGTATGTTAGAATGTGCTTTTACTTCTCTCACTCAGCAGGCCAAGGCCAAAAGACTGCAAGACTGCACAATCAGTAAAACCTTGGCTATTCATAACAGAAACAGCTAAAAAGTTAAAGTTGAAAACCAAATAAAAGTTGTTAAAGTTGAAAGACAAATAAATGGGGAATACAATGCTGAAGGAGATTTAAAAAAACTATTTAAAAAGCTAATGAGAGTGACATGACCAGTATGTTTGAAAAGGCGATGCATGACTTTATTCTCCATACCAAAACATCTACCCATGGGTTGGAAGAATGGGAAACTTCAGGAATTTGAAATCTGTAACCCCTTCCTACAGGATTCCTCTACATCCCATTCCTTCATTCCAGCCACCAATTTTAGGAGGAACATCCTGAAATATGCTGACAACAAAGGTCAGGAGATCAGGTATTCAATCTCCTCTTTCCCTCCAGTTCTATAATTCCTTTTAAGGTTAGCCAAACTGAATAATTTATTTCTGGTCAGAGGCTTGCCTTGTTTTATACTTATGTAGAATTTATACTGTCTCCAGGAATGGCAGGTACCAACACTTAATGGGCCTTAGTAGTGAGTGACCTATTCAATAAGGCCATCATCTTGGTAGCAAACTTTCGTTTAAATCTTATATAACTCAGGCTTTATAAAAAGCCAACATAATTAAAAGTTTGTGTTTCCCCTCTAAACCCTGCAGTATCCAATGCTTGAACAGTTAATTTAAAAATAAGCGAAACAAAAAAATAGAATCTTGCAGCAGTTCCTGCTGCAATACTTAAAAAAAAAAAAATCTAAATGAGCTTAATCTTTACAAAGGTTATTTTAACTCAAAAGTTACAAAATCAAAATTATCTTAATTCTACAAAGAAGGGAGAGGGCTTTGTAGAACCACATCTTCTTTTTCATTAAATTTTGCCACAAATCAAATTCCTGAGTTCCCTTTTCCGGAAATCCTCTTGAAGAAGAGGTTGAATACAAACTCGAAAGAGTAACTGCCTAAGCGAGTAGGAAAGTGTTCTGTTATAGTGTGCAAAGAACATAGAGTTCAGGGTTCATCTCTGAAACTTGATCTGGACCTTGAACGAGATAGAGAATGGGACCTTCACGCTCTTTTTGGCAGAGGAGACATGAAATGACCTTTT
The DNA here is from genome assembly GCF_963924665.1 of Micromys minutus. Lineage (NCBI taxonomy): Eukaryota > Metazoa > Chordata > Mammalia > Rodentia > Muridae > Micromys > Micromys minutus. Next base: position 23,431,278 of record NC_137974.1, on the reverse strand, counting down.
GAGAATGGAGCAGGCAGAGGCAAATAGGATTAGGACTGGCTTCAGGATCTAGATTTTGACTTTATGGGAAATCCAGATCAAAGAGCAAATCTAAGCCTAAGTCTGATTAGGGTTCCCATTCACACTCAAGATGCAGATCTAAGGATAAGTATGGGAAGTCATGAAGTACCACCAAAGAAAATGGAAAAGTCAGTTCTATAATTCAAACACAACAGCATCATCCCAAGCTGTGTAGAGATTGCCTGTTGCCATTCTTTTCCCATCCTCTGGGTTCTTCACAGATCTGAATAACACACCAGCTTTCTTGTGAAGTCTCCCAGAACTCACCCCTTCTAACACATCGAGATTCTGTAGTGTCAGCTGTCAATAACTAGAAATTCTTTTATTGGGGATCCTCAGTGACCATTCCTGGCAGGATATTAGAAGTAATTCCTTACCAAAGAATTCAGAACCACACGGTTGTCTAAATGCCCTGAGAAGGCAGCAGAAACCAAGACACAGAACATCTATGCAATGCAAATGAAACTAGATATCGACATCTAAAATTACAATCATCCCAAACTTACATGCCTATCAAAAACTTAAAAGCAATCAAAACATAATAAATAATAGCTAGGATAGTATGTCTCTATTAGTGTCAAGCAACCCTATTGCAGTGGGCCCTGAGAAATTCAACATAGGTTAAGCAGAAGACAAGGATATTAAGATAACTATTATTAATATACTCAAAAACTTTAAAGGGGATATGAATAAATCAATTAGTGAAACCTATGATAAACAAACAGTATAATTAAACAAACAACAACATTCAGAAAATGGCTTCTGATATAAAAATAGAAATGGAGTAACCAGGAAAAAAATCCAAACTGAAGTAAACATGAAAATTTTACAAACTAAAGCAGGAACACAGAAAATATGTCAGCAAAATTGTAGAATAAATAGTCTTAACCTTAAGAAGATAATTAACAAGATACAAGGAAAACACCAAACAGCAAATAAACTGGCCCCAAAAAGAAATTCCCACAACACATAATAAATACTAAATTTGCAGAATTAAAAAAAAATTAAAATCTACAAACAAGAAGGACCAATAAAGAAAACCATAAAAATAGGCTGTTAGAATAATATATGACTTTTTATTGACGTCTCTGAAAGTAAGAAAGATCAAAATAGATATTCTGAAAAATCTAAGAGACCACAAATAATATTTCATAGAACTGTACCCAGAAAATTTCTAATCATAATAGAAAAAGGAAAGAATGACACTCCATGGTAAAACCGAAATCCAGATCTACCGATGGTTCTAGAAGAAAGACTTCAACCTCAAGTTTACACAGGAACAAATAATTCAGAAAATCAAGAGAAGTACAACTAAAGCAAACAATAGGAACAATAAAACAATTAAAGAAACAGCAAAAACAACAACAACAACAACAACAACAAAAGCAGCAGCAGCACAAAAACAAAATAATGTGAATCAACAAATATTGCTCTTGATAACTGTCAACTGTCAATGTATCAATTCCCTAATTAAAAACATACAGAATTTGAAAACAGGATCCATTTTTATTGTATCCAAGAAATACACCAGAACATCAAGAAGAAACATCACCTCAGGATAAAAGGATGGAAAAGATATTCCAAGCAACTAGACACAAAGAGCATGCCAGTGTAGCCATTTTACTGTCCAACTAAACCAATTTCAAGAGATAAAGATCACTTCAAGCTCACCAAGGGTGAAGTCCAACAATAGTTCATTTCAATTGTTTTTCAATGTGTCAAGCTAGGACTACTTATTAACTGACCAGACTCTAAAGATACCGTAGGCGACACCTTAGTTCAGCTGTTTAATGTGGCTGTTTATCCAGTTTTCCCTGCTGTCAACATCTCCACCTTCTACAGAGTGAGTTGTCATTTTCTTCATTCCACCTCGTGGGGAAGATAATTTGAGGGGACACAGGAAGTTCTTTGCTTCCTTAAAGAATTCCCCCAACCTTATAGCTTATGAATTAGATCTTCAATGCAAATGATGCCAAATATACCAAGAGATGGAACAATCAGGAAATTATCTGTCAAGGCAATCTGTTTTTTATTAATTTTGCCATAGCCTCGCTTGGAGATGAGCGTATTTACTGACTTTAGGTTGGAGTACCACCAAGCAATGCATGGTTCCACACTCCTCAGCATGTTAATTGAAGCCTTTTTGAACTTCACAAAGGTGCCATTGAAGATCTGTGGAAGACAAATAATATGCAATACCTTGGGCACCTTTGGGCTTACTCCACTGATTACTCGGATTCTGATGACAAACGCCAGTTTTATTTCTGTGGGCACATAGAAGTTTCCAGCCTTCCTTGCCACCCTAGCCACCTGAATTTCACTCTGGTACATCTTCCTGTACTCCTTGTGATAGTGCTTTGCTTTCTCATAGATGAGCTTCCTCCTTGCCTTTCACAGCATCTTCAGGGCAAACTTCATCCCCAGGGCTTCTTTACCTTTGACTCTGCAAAATTTCTTCACTTTTTATTATGAAGGGTTTCTGGCATAAAAGCAACCTTTCTTTTCTTCTCTGGCACAAGCCTCCATGGTTGCATCTGGAAAAACACATTTCAATTTTTAGCATCTATGCCACAAACAAAAGAGCTCACAAGTTCATTTTTAAAAACACCTTTACTGTCTCTATCATATACTGGTGTTCACAGAGTGAGTGACTTTAATTCCCAACTCTCACAGGTCATCCAGAAAACTAAACAGAGCTGCTTCAGTAAACTGATAAGTCAAAAGACGCTAATAGATATCTGTAGATTTATGTTAAGTCAATACATGGTTAGATAAGAGAGAGATAGTCAGAAAAGGTCAAGGAGTGGAAGTGGAGACAGGAGGCAGAAGGGAGATTCCAGCAGGAATCAAGATGCAGCTTGAGAAGCAGGATCTAGATCCAGGTGGCCATAATTGGCAATAGGTAGATATGAATATTTTTAAGGGTTTCTATAGGTCATTTTACCTCATATAGAAGGGCAGTTTGTATCACTGTCTATTGGCTGTGATCTTACTGTGTAGAGGGTTTGTGGGTTGAGAATTTAATATATAAACCTGTTTGAAAAGCTACTGGAATTTGGAGTTACATTTGTGCTGGGTAGTGGGGTAAAAAACACACCGGGGCGTCATATCCACATGAGACAGAAGCACCAGGGCAAGCAGAGTAAACTGCCTGGGAAGGGAACCATGTGGAAACTGCAGCTTGAGGACCATGTGACAGAGTCTGTGCACTCGGCTCCACACTAGGGCAGCCTCCATGGAGTGAGACCATGGGCTCCGATAAAAGGTTAAGCCCTCTTTTTAATATTTATCTCAACATATATCTACAGAATAATTCACACAAAGACAAAGGAATATATCTTAACACATCACAGGACTTTCTCCAAAACTGATGACATATTTTATACATAAAGGAAGTTTCAGAAAATACAAGAAAATTGAAATATCTCTCTAACTTACATCTATGAATTAAAGTTGGATATCAACAGCAGAAACTGCAGAAACCTTACAAGTTAATGCTATCCAAAAATTTGCTTCTGAATAACAAAAAAATTAAGACAGAAAAATGTTTAAAAAGAGACTTTAGGATTGAATGAAAATAAAAACAACATACACAGACTTACGAACATGAAAAAAGGCTATTCTGAGGCAAATTCATAGCACTAAGTTCTAAGACACACAAAAACAGGTAAAAAGATCTCACACTCCTAACTTAAGAGTACTCCAGAAAAGTCCAAAATTAAAAGAAGAAATGAAGCATAAAAGAGTAGACAGCAAAAAAAAAAAAAAAAATATATATATATATATATATATATATATATATACCCCAGGTCTGAAATCAATAAAATGTAAACAGACAAACAAAAACAAAAATGAGGGAAATAATTTATGAAACCAAGTATTGGACTTAGAATATCTGATAAAAATAAAAAAAAAGAGATGTTCCAGCCTACTAAAATGTAGAGACAAACCGGTATGAGGCATACCAACTGAAGAAATTATAAATATAATAAGAACATACTTAAAACTTGTGTTCTACCAAATAGAAAAATTTAAGAAAATACATGTTTTTTTTGATATTTATATAACCTATTGAAGTTAAATCAAGATTAAATGGCAATTCAAACAGCCAATGCTCATTCCTCAAATGATTCTACAAAACAAAAGTAGAAGAAATACTCCCAGTTTTTTTTTTTTTTTTTTTTTTTTTAATGATGCTTGAGATAGATTCAGCATTTAGATTAGACTACAGACAGATTCAACAAATACAGAGGTTGCGAACCAATTTCCCTCATGGACATAGATGAACAATTTCTTTATCAAACATTTGCAAATCAAAAACAAGACTACATTAAGGATATCATCCATTATGACCAAATATGCTTCATTATAGAGAGGCAGGGATGGTTTAACATATGTCATTTGTAACTTTAATTGTTCCTGTCAAAGTTCTGTTGCTATTAAGAGTGTGACATTGGCCACTCTTATTAAGGAAAGTACTAATTGTGCTTGCTTACAGGTCCGGAGGGTAACAATGGTGGCCCACAGACAGACATAGTACTAGAGAAGTAGATGAGAGTTCTACAACCTCATTGGCAGGTGTCAGTAAGAGAGAGACACTGGGCCTGAATTGACCTTTTGAAACCCCAGATCCACCTCCCAGTTATATACACTCTCAAATAGGGGCACACCCATTCTAACAAGGCTGTACTCTTAATTCTGCCCAAGTAGTGCTGTTCCCAAGTGAACATTTATTGTAATTATGAGCCTATAGGATCCATTTCTATCCAAATGAACACATTACACTTCTTGTCCTTCAAAAGTATATATAAGACATATCATGAAACAAAAGTGCATTCAAGCCAACTTCAAAGGTCCACATAAGAGTCCCAACACTGTTTTTTTTAAACGACTTTATTTTACAAAACAAAGATAAATGTACAGATTTTAAACATTTTTTGCTTAAAATTATACATTTTTGTCAGTACTGTTTTTTCAGACATTGAAATAATTTTTGCATAAAACCATGTGAATATATTTTTTTTGTCAGAACTTGATTTTTTTCAAGGGCTTGACAGTATGCATTGAAAACCTAATAGTTACAATGAGCGTAAAGTACATGCAAAACAAAACAGAACATGGAAATAGTCAAAGTCTTCTTGTTTTGTAAATATATGTATATTTTTTTTTTGTTTTCTTTATTTCTTGGACTTCATACACTCTGTGAGTTGTTTCTCGGGGAGTGCAAGCCTCTGGGGTTAGCATCCCACTATCAGTGACTGCATATTATGTCTGTTCTTTTGTGACTGGGTTATCTCACTCAGGATGATATTCTATAGATGCAGCCATTTTCTTAAGAATTTGGTTAAGTCATTGTTTCTAGTGGCTGAGTAGTATTCCATTGTGTATATGTACCACAATTTTTGTATCCATTCATCTTCTGAAGGACATCTGGGTTCCTTCCAGCTTCTGGCTATTATAAATAGAGCAGCTATGAACATTGTGGTGCATATATCTTTGTTGTGTATTGAAGTGTCTCTGGGGTATATGCCCAGAAATGGAATAGCTGGGTCTTCAGGTAGTACTATATCCAATTTTCTGAGGTATCACCAGACAGATTTCCAGAGTGGTTGTATTAGCTTGCAACCCCACCAACAGTGGAGAAGTGTTCCTCTTTCTCCGCAGCCTCGCCACCATCTGCTGTCATCTGAGTTTTGGATCTTGGCCAATCTGACTGGTGTGAGGTGGTATCTCAGGGTTGTTTTGATTTGCATTTCCCTGATGGTTAAGGATGTCGAGCACTTCCTCAGGTGTTTCTCGGCCATTCGGTGTTCCTCAACTGAAAACGTTTTGTTTAGCTCTGTACCCCATTTTTTAATAGGGTTATTTGATTCTCTGGTGTCTAGCTCTTTGAGTTCCTTGTACACCTTGGATATTAGGCCTCTCTCTGATGTGGTGTTGGTAAAGATCTTTTCCCATTCTGTTGGTTGCCGTTTTGTTTTCTTGACGATGTCTTTAGCCTTACAGAAACTTTGCAATCTCATTAAGTCCCATTTGTTAAACTTTGATTTTAGATCTTGAGCCATTGGTGTTTTGTTCAGGAAAATTTCTCCTGTACCTATGTGTTCTAAGGTTTTCCCTACTTTCTCATCTAATAGTTTCAGTGTATCTAATTTAATGTGGAGATCTTTGATCCACTTACACTTGAGCTTTGTACAAGGAGATAAGAACGGGTCTATTTTCATTCTTTTGCATGCTGAGTGCCAGTTGGACCAGCACCATTTGTTGAATAGGCTGTCCTTTTTTCCATTGAATGTTTACTGCTCCTTTGTCAAAAATCAGGTGACCATATACATGAGGGCTCATTTCTGGATCTTCTATTCTATTCCATTGATCCACATGCCTATTTCTGTACCAGTACCATGCAGTTTTCAGCACAATTGCCTTGTAATATAGATTGAGGTCAGGGATAGTGATTCCCGCACATGTTTTTTTGTTGTTGAGGATGGATTTCGCTATTCTAGGTCTTTTGTTATTCCATATGAAATTGCACATTGATCTTTCCAATTCCATGAAGAACTGGGTTGAAATTTTGATGGGGATTGCATTGAATCTGTAGATTGCTTTTGGTAGGATGGCCATTTTTAAGATGTTGATTTTTCCAATCCATGAGCATGGGAGATCTTTCCATTTTCTGAGATCATCCTCAATTTCTTTCTTTAGAGGTTTGAAGTTCTTGTCATTCAGGTCCTTCACTTGCTTAGTTAGAGTCACACCAAGGTATTTCATAGTTTTTGTAACGATTGTGAAGGGTACCTTTTCTCTAATTTCTTTCTCCACATGTTTGTCCTTTGAGTACAGGAAGGCTACTGATTTGTTTGAGTTAATTTTGTATCCAGCCACTTTGCTGAACTTGTTTATCAGCTGTAGGAGTTCTCTGGTGGAATTTTTGGGGTCACTCAAGTACACTATCATGTCATCAGCAAAGAGTGATGTTTTTATCTCTTCCTTTCCGATTTGTATCCCCTTAATCTACTTTTGCTGTCTAATTGCTTCAGCCAGGACTTTCAGTACTATGTTGAATAGGTAGGGGGAGAGTGGGCAGCCTTGTCGAGTCCCTGATTTTAGTGGGATTGCTTCAAGTTTCTCGCCATTAAGTTTGATGTTGGCTGTTGGTTTGCTGTATATTGCTTTTATTATGTTTAAGTATGGGCCTTGGATTTCTGTTCTTTCCAGGACTTTTAACAAGAAGGGGTGTTGGATTTTGTCGAATGCTTTCTCAGCGTCTAGTAAGATGACCATGTGATTTTGGTCTTTGAGTTTGTTTATATGGTGGATTACGTTGATGGATTTCCGTATGTTAAACCATCCCTGCATCCCAGGGATGAAGCCTACTTGGTAATGATGAATGATCGTTTTGATGTGTTCTTGAATTCGGTTTGCAAGGATTTTGTTGAGTATTTTTGCATCAATGTTCATAAGTGAGATTGGTCTGAAGTTCTCTTTCATTATAGGGTCTTTGTGTGGTTTAGGTACGAGGGTTATTGTAGCCTCAAAAAATGAGTTGGGAAATATTCCATCTGATTCTATCTTTTGAAATAGTTTTGCCAGTATTGGTGTTATATCCTCAATAAAAGTCTGATAAAATTCTGCACTGAATCCGTCTGGACCTGGGCTTTTTTTTGTTGGGAGGCTTTTGATGACTTCTTCTATTTCTTTAGGTGTTATAGGGTTATTTAGATGGTTTACTTAGTCTTGGTTTAACTTTGTGACCTTGTATCTGTCTAGGAATTCATCCATTTCCTCCAGATTTTCCAATTTTGTGGAGTATAAGTTTTTGTAGTAAGATCTGATGATTTCTTGAATTCCCTCAGTTTCAGTTGTTATGTCCCCACTTTCCTTTCTGATTTTGTTAATTTGGATACTCTCTCTTTGCCCTCCAGTTAGTCTGGCTAGGGGTTTATCAATCTTGTTGATTTTGTCAAAGAACCAACTCTTGGTTTTGTTGATTTTTTCAATGTTTCTTTTTGTTTCTATTTGGTCTATTTCTGCCCTAATTTTGATTATTTCTTGCTGTCTACTCTTTTTAGGTATATCTGCTTCCTTTTGTTGTAGGGCTTTTAGCTGTGCTGTCAGGTTGCTGATGTGAGCTCTCTCTAGTTTCTTTTTGGAAGCACTTAGGGCTATGAGTTTTCCTCTCAATACTGCTTTCATTGCATCCCATAGGTTTGGGTATGTTGTGTTTTTGTTTTCATTGAATTCTAGAAAATACTTAATTTCTTTCTTTATTTCTTCTTTAACCCTGCTATCCTTTAACAGAGCATTGTTTAGTTTCCATGTGTATGTGGGCTTTTTGTTGTCTTTGTTGTTGTTCAAGACCAGCCGTAGACCATGGTGATCTGAGAGGATGCATGGGAGTATTTCAATCTTCTTATATCGATGGAGGCTCGTTCTGTGTCCAATTATGTGGTCAATTTTCGAGAAGGTGTTATGGGGTGGTGAGAAGAAGGTGTATTCTTTTGCTTTGGGATAGTATGTTCTGTATATATCTATTAATTCTAGTTGGTTCAAAGTCTCTGCCAGTTTTGCAGTGTCCTGGTTCAGTTTCTGTTTCCCTGATCTGTCCATTGGTGAGAGTGGGGTATTAAAGTCTCCCACTATTATTGTGTGGGGTGAAATGTATTTTTTGAGCTTTACTAGGGTTTCTTTTATGAATGTGCGTGATTTTATATTTGGAGCATATAAGTTAAGGATTGAGAGTTCCTCCTGACAGATTTCCTCGGTAATGAGTAAAAAGTGTCCTTCCTTATCTTTTTTGATAACTTTTGGTTGGAAATTTACTTTATTCGATATTAGAATAGCCACTCCAGCTTGCTTCTTGGAGCTGTTTGCTTGGAAGTTTTTTTCCCACCCTTTTACTCTGAGATAGTGTCTGTCTTTGTCTCTGAGATGAGTTTCCTTTATGCAGCAAAAGGCTGGATTTTGTTTATGTATCCATTCTGATAGTCTATGTCTCTTTATTGGGGAGTTGAGACCATTTATGTTAATAGATATCAAGGAATAGTTGTTTCTGTTTCCTCCCATTATTGCTTTTTTGGGTTGAGTTGTGTCTGTGTTTTTTTCTTCTTTTAGTTTTCTTTTTTAGGAGTTTTCTTGTTCTTACTAGGCTGTATTTTCCCTCATTGTATTGGGTTTTCTACCTATAATTCGTTGTAGTGCTGGGTTTGTGGTCAGATATTGTGTAAATTTTGATTTGTCTTGAAATATCTTCGTCTCTCCATCAATGGTGATTGATAGTTTTGCTGGGTATAGCAGCTTGGGCTGGCACTTGTGCTCTCTTAAGGAGTGCATGATGTCTGTCCAGACTCTTCTAGCTTTCATAGTCTCTGTTGAGAAATCGGGTGTGAGTCTGATTGGTCTGCCTTTATATGTTACCTGACTTTTTTCCCTTACTGCTTTTAGTATCCTTTCTTTACTTTGGGTGCTTGATGTTTTCACAATTATGTGTCGGGAGGTATTTCTTTTCTGGTCCAACCTATTTGTAGTTCTGAAGGCTTCTTTTATGCTCGTGGTCATCTCATTCTTGAGGGTAGGGAAGTTTTCTTCTATGATTTTGTTGAAGATATTTACTGTGCCCCTTAGTTGATACTCATCTCCCTCTTCTATTCCTATTATCCTTAGGTTCGGTCTTCTCATTGTGTCTTGGATTTCCTGGACATTTTGGGTTAGGAGCTTTTTGTTTTTTGCATCTTCTCTGGCTGTTTTGTCTATGTTTGCAATGTTGTCTTCTGCCCCAGAGATTCTCTCTTCGATCTCTTGTAATCTATTGGAAATGCTTGCTTCTGTGACTCCTGATTTCTTTTTTTGGTGTTCTGAGTCTAGGGTTATCTCTTTTAGTGTTTTCTTTATTGTGTCAATCTCTGTTTTAATTTCCCTCTTTTATTCCTTTATTTCTTTGGTTTTGTTTTCCTCTCGTTCTTTGAGTGTTTTTCTTGTTTCTTCTTTAAAAGCTTCTGAATCTTTTTGCTTTTCCTCCCTTTCTTGTTTAAGTAACTCTATCAGCGTCTTGAGGCATGATTTCAGGTCTGTGTCTTCTTTTTCTGGAGTATTTGGAGTTCAGATGTTTGCTGTTATGGGAGAGCTGGGCTCTGGTGTTGTTAGATTGTCTTGGTTTCCTTGGGATATACTCTTTCTCTTTCCTCTTGCCATTTTGTTGTCAGTGATATGTTCTTACCTTTCCCTTGTATCTGGTCTGTGACCCTGGTTCTCCACTGGTTGAGGTGTCAGATGGGTCGAGTCCTGTTTTATGCCTTAGAGTCGTCGGGTGTGAGCAGAAGTTCCAACGTTCTGTTTCTGTTTGCTGGATCAGGCAAGACAGGGCAGGGCAAGGCAGGGGGTGCACTTTCATTGTGTACTCCACAGAGATCTTTCTGCTCCCCTGTGGTCTAGGCTTCCCACTCACCAGTTGCTCAGCCTCTATGAGCCGCTGATCTGGGTGGCAGGTAGGCCAGGATCTGCTCTGCGTCCGGAAGTCGCCTCCGGGGAGAAACAGAAGTTCTAATTTTCTGTTCCCAATCGCAGTTGCTCAGCCTCTATGAGCCGCCGTTCCGCCTTGCAGGTAGGCCAGGCTCTGATCTGCATCCCAAAGTTGCCTCTGGGTGGGAACAGAAGTTCTAATTTTCTGTTCCCAATTGCTGGATCGGGCAGGGCGGGGCAGGGCAAGGTACGGTGCGCACTTTCCGTGTGCACTCTGCAGAGATCTCACTGCTCCCCTGCAGTCTTGGTCTCCCACTCACCAGTTGCTCAGCCTCTATGAGCCGCCGTTCTGCCTGGCAGGTAGGCCAGGCTCTGCTCTGTGTCAGGAAGTCGCCTCCGGGTGGAAACAGAAGTTCTAATTTTCTGTTCCCAATCGCAGTTGCTCAGCCTCTATGAGCTGCTGATCTGGGTAGCAGGTAGGCCAGGCTCCGCTCTGCGTCCAGAAGTCGCCTCCGGGTGGAAACAGAAGTTCTAATTTTCTGTTCCCAATCGCAGTTGCTCAGCCTCTATGAGCTGCCGATCTGGGTGGCAGGTAGGCCAGGCTCCGCTCTCCCCAACACTGTTTTTAAAGCCTAAAATCAAAGTGTCTTTTGACACTTAAGGCAATATCTTAACTGTAATCCACTGTAAAATAAAAATTAAAAGGCAGATCATGTATTTTCAATACACAATGCCACAGGACATGAATTACTGTTCCAAAAGGGAGCAAAGAATAGTGAAGAAATATTAGACAAGAGCAAGATCTAAAAGCAGCATGATAAACTCCAGTTTCTGCATTCATGTGTCTATGTCAAGGGGCTCTTCACATCTCCAACTCCTTTCAGCTTTGTTCACTGCAACACACTTCTCTCTCTAGATTGGCTCTGTCAGGATACAGGAGTCATCCCATAAACAACTCAGCCACCTATCTCAGTCTAACACTGATAGTTTAGTTTATTGAACACATATCCTCCAGGACTGATCGATCAAGGATACAGGTCAGACTGAATAGCTGATACTGCAACCCTGATTGTTTTCCCAGAAGCAGATTCTAAAGGCAAATCTATTAATGCTCATAGCAACCATAAAAGCTGACATACAGGTGCAGGATGTGTTGCCAGACTGATGTGGTGGTTGTTTTGGGTCAAAGCTTATTGTAACCTACTATACAAAGGAGTTCTAGCTAGCCTCTGTTGTGATTGGCTCTAAAGGAGTGCAGGGGTCTGGGAAATTTCCAAGAACACCAAAGCATAGAACTTAACCAGATATGGTTAATGATTAACTTGGACATGAGAAAAGTCCTCTGTAACAATGCAAGATGGTTGGCTACCGGCATAAAACAAAATGACTACAGTAATATCAGAAAGGCAGGGCTCCCTAGGTCTTGACAGTTGATATCTGGCCTGTAGCTTTCCTCACCCACTCTCCCAGGCTCTGTTATCTTCAGCATCTTCGCCTCTCAAACAACATCCACGCTTCATCTGCACAACTTCAAGCAAAGACCTCTAAGGGCCTCTGTGCAAGGACACTCCTCATGTTTGTGTGGCATCTCTAGCTTTTCTTAGCCATGGAGGTGGGTTCCATAACCCATTTCACATATCCTTGATTCCAAATTCAGAAGCTTTTCACCAAAGCTCCCAAGTTCACTCAGCTTTTTGGGATCTACTAATTCAAGACCTACTAATTCAAATATATTTTCACCTGCTTTTATTTCTTGATGATTTCCTTTACTGCCTAAGCTTGGCTGTCGCGGACTCTATCTGTAGAGCAGACCTACCTTAAACTACAAGATTCTCCTGCCTCTGTTCCCCCAACTGCTTGGATTAAAAGTGTGCACCATCATACCTGGCTTGAAAGTTTTCTTTCCTTCCTCTCCACAAGTTGGAAGCTTACTTGGGTGGGGTCTTGCTTGGAGGTCACCATTCCATTCATTCTATTTAGTAGCAAGTATTTCTTTATATTTTTGTGCACTGGACTTGACTCCATTAAGATTCCTGGTGCCTCTTTTCTCCTCAAACTGCACTTTTTATTTCTACTTTGGTGTGGTTATTTACATTATAGGTTTGCATGAGTGTGACCACCAATTAGAAGTAACGCAGTAAATACTAGGCTGTATGGAAATCTTCTCTCAGAAAGCTATTAATCCATAACTCTTCAACTTAGCCTTTGGTAGATTTTCTTACAATGTCAGAAAACAGCCACATTGTTTGCCAAAATGTCACAAATGTGGTCTTCAGGTCAACTACTAATAATCTTCTCCTCTGAAACCCAGGGCTCTACATTAATAATCAACCTAAATGAAGAGACACTCAAAATATTTCTACTAAAATTAGGAACAAGACAAGTTGTCCTCTCATATATAACTGTTCAATACAACATTTGGAATCTTAACTAGAGCAATAAGACAACAGAAAATGACCAATGGAGGATACAAATAAGAAAGAAAAAGCCAAAGTAATTTTATATACAGATGATATAATTGCACACCTAAATGACCTTAAATAGCTGACTTGAATACTCCTAGAGCTGACACTCACTCTTATCAAAGTAGCAGGACACAGAGTTAATACTGTAAGTAATTTTCTTGATTAATGATCAAAGGTTGGAGGGCCCATTGTGGCTGGTGCCAACCTGGGCTCTATAAAAAAGCAAGCTGAGCAAGCCAGCAGAAGCAAGCCAGTAAGCAGAACCACTCCATTGCCTCTGCATCAGTTATAATTCCTGCCCTGTGTGAGTTCCAGTCCTAACTTCCTTTGGTGATGAACAGCAATATGCAAGTGTAAACTGAATAAACTCTCTCCTCCCCAACTTATTTCTTGGTCATGATGGTTTGTGCAGGAATACAAACCTACAGACAGAGGGAGAACTAAACTGGGAGGATCAAATGGGGAGTGGGAGTGGAGAGGAGGGAAAATTCAGGAAAAAGGGAGAGAGACAGGTAAAATAAAGTCCGAGAAAATGGTCATATAGAAACCTATCCCTGTAGAAGCTGCCTAACTGGACATCTCTTAACACTGAAATTTCCAGTGCAGGGGATGAATAGAATCTCATTAAGTTATTGTCACGATGGTCCTATGGGAATACCCATGCAATCTAGGCTATCACCAAGGTTGCTGACCCCAAACTGCTGTTAAGAATCTCCTGCTGAAAGTAACACCTACAAAACTCATTGAACACTGAGAAATCCAGCTGGTGACTATCTAGAGTCTTCACTCACCTTCACTTGTACTGACTAGTATTCCTGGCACGTGAGACTACCCTGCATAATAACACAGGAGAAAGGTAAACACAAGCTTAGATAGAAGCCCCTTAATCTACAATGATGATCTGCCTGAAAGATGAGCTAGAGTAATCATGGTATAAAGTGAGAGCAAGTTTGAGACAAACCCAGGCTGCCATCACACTAGCCCACTTGGCAGAAAATACGCAAGATAGCCCATGCTCAATGTAAAACAGCAAAGTCAGGGACGGCATAGCATTCCTGAGTTGACGCCAGATTCCCAGAGGCCCTGGGTACCACTATGGTGACCAAGTATGTAGGAAGGAGATAGAAGAGAAAGCAAAGCAGAAAGATATATATATAAAATAAAGAGAAGCACAACCTTCGAGTGAAAGACTGCCTGATATGAATAACCAGTGATGCCACCTAAGACCATGGTGAGCTTCATGCTGTCACTGAGGCCCATGTCTCAGTTTGTGGCCTTGCAGCAACTGGGGTCTGTGACTCTAGGAGCTCCTTGCAGAGGGTGAATAGCCCTGCCAACATATCTCTTACCTAGCCTGCTGCTGAGAGGGTCATAGAAGGTACATACAAAGACATTGTTGAGTAGAGAAAGAGAAGTATCATAAAAGGGGTTTCATGTAAATTTTTGTCATGCTACCGCTGTTCAGTGCAAGTACTCTGAATGTTTTACCTATTTTTGTTTACTTAAATAAGGCTTATTATTTATGCAGGAGTTGGTATAAACTACAATAAATATTAACATCCAACTGGATAGTATGCAAAGGGATAAATATTTTTGAATATTAGTGAATACTTTTGATAGGCATAGCCCAAAAGCTTCGAACAATCCTATGCCTAACTCTACCATAAATATCAACAGACATTACACATAAATCCCTATTGACTATGAATTTCTAAATAGAGCCCCAGCATCTCCTAGCAAGGTATACATCAAAAGCTTTGAAGTTTATTGAATCTGGGCAAAGTATATTCCAGACTTGTTGGCACAGTGTACAACTTATATTCACGTTATACATTTTAGGATCTGTAATTTAAGCCTGATTGATTTTTTAAGCTGGACTAGATCATACATTGCTCAGTGAGTAGTCATATTTGTAGATGAGTCTGCATTAGATATATTATTTTCTTGGACTTTGAACAAACACAGATCAATATTAGGACATAAACCTATTGAAAGTGTGTTCAGTGTTGTTCAGTCATCAAGTGGAATGGTAATTTCATTCCTGCTTATCTCTACATTTTTTGAGCAGATGTTTGAATTGTGAATATTTTTTTTTTATTTTTGACAATATAGTATAATAACATCATTCTGTTTCTACTTTCCAAACCTTTCTATGTACCTCCCTCTTGCTTTTCTTTCAAACTCATAGCCTTCTTAAAACTATCATTTCACACACACACACACACACACACACACACACACACACACACGCACGCACATACACACATACACACACATATTCCAAAATATGTAAGTATAATCCTCTCAGTTTGTATAAAGTCGTTGCATGTAGGTTTTATATTTCTCTGTAACTCAGACTGACCTTGAACACAACATAGCCCAGGCAACTCTTAAGCTTAAGATTGTCCTGTATCAGAATGCTAAGAACTGTAATCCCAAGCAAGTGCTTCAATACCCAGTGTGACTTCTTTTCTTTCCCTGCATTAGAACCTGAGAAAAAATTATGAATATGGGAATATTTGATAGTTACTTTATATGTATGCCTAGTTATAATGGATAAGAAATAGAAATGTCCATTTAAAAGAATTCATTGTTTCAGTATTTGAAGTTCATTATGAAATGACAATTTATAGTTTAACTGTTGAATTCTAGCTAAGGTTACTGTTCATTTAACTTGGGAAGCTCATATAAACCAGGAATAACTTTCAAGAGAAAAACACTTTGGTAGAGGAACAATTATATAAGCCAGCTGTACACCATGAAATAATCTCCGGTTAATGAAAATAAGGCCAAACCAACTTGAAATGCTTAAGTGTTTTGTTCTGCTTTGTTTTAAATCTTAGATTAATATTAATGAATCTTAATTAATTAATATTAATCTTAGATTAATATAATTAGTATTTATATTAATTTAGCCACAGAGTCCGTGTGTGTGGTTCCATTTAAATATTGCTAATATCTTTTGGTGATTGAAAAAAAATCAATTATTTTGTTATATTTCTTCAGCAATACTTTTGAGAAGATAGGTAAAATGTATCCTGAATGAATTTCTCAAAGAAAGATGCAGATAAAGAAAATTGCATGTAGGGTGTTTACTTGGGCCTTTTGGAACAATGAAGGGGTGGAAATTCAGCTGTGTTACAAAAAATACTCCATCAGATACTATATAGTATATGAAGGTATATTCCTACATAATGTGTAACTCTTTAGATGCATCTTAATTCAGGGAACATAATAGAAACTTGTAGATTTATGTAAGGCATTACATGATTGGACAGGGAGAGGTAGGTGGGGAAGAGGGAGGAAATTGGGAGAGAAAGAGAGAGAGAGAGAGAGAAGAAATCAAGATGGAAGTTCGATCGAGAGGGGTGATCTGGACCCAGGTAAATTTAATTGGCAATAGGTAGCTATGGATATTTTAAGGATTTTATAGATCTTTTATCTTCTATGAAAGGGCAATTGGTATCTTTGTCCATCTGATGTATTCTTATTGTATATAGGGTTTGTGGATTGAGAATTGAATATATAAACCTGTATGAAAAGTAACCAGGCTTTAAAGTGATGTTAGTGACTGGCAGTGGGGGAAAGAAGATGCCAGGGCAGTAATAGGGAAGGTGGAGTGAGACCATGGGGGCCACATGGATGGAGTGACAGAGTCCATGCTTCTGTCTCCATACTAAAAGTGGTGTCCATGAATGCGACTATGGGGGCCAATAAAAAATAAACTATTCCAAACTTAATATTTACTGCAACAGAAACTAGTGTCCAAAACACAAACACACTGTGAAATATGTTCAGGAGGTATATGGTTGACACAACCCAGGATCTTTCATAATTATAAAAATTAGGCATAAGTTCCATAACTAAAGTGCACAGATTTGTAATCCAGATCACCATCACAACATAATGACTATTACCAGGCATTAGTGGGCATTTTTTTTTTTTTTTACATACATCTACTTTCATTCTTTTTTGCTTTCCTGTTCTTTCATCCCTTTTCTTTGATTTTACTCTTTTGTTTACAGCTGCCACTAGATAATGTTTTTCACAATGAATAGAATCCTTCAAAAATGCCACAATGCTTTCTTTCTTTCCATCTTACACTTACTATCCTATTTGCTTCTTGTCCTGATTAATATGCCCTAAAAGAATATGACATTAAACTGTCACTGTTCAAATATATTGTGTGAACAACTATCCTGTTGCTGAACCCATTATGATCAGGTCTATAAAATAACTACTTTTACATGTGTAATGAGGCTAAGTAAGTAAGATCACAGAGCACACATCATGCTTTTGGATATAAGGCCTGTCCTCAAAGAAAGACTTTATGTAAACAATATTTTGCTTGGTAGGGGTCAACTTAAACAAGACATTTTGTTTAGTCTATTAATACTTTTTCAAAAGGGGACTCTTGAAATTATTTTGATTTTCATAAATATTTGACACTTCAGGAGTTCTCAATTTCATTATTGATTTAAATATCCTATAAAGTTAACTTCCAACATGGATTTCTTGCCAGTAATAGCAACAAAATCAATCTACTTAGTTCCCTGTGTGTGTGTGTGTGTGTGTGTGTTTATATGTGGTTTCTTTGCATGTGTTTGTCTATGTCTGTGAGTCTATTTGTGTGTGAATATCTCTGTCTTTTTTTTTGTTTAAAGAAGACAATTGAATATTTTTAAAATGTTAGGATTAACAGAGTTGATTCCAAGTTTAAATTTTAAGAATACTTCTTGACAGATTCCATGAAAATGGCTCACTGAAGGTACTCTTTGCCTTTTATTATTGAGAGTTAAAGATGTTGTCTTTGATGAAGCATAATTATTAAAATGCACACAAATTTGCATCTCATATTGTAAAACTTGAGTCTCAGTTTTATCTAGATAAATTAATTAGAAAATCATTAAAACTGTTCAAATTTTCTGGTTGTTTTTATTCTGGTGTTGAATAATTGTCTTAAAAGCAAAATGAATTAAAACATCTATAACAAATTTTTACTCCATTAATTTTGCTATTTATTTAATTCTTCAGTTAAGTGTTTCTTCAAGAAAACAAAGCTTAACGTTTATTTCAGCCTTTGGCTCATAAGAAAAATCTCTATATTTATGTATTCCTTTCAGGATTCTTGGGGTTTTTATTTGTTTTTTGTTTGTTTGTTTGTTTGTTTGTTTGTTTGATATGTTGGCATTTAGCATTGAGAGTCAATTTTTCTTTCAGTACTATAGCTCACTTACACACAAAACTACATAAAATATTGTAGTTTTCTCTCTGGACAGTGTATAGTAACTAATCTGTTCTACTGAATTCTGAGTAACATGCATCATTTAAAAAGACAATGCAAGATTCTTCCGTGTCCAGCATGGTAAGTAAGTTGGTGACACACTGACTGTTTCATTGTTAATTTTTACTTGAAATGTCTTTCAGTACTTTTCTACTTGAGCTTTACAAACAAAATGAACAACAGTGATGTTGCTAATGGTACATAATAGAGATAAATATGTTCTATGTGTGTCCTGAATCTCATTGTTTTATCTCTTAATAGCACATATGCTAGTGACCACAGTAAAAGTGTTAGGAAGAAAATCTGTAGAGTTAGATCTTATGGCATGATTAGCATACGGGAAATCTACCATTGTGAATACAGACAAAACCTAGCTTTTCAGAGCACAATGGGTGTGATTGGCATAACTACTTGACCCCTGGTTTGGCAGGGGTGATCCCAGTGGTTTATTCTTCCTTTGGAATCATAGTGTGAAATGAATGCAAAAAATGCTCCCTTTCTAACTTCTTCCCCCCTTTATCCCTCAGCTTAAGGCGCTTTCACAGTTAGTCCTATGACCCAGGTTTTGGAGATAAAGGAGCAAATGTTGCCATTGGAAACTTCAGTTGGGCTGATTTACTTTCTACAAAGTCCCTTGAAGAAACAAAGGAGAAATGTATATTGTAAGTGCTTTTAAAAGATTAACCAAGAGTTGAAAACTAATTTCATGAAGAGAATTTGTAGATTGAACATCCAATCTTTTCATACTTGGTATAAAAGGTATATTAGAAAACATAAGTGGTATGTCCCCCGCTTACAGAACATAAAATTAACTGAGAGTAAAATCACTTTTACATAGGCTATGTTATACTTTGTCTTAGGTAGAGTTATAGCTGTGACTCAGTATAGAACTGCAACTACCAGAACTTGTACTTCTCAACCAATAACTTACAGAAATGACTGCAATGGATATTTAAAATATATTCAGTAGTTTCAGTATAACAGATCCTGCTCCAAATGCTTTACAGTTATTTCCTTTAATCTATTCTATTTCCTGGTGTTGCCAGGTTGTCTTGGTTTCCTTGGGATATGCTCTTTCTCTTTCCTTTTGCCATCTTGTTTTCAGTGATGTGTTCTTGCCTTTCCTGGTACCTGGTCTGTGTCCCTGGATCTCCGCTGGTCCAGGTGGTGGATGGGCCGAGCCCTGTTCTTCGCCCCAAAGCCACCTGTTGGGAACAGAGGTCCCAATGCTGAGTTCCCGGTCCCTGGATCAGGCAGGGCAGGGGCACACTTTACGTGTGCACTCGGCGAAGATCTCTCTGCCCCCTGGCTATTAGGATGCTCTTCTCACCAGCCTTTATCTCTGGGAACTGCTGGGCCAGGTGCAGATTGGCCAAGCCCTATTCTGTGCCCCAAAGCCACCTGGTGGGAACAGAGGTCCCACTGCTGTGTTCCTGGTCCCTGAATCAGGCAGGGCAGGGGTGTGCTTTCCGTGTGGACTCAGCAGAGATCTCTCTGCCCCCAGGCTATTCAGATCCCCTTCTCACCAGCTTTATCTCTGGGAACTGGACAATAGATTTCGTTATCCTAGGTTTTTTGTTATTTCTGATGAATATGTAAATTGTTCTTTCCAACTCTGTGAAGAATTGAGATAAAATCAATCCAAATATAAAGTTCAGAAGCCTAGTGTCAATGGATAAAAATACAAAATTTCCTGAATCTAAGGCTCAGGTAACATTGTGAAAGAGAGGGCAGAGAGACTTCAATAGCCAGAGGATAAAAAATTTAATTTGGAGAGACTGTCTCTTAGTAATGCCAATATCTACACCCATAAAGCCTCATTAACATAGCTATAGACTACCCAAACAGGGCCTGAACAAGAATCACACCTATATAGATGCCAAAATGGATGAAGAAAATGCTAGGTGCCGTACACAGAATCTCGAAGCAATTGAATGAAGCTGGGAGCAGAAGTGGTTCCCTCCAGGGAAGAACAGGCCACTCCAGGAAAAATGGTCAACCCTGAAAACATATGTAGAAGAAGCATTGTATGGACTCAAGGCTTACATTCAGTGTCAGTATATTTAGCATAGATAGATATATGAGCATACATACATACATACATACAACATGCATATATACAAAAATACATACAGGCATGCAGTAACAGTTAAGGAATAATGAGGTTATGTATTGCAAGGATTATTTGGAAATTTTGAGAGGGAAGAAAGAAAAGGAAGAAATATAATTACATTATAATATTAAAAATTAAAATTTGAAAAGGTAGAAACAAAAGGAAAACTACCCTAAAGTTTTAAGCTTTTTTTAACCTAATGCTTAAGCTAATATTTCTCTTTGATCAAATTATCGACTGCATCCAGATTCTTAACATTTCACACTTGAACACTGAATGTGCACTCATGGCATATTTTGAGCTAACTTGTCTCATTTTTAGTTTATTTCCTTATATTTTTGTACACAGACATAAGGAATAGTTCTTGTAAACTTACACATAAGTGTCTATACAATATATATACTTCTGCACACACATATATCTGTATCTTAACACACACACACACATATATCCATAGAAATGCTTATGTATATGTTTTATTTATATTTATGTAATATATATATATATATATATATATATATATATGCAATAGCTCCTATATTCAGTATTCAATTTCTTATTAAAATGTTTATCTTGCATTTGAGTTCCCATCATTCACAATAGTGGATGTAACTATCTTTCTGACTTAGTTTCTCTTTCAGTCTAGTAATCTATCTCTAGTTATCTAATTCGGATGGTAGCAAGGCTCATGAGCTCATGAATTTAGTGAAGGACATACTACAGTTGATAGCGGCTAATGAATTTTCTTCAGAGCTTGGTAATCTGGATGGTTGCTCATACCTCACAGAATGACCATATGCAAGTACACACACTAAGCCCCAGACTTGTTGTATTGTAATATAAAGAAATATATTAGTAAGGGGTCACAGACTTGGGGGAAGAGTGTAGAGAGGTAACATCTCTGAGTAGTAGGAGTGAGTCAGGGGATAATATGATTCGAATATGTTGTGTATATGGGTAGACTTTCTTTCTTTCTTTTCTTTTTATTGGATATTATCTGTATTTACATTTCAGATCTTATCCCCTTTCCCCCATTCCCATCCTCCCTTCTCCTCCCATTGCCTCCATGAAGGTGCTTCCTCTCCCAAAAACCCACTTCCACCTCAGTACCTTGTCATTCCCCTATACTGGAAGAATGAGCCTTCACTGGACCAAAGACTTCTTGGTTTGAATTTTCTAAGAATACATAAATCGTAAAGTAGTGAAAATTAAGAACGATAAAACATTTCTAATACTATCAAGTTAATATTTTATTCACTTTGTGAGGAGTGTTATCTGACATGTTCATTATTAAGAAATTTACTAAATCAAGGGGAGAAGCATATTAACACATTTCTTTAAAATTCCCTTAAAAAATTCATAAAATACTCCAAAACTTTAGTGCTGCATATGGGACACCTCCATAGGAGTTGTTGGTTAGAGTAGCTACATAAATGATCTAAACAGTATGGGCTTTTGACATTCTTCTTGTACAGTCATACAGTCATCTGAAGTAGTTGAAGAGAACCTACTTTTGAACATACAATATATCTTAGATACAAGATATTTTTTAAAAAAATCAATCTAGGACTGAGCTGGAAGTTTCCTTCTGGCTATCTAGTTCCTGTAGGGCTGCATATTCCCGTGTAGGACATCAAGAAGTAAAGGTTTCAATGACTATGCTACCTGCCAGACAAAACGTACCCACTAAGGAAGTAATGGCATAGCTGATAAGGTAGTAACAAACTTCTCACTTGTTTAGATGTGAGACCCATTGCACAAGAGTAAATCCATGCCAGGTAATATAAATCCAGTAAAACAAACAAGCAAGCAAACAAACAGAATGGTGACTAAGGATGTCTTGGGCTCCAAGTGGTAATTTAGAAATCAGAGTAACTAAATTGACAAAGTATGAAAATCCTAATCTATTTATACACATAGACAAAGGAAACTATCTATGTTAGACAGGGGAACATCTTTTTGCAATGAACAGAAGCAAATGCATAGATTTATAATCGTACAGATATGAAGAATGAGTGGTGGTTGAAGGACCTGCTCTCAAAAATTTAATTAATTAAACCATCTACATAAATTCAGGGGTTAAAGAGGATACAGGAATAATATGAGATGCTGAAGATAAGGGAGTGGACTATAAAATATCATCTTTTAGATATAAGACATGTAATACTATCATGCACAACAATTCTACTTACTAGCTCTGATTCTACACATGATTAGCTGACCAATACTCAGCTACTGATAGGGTAGGGAATCATGGATCCCTTCTATTTACTGCTGATGTTGGCAACTAGCAGGTTTAGAAAGAAGTCAGGCATTGAAGCTAGTTTTGTGCCCACTGGTAACCCTACCAAGTTACAAGGTACATCTCAAAACCTATGCTCACACAGATAAATCTAATTAAATTGAACATGTAAACAACAAAGTTCATAAATATGGAAAAGAGATTTGTTGCGGAGAAGGATATTGGCAGAGCGAGGAAGATAAGAAGTGGGGGAAGACTAATCAGAATGCATTACACACACATATGACACTGTCAATGAAAATTCATTAGTGTACAGAGAATTGAAAAACCCGTAGAAATTAGTAAAATTTTTATAAATTACTCAACAGTGAGAAAACAGGATAAGGTCAAATGACCCTGAATCTCTCTCTCTCAGAAAAGGAGGTGCTAGATTACATGCATGTCACCATTTCCTATTGCCTGTGTTAGTAGGAATAAATCCCCAGGTCTTCTATACGCTAGGTAAGCAGGCACTCTACAACTTGAACCATATCCTCAGACTATGGCTTTTATATTTTGGTTATTAGAATTTATGTTTGAAAAGACTGGCAGTCATGCCGTTTACAAGATAGAGAAAAGTTCCAATGTAAAAAATTGAGATTAAAGTAAGTGACAAAATAATATAAGAATTATTACTCAGGTAACATAAAGAGCAAACTCTTTAAAATTATAATCTATATCTTCAAAGATATAACAGTAAAACATTCAACCATAGAAATGTGACGCTACTAAATATAAATATTCCAAAGTCAGAAAAACTTTTAGAAATTAAAAGAAAAACAAAAGCAGGCATTAATATTTTAGGGACTAAAATTAATAACCCTATGGGCAATTAAAACAAAAAAGTAACAAAGTGAAAAAGAAGTTGAAAGAAAATGCAATAGAATGTTTCTCTACATCAGAAGCTAAGGTATAAGGACACTTTAGGAAACATAATAGAAAAATTTAGAGCAGGAAACTATAAAGAAAATTATGTAAATTTAGAAAGATGATTATGTTGAGCATTTGAAACAACAGGAAGCAGGGCAAAATTAAATAATTCATACTAAGATACATAGTCTTCAGTTCTCATAACATTAGTGTGCAGAATGTTTCACAGAAATTAGGAGGTTAGGCATGCATAAATACAGATATGTGTACAAAGAAGAAGTATCTTTCATTATTATTCATGAATTTAAAATTTACAAACCTGTTCAGTCTCTAAAATTTACCTATAACACTAATGAAATACTTTGCTGCATTTTTGTATTTTTCTTTATTTTATAAATATAGGAGAGTTTTATAAAAATGTAAGTAGCTTTATCTATGTTCACAAATATATTTAGCAAGGTATTAGTGATTACCTACTGCAGCCCTCTGTCCTTGAAGGGTTTTTCTGTTTTGGTTTGCATCCATGGATAAGAAAAAAAGTCAGACATAATATGCAGTCATTGATAGTGGGATGCTAACCCCAGAGGCTTGCACTCCCCCAGAAACAACTCACAGACTGTATGAAGTGCAAGAAATAAAGAAAACAAAAAAATATACATATATTTACAAAACAAGAAGACTTTGACTATTTCCATGTTGCGTTTTGTTTTGCATGTACTCTACGCTTATTGTAACTATTAGGTTTTCAATGCATACTGTCAAGCCCTTGAAAAAAATCAAGTACTGACTAAAAAAATATATTCACATGGTTTTATGTAAAAATTATTTCAATGTCTGAAAAAACAGTACTGACAAAAATGTATAATTTTAAGCAAAAAATGTTTAAAATTTGTACATTTATCTTTGTTTTGTAAAATAAAGTCGTTTAAAAAAAAAGAAAAAAAGTCAGAGTTTCACTCTTTGGTTAAAGATTGCTCATATTCTGTGGTCATTTTCAGTTGGAGTTGGAATAAAATGGTCTCTTGTTAGCAGATATAGGGGTACTATTCTCATACCCACCAAAACTTTTATTTTTGAATGGCCATGTTTCCCACTCAATTCTATTTGCATACATCACTCCACTGACATCTTAGACACTCCCAGATTCAGCTATGCCTTTGCCTTTTGCTTTAGTTTCTGTTGAATAACTAGTGCTCCAAAATCTTCTAAAGACAGAGAGCAGAGTAATCTGGGGGCTTTCTTGGTAACTGTCCTAGTTTGAGTTTTATTGTTATGAACAGACACCATGACCAAGGCAGTTCATTAAAAATACAACATTTAATTATGGCTGACTTACAGGTTCAGAGGTTCTGTCTATTATCAAAACAGGGGTATAGTAGGATCCAGGCAGATGTGGAACCAGAGGAACTGAGAGTTCCACTTCTTCTTCCAAATGTAGTCAGGTAAAACCTAGTTTTTAGGCAGCTAGGAGGAGGTGTTAAAGCCCAGGCCTACAGTGACACACTTCCTCCAACAAGGTCACAGCATATGCAAACCACCACAGTAACATAATTCATGATCTTTCTTCATGTTCTGCTCAAAGTCTCGTTTACTATAATTGAGTGCTTTTTGTTAGCAACAACAAATGCCTTCTAATTTTAGTGCTGAATTTGTTTACTGCTTCAGAGTTTAATATCAAGTGTGGAAAATCTTACAGAGAATATATCCAGGTTAGGTAAATGTTTTTAATGAAAATACATAGCCTGGCTATGAACTCAATGCTAATGAATCAAAATATATAACTATCAGAATGACTTTAAGTACAACTGCACACAAAATCATGTTAAATAGATACTGATTGATAAAAATGTGAGAAAATTCACCTTTTAAAGGCAACTAAAGTGAGGTAAACATTTGTTACTTTTCTATTGTTGTGACAAAACAACAGGATAAAGGCAATTTCTGAATTAAAACATTTACTTCATTTATAGTTTTAGAAGTTTAGAGAATACATCACAGCAAAGTGAAGGCATGCTAGCAAGTGGCTGAGACAGCAGCAGAGACAATGAATCTTACAAAGGAGGCAAAGCATATTTAAACAGTACCCATGTGGTATACCTACAATGAAACCACGCCTCTAAATCCTTCTCAAAAAGTTCCAGCAATGAGGGACAAAGTGTAACATATGAACCTATGGCAGTTATCATTATTCAACCCATCAAAGAAAGTATTTTTTCTGTATTAATTGGGATATGTGTGTGTGTGTGTGTGTGTGTGTGTGTGTGTGTGTGCATATACATGAAAAACAGGACTGTAGACTTTGTTTGAATTACATAGCTGCATAGTGAACATGAGGCTTAAGCTTCCCCCACTTGGCATCCAAAGATTGGTTTGTATACACATCTTATATCTTACATCTGCAAGCATCCTAAAAATAGCTCAGTACTGTAGAGTGCTCAGGCTTGAGTGAGTTACCCATTTGGGGTCAAGTTTACCTCCTCTGTATGAAACCTTGTATAGCCAACTTTGGTCATGTCACATTATTTGAAATGTACTATTATAAAAGACCTTTGAAAGCAGTCACTTGTTAACAGCCTTCTAGTTATTTCCTGACAACCACAAAAGCTTTATTTCTTACATTACATTTCATCAGATGAAGTTTCCTGCACAGAATACAATTTTTGTGTTTTTCTGTGAAATAGGGACAGAAGACAAGTGCAGCTAAAAGAACAACAAAACCTGCATGTTTGCCCAACTTACTTTAGATCAGTTCAAAGTACCCTTCTTCCTAACCCTGTTCCTAAAATTCTTTTGTAAATGGTTGAAGAGATAGATTTATAGAAATCAGAAGACATTTTGCCTCCTCAAGCTGCCTTCAGGCAAAAAGAGGCGTTGGTGCCAAGGGACATTTTACAAAGGCCTTTCTTCTTGAATATGTGCTTCTGTGGGAAGTTTTTCTACTTAAAGTTTGTGTTTTTTTTTACTCACTTTTATGAGATTGTCCATCTCGTTAGAATTTTTCTGCTTTTTCCCATGATTGTGTTCTATGATCTCTATGGATGTTTATTAGAAAGTCCCTTCTGGAGGCTTTCTTCTTAAATTTCTACTTTGGCTTCTAAACTGTACAAAGAGGATGCCAAAGTAGCTGTGGTAGCATGTCTGTAACCTCAGCACTCTGAAGCTGCGCCAAGGAGACATGTGAGTTCCAAACACACACGAGCTGTAGAGTAAGTGATACTTCTGTTACTGATGTCCAGCATGTTGACGTGCCCTCAGATAGGACGATTGAGGACAATGGGGCAAATTTTATAACTTTCATGAATGCACTCCAAAGTGTCTGAGTGAACTAAAGTACATAATGCATAAACAACAAATACAATGTCCTGCGAGTTTCATTTTTGTCTTTTGTTTTTTGTTTGTCTGCCTTGTTTTTATAACAACATGGCAAAAAAAAAAAAAAGGATAGAAAAAAATTCCCCACTTTCATATATTAGAACAGATCCATGGTATTACGGTGGACCTTTCTACTTTCTTGTGTAAGATTTTATTTATTTATATGAGTACGCTGTAACTGTCAGACACACCAGAAAAAGGCATCATATTCAATTATAGAGGGTTGTGAGCCACCATGTGGTTGCTGGGAACTGAACTTCATCAGTTCTCTTGCCCACTAAGCCATCTCTCCAGTCCACCTTTCTACCTTTTAATTCCTTGTATGTACTTTTCTGAGGAAGGACAATAATTTGTATATATTTAAAGATACTGTGAAAAGAATAATAACAATAAATTCTACTTAGCAGAAAGAGCTATGAAAATAGTATAATTTATTATTTCACGTGTATTTTTATAAAATTATTAAATAACTTTAAAAACACTTTGGGTTTCTAGAATGTACAAGCCAATGTAAACTATACCTATTAAACTAGTAATTCAATGCTATACCAACCACAGACAAATAATAGCAACAGCAATAAGTGCCAAACGGTGGAGATGTAGACTAAGATGCAAACTCAGGTGTGTGGGTTTGTATGTCTCCCTGCAGTTGGGATGTTGGGCTCGAAAGTGCTAGACTGTTTACCCTGTGCCTTGGGTGTTGGGTGCTGGGCTCTAGTCAGGCACCAGGTTTGGGAAAATGCAGCCTAGGAGATGGAAGCCCGAAGCTGTGGCTCCCAAGCTCCTGCACATCCAGTCACTGCTGGAAACAGCGTAGATTTGGGGGAAAGAAGTGTCAGGGATCCACAAGCCTGCGATGAAAACCCGACTGGGGACTCCAAAACTCCTGGACATCCCAGGGCTCCTGGGTCGAGGGAAGTCGGGAATGGAGTTGGGGGCAGAGTCCTGAGTAGGATGTCAAGCCTGGGGCCAAGGGAATGGAAAACTCGTGTAGCTCATTTATTATTGTCCTTAGCTTAGCAATGGATGTCTGGGAGCACAGAGTGACCTTCTTATTCAGGAGACTTAGGCTAGGCTGTGGTTCTGGAGGTGGAGGCCTTCTTCATGCTCCCGATGGTGGTTCTTGATGGAAGAGACATCCTTACTTCCAAACTGTTTATTGATAGAAAATAGGTGTACACCACCTCCTCAGGGTAGACCAAAGATTGAATACCTTTTGCAGGGACGACTGTCTGGGAAGGGAAGTTTATTGTCTAAACCCTCAGTGCCTCTAAATACCTCGTTAGCATGGGGAACTCTGTTTTGGGCTATTTGACTATAGGTTACGTTTCGTATATATTAAGTATGACATGTGTTTCAGGTCATGAATCTGGTACAGAGCAGGGAGCCGCCTAATGCATCAGATGTGTGCCCGGTGCCGGAGACTCTGAACCCACTCAACCTTTCCAAGTTTCATGGCACGATTTATTGTCTCACACAAAAGTGGGCTTCAAGAACTACTATTATCATTTTGCAGCTGAAGATCTTTGGAAAAAGACATGGAATGAATTATCATTGACAGAAAGCATGAAGTCAGTGTTAAATAATTGTGTACTATCTTGAAATATGGTTATGGATATATTGAAAGAACTCTGATCTCCTTTGTTGATACAGAAACTCATATTTGGTCAAGGCTGAGGATACATGATTGTTGAGTACTCAATCTGAGGTGGAATATTCCAAGAAATGTAATGAACAAAGTGGCAGCTAGATTGCAAGTGTTGTAAGAAAGGAGTGGTGTAAAATTTTCTCTTCAGGTCATAACAACATCCCTTGAACCATGAGCAAGAAAAAAAGAAAGAAAGAAAAAGTTTGCTATCTGTAAAAGACTGGGCCCTTTCATATTCCATGAAGAATGCGGGAGGTACCTATGAGGCACTTCATTCTTTACTGATTAACCTTTACAAATTATGGTTTACCAAGGAGTCATTTCCTTCTCTAGTGCAGCAACTTGTTAGTGGTACTACTTTAGTGAATAATCCTGTATTAATGCTAATGCAAACAATCCCCATTAAACACATTGAGTCAAACACACACTCACACATGCACACACACACACACACACACACACACACACACACACACACACACACACACACAAATAGAAGGAAGAAGTCTGCATTGCGGATATAACGGGCAATGGAAATTATGTCCCATAATACATTTCGTACATTTATGAAATTACAACAAAATGAAATTGTACTTTTCTCCATGACTTTATAGCAACACATATTTTTGAAATATACCCCAATATATTGTCATGATGAATAAAACCTGCTTTTCTAAATTGATGCCTCTGTAAAAATCTGTCATCATTTCAAAACTGCACTCTGACTTTTCTTATCAAACATTTTCTAATAATATTCCTTTTATCTTCATAGTTGATTTTACATTCTTCTTTTATTTTAACTGTGGATAATTCTGTGGTCTAGACTTGTAAGAAATTCTACCCATGATGCTTAGTGATGACTTCCTCAGAGGAATAGGTGATGATATGCTGTGGAAATGCAAAATGATCTGTGGTGAGGCAAGGAGCCTGTGCGGATCATCATTTTCTGCACATAATCCACGATTTTCAATTATCCATGCCACTGGTTTGCCGCTTTAGCATGACTAATAAAAAGTTATTATTATTGTTGTTTCTTATTTTTTCTCTATTGAATTACAACTATGAACAATTCACAAGGAAAATGAGTGATCCACACCATCTCTAATTACTACTGTCATTGATTTATTTGAAGCTGGTAATACACAATTGCCACACTTTGGTTAATATGTGGCAATTAAATATGCACAGGGCTTGAAATAAACTTCTTATACACTTGCATTATTTTTTATTCTAGTGAAAGGATTTTCTTTGGATAATTGTCTAAAGCATGTCATTATTACATGTGGCAAATCTGTTCATTGGATACCAAGTAGCCTGTCCTCCCCTCCTTTGCTTACGGTGACTATATTTAGGTGAGCTTCCTATTGAAGACTCTTGGCTAGCCCCATTGTTATAGTCAGAGATTAGTCACAAAGTTAAATCTACTGTGAAATTTCTGACCTCATATATCTTAGTAAATGTATAACCAGCACAGGACATTTTGATCCATTTTATATAGCTTCTACAGTTGACTAAAAGTTGTAAAATTACAGTCACTTATAATCTTTGTTACCTTTGGAGTTCACTGGAACAGTAAAGAAAAAAAGAAGTAAAGAATCATTGAGTGAAAGACCCTGGGATGCTAGAACTGAAGCAAAATCTGAATTCTCAGTGGCATCACTAAGCTGCTGGATCTAAACTGTCCCAAGGTGTCCTGCTCGATATATACAGAGCAATTATTCTCTTGGCTTTAACCACTTTCATTCCTTTAAGACTTTTCTGTATACTTTGTGTTTGCATTGATAGCTTTATAAAATTTTATTTTATCAATAGGGCCCACAAATCCTATTTCAAAATGGTCTTCAGAACTCCATTCATGGGTCAACTGTATTTTTTTTTCTTTGACATTGGGATGTATAGCTGTTACCTATAGGTTTAAAGTCCATCCCATTTTGGAACCCACTTTCCCTGTAGAAAATGCAGGACTAGAGAGATTGATTTCAAGTTTTCAAGTTGAATTAAACGTTGTTTGCAGATCCTCTACTACTGTACTGTAATTGCAGCTGGCCAGGGTCTGGAGTTTTCTCCTGGGTCTCACTGGTGCAGCATAGGCGTTAAGCTTGAGACAGTTTTAAGCCTCTGTGCTGTCTGTGATGGGTATTGTAAATTTTGTATGCTAAATTTTGGGGGATTTTGTTACTTTCGCTGTTATATGGAGAAGATGCCAACAGAAATAATTGATAAGATAAAATAATGTCTTCCCACCCGTGTCAGTCAGTGTTGGTTACTGTAACAAATGCCTCTGATGTGCACATATTCCCGTTGGAGACCAATCATCTTTTCCTTATAGGTGCACAAAACTGACAAGACCAGGTCTAGTCCAAAGTGCTTTGAGAGCTAATGAGAGTGTCACAGGTATGATAACATTCAATTGATTTGAAACTTTTCTCACATCAAGTGTATACAGTCAGTAAAATCTTATGATCATAAAAATAAGGTATAAGTAGAAGAGACAAACTAACCATGCTTTCCCTCAACATCTAATAATATACCTGAAAAATACAGGAATAGAGTCAGTCTTTTAATGTCAGGGTACATTTCTAATATTACTAACTGTAAGAACATTTATTTTCTCATTGTTTTTAGAAGCAGGCATGTTAGTGTAAGACTCCTGGCCATTTTCAATCCCTCCCAACTCTCATTTTTAATCAAAGATATTATACGATTATCCACCATTCCATTTCACTTTTAAGGTGCCTAATAAATGTCTGTGGAAGCAGTTATACTGTTCTATTGTCAGAATAATTATTTTTTGAGACATCTAAAACAAAGTGAGTTTGGCTGTGCTGAAAGCCAGAGATCCTATGGTTTGGAATTAATTAGGTTCTACCCTTGTTTCTCCCAATACCTCTAAAGAAATAGAGTATAAAGTAGTATAAAGAGTAAAGGACAGTGACCACAATAATAAGGATTTCTTCAGAAAGATGCTGAAGAATCGAGAGTACAAAGTCCTTTTCCCCCTTCACACTCAAATTTTATGATTTTACATCTGGTGCCTTCTGCACTAGTAGGAAGCCCACAATGAATCACTGTTGCACAGTTATTAACATAATGTCCTTATGTAGATTTATCAGCAGACTTTCCTTTTGATAAACTGTTGGCATGTAAATATTTCCTCGAAGAAATTCCAGTCCAGCTGCTTTTGTTTACAAATCTATCAATGGCTAAAACCATTGGACGCATTTTGCTGGTTTCTGAATTCTAATTATATGTCTAATTTTGAATTAATTATAAAAGAGAAAGATAAAACCACATAATAAACATGTCTCTACTTCTGAATTTGTGCCAGATTTTTTTCATATTTGTGAAATGTGAAATCTCATTCTCATATACTATAATCTTACAATATTTGTATTTATATGTTAAAATAATAGATAAAATGTATTTTAAAATACTACATGATTCTTAAGGAGTATGCTAATTCCCATGTTTGACATTGTCTTCTACAGCACTTAATCACTCCAAGGCTTTAATTAAGATCTGATTTTGATATGCCAGTCACACTAACATCTAAACCAACCTGAGTACTCAACATTTCCAGTGCTTCCAGGTTTTGTTTTTCTCACTGGGGGCAATCAAAATGATTCTGTGCCTTTCTTACCCCTTTTCTGTTTTAAACCACAATGACCCAATGTAAAAATTCACAAATTCATGTTTCTGTTTAAAACAATTTAACAGGACTCTCTTATTGATTACTTGTGGATTCATTGGTAACACAATTCCATTTATTTATAAAAATATCATCTATATGACTTGAATCAATTCAAAGACATCTTATTATCACTGTGTCTCCAGAACCCAGAATGGATACTTACTCAATGGATAAGTTTGTGAGTGCCAAGGGACAACTAGAAAGAGGGGATGCTGAACAAGTACCACACCCAAGTGATGCTTGTATGTTTGTCCCTGGTAGAGAAAGGGGATGTGAGAAACAGCAGAAGGTGGTACAGAGAGCAGAAATGCTGAACTCTTCTCAGAGAGGCTTTTAATTTCTGTAGCTGCTGCTCTGCCCTGCTGGAGGTTTGCATAGGTGTTTGGATCAACCACAGAAGCTAAGTCTTACCTCATTTTGAACTCAACAATAAGAAGACCCAGTACAGACTCCAGAGTGAAGCTAAAGTGTCCCACAAATCTTCTCAGACAGAAGTGGAGAAATCTGAAGTTTGCTGAACTCTTGGGAGGCAGGCAACACTTTATGTGCTAGTTCTCTTTCTGCTTAAGTTGCTTAATACTAAAATGCTAATTCAGCCACCTTCTCGGCATGCTCAAAGATTTCCTCAGCTACTGTGATAATAATAGCATGGACTAACACAGCACAGAATTTTAGGACTCCTCTGGAAGAACTTTTAAAATATTACATTACAAGGGAACCCAGTGAAGGAGCTAAAGAAAGGACTGAAGGAGCTGAATGGGGTTGCAACCTCATGGGAAGAACAACATTATCAACCAGCCAAACTTTCCATAACTTGCATGGACTAAAACATCAACTATTGATTACATATGGAGAAACCCATGGCTCCAGCTGCATATGAAGCAGAGGGTAGCATTGTCTGGCATCAGTGGGAGAAGAGGCTTTTGGTCCAATGAAGATGCATTTTCCCAATGCACTGAGGTGGAGAGGGTGTTTGGGAGAGAGTGCACCTTCAAGGAAACAAGTGGAGGGGGAGGGGGATGGAATAGAGGGAGAGGGGATGATTATTTGAAATGTAAATACAGAGAATATCCAATAAGATAATTTAAAAAATATTACATTACCTACTCCTTAGCCACTCAGTTTAGGTAGGTGCCGCTATGCTTCTACTCTGACGAAATGAACAGTGTGCCATGTGTTGCTGTTCCCTGGAGGACTGTAGCATCTGTGTGGTAGACCCAAAACCCAAGCTGGTTCATTGCAACTTTTAAACTCTGCTCTTAAATATTTACTTTCTCAGATATGCTCTCGTTTGACTTTATGATAAAGTCACCTTAGGCTTTTATCCCACATGTGCTTTCTCTGACTTGGAAAGGGACCTAGGGAGTAGGCTAGACAACCAGACCAGAAATAAGCAGAAAGAGTCATTCAATTGGAAGGATTGCACTTGACTTACAGACCTTGCTCAAGAAGAAGAAATGGTGGGCATAAGTGGGATGCATTATATTCATGTATGAAAATGTTGTAATAATAGAAGACATATCAGCATCAGAATTAAGGCATGTTCTTTAATGTGATCTCAGGAAAAAGTATTGGAGCTTCTCTTCTACCTTTTGAGATATAAGACATATTTGTGGGAGAAATACATTTCTGAATTTATTATGTCCCCAAGAAATGTATGAAATGCACTATGATTACCTCATACTTGCAGATAGAATATGGCATGTTAGGCCTCTTTGGTTTTTTAAGGGACAGTCTTATTTTATGGTAATTTCTGGCCTAGAACTCTTTACATAAGCCACAGTCACCTCAAATTCACAGAAACCTGACTGCCTCTACCCATCCAGGTTGGCCATTAAAGGCATTTGTTGTCATGTTTGGTTTATTATATATAGCCTGAGGTCCTAAAATTGTGATAATAAATCCCACATAAGCCTTTCATTGAATTTTGTTTTCATAATCAAGGGTTTTATTTGTTTCTTAAATTTATGTCAGTAACACAAGTTGATTTTAAAGGAAAAGTGGAAGAGTTGAGTGAGTACAAAAGGTCCAGCCTGGAACATTCCAAAGACTATGCCATGTGTGTATTCCCCATCACCCAACCAAGAAATACAGAACCTTGCGGACAGTCAACCTGCTTCTATTTTAAGATGACATTTGCTCTTTCTTGCTGACCTGCTAGTGCCTACCCAAGTCTTAGAAATTTACATCTCAAGTCACTGTCACTCCCTATTCTAGACAGAAATCAAGAACACAACAGCCAAAGATCCAGAGCATCCCACCATTTCACAAAGACAGACTTTTGCATAAATAATTTTTGACAGGATTTCCAGCTGTTCTACTACACAAAGCTCATTCGGCTACACTATATTTAATGAACTTATGCCAGAAGCAACTTTCCAAGTGATGGTAACCAAGAAAAATAGTGACAACCAGAAACATGAAAACTTGACAAATGGATGAATAAAAATCCTACAGGTTGTGTAAATGCAAGCCCTCCATCACAAAAACTGAATGGCTAATGGCTATTCCACTCTGCATTAGCCCACACTAAAAGGCCTCCTTACTCAGGATACAAGAATAACTACCTCCAACATTATTAAGAGTTATGCAACTACACATAGAGGATAATACTTTCACTGTGTAAGAAATTTAGAAGTTATAGGCCCACTATTCATTTGAGTTTGATTCATTACAGTTAGATTTAGCAGTCTTCTATATGAGCCTCATGAATATGTATCCCGGAGGAAAATATGAAGCAAATATCCATAAAATACTCTAGTCATCTGAAAATGCTGTGCATCTAATTTCATAATTTCCATTTTTTTTAAATAATAAAATATAAAAATATAAAAACATGCTTTAATATTAAAAATGCAAGTCATGGTGTCTATGGTAGTTATGTATTAGAATCATATCTAATATACCTTTGAATTCCTGTTCCAAGCATTCTTTAGCAGTTGCCCATTATTTCTCCAGAAACAAGAGGAAACAAATTGATAACAGTAAAAAATATGAGGATTAAGATATTCTTGATTTATCTTAAGTCTTCTTCAATCAATGCAATTGATAAGTAAACACATAGAATTTTATGAATTTGTTTATTATTTTGTTTTCAATGTAGGGTATGACAATGCAGCCTTGGTCTGGATGTCATAAATAATAAAGTTCACATCATTAATTTGCTTATAAGTCAGTCAGTTTAGAATTAACAATTAATGATTCTTTGAGAAAATATATGCAACAATAAACTTAAACTAGAAAAAGAAGAGCTCAACACTCCCAGGTAGTAATCATAAATCCATGTGTAAATATTTTATATTTAACATACAGTTTTGATTTTTGGTAATAAATGCTGATCCAACAATTAATACAAATTATCAAAGTTATCCATCTGGAAAATCTCAGAGTCCAGATGTGGATCTGAGTCTATCTGAAGTCAAAACCAGTGTCTTTTCTGCTACAAAGTCTCAGAATCAAATGATATATTCTTGAACTAAAAGGGAATAGAAAATTTCAGTGAAAACCTTTAGGTGGAGAACAAAGGATGGGAAAAGAAAAAATAAGACATACAGTAGGCTGCCAGGGCAGACAGGCAATATGTGGAATGCTTTCTTAATGGGTGTCTTAAAGCAGGCAACATCGTATCAGTAATGAGAGAAGACAACATCTGTTAGAAGTTTTATTCTGCCAGGAACAGACTGTCTGACAAATTCTTGACTTGCCTTATTAAATATTTCATCATGGAAAATGTAGAGGAATCAATATGAGGAACTGCATCTCAGAACTCCATTATGATGACTAAAGAAAATTGGGAGCAGAAACAAAATGATCTTTGGGAATAAGTGACCGTGTCATTTTTTTTGAGGATATTAAAAACTGAAGAACGGAGAACGGAAGGCTGGGATTTGCTAAACATGCACCTGGAACATTATAAAATATGTTCTTTAAAATGGTGAATGGAAGATAGTTATGTCTGTGCTGTTGATTCTGCAAATGAGAGTGGGTTAGGAGAAGTTTATTACATAAAATAAACTTCTGCTCTTTCAGAACCCTTCTAACATAAGGGTTAGCAATTGTAATCTGTCAGTGCATTGCAGAAAATTTATCATATGTATGAAAGGGTTTCTAATTTGAATATCATATGAGTTGGGGGATATGCATGCTGTAATCTGATATAGTATACACACATATGATATACATTAAACTAATCTATATTAGCTCATAGAGATACATTGTACATAGAAAAAGTATATTAAATATTCTGTTATCAGTTCAGAATTAGTTTCCTGTCCTACACGAAGAGATAAACAGAAGTGCATAGACCCTTTCTGTAACATCAGCTTAATTTGGAGCTGTTTGTTCTTTGATATTTTTTGCTGTATCCTTCAGGACTCATTTTTCTCTCACTAGTATGTGAAGAAAAGGTCAGGATAACTCTGTTTTGTATGTCATTGTGCAATTTTAATGTTATTTATTTGATCCTTTCTCAGCTTATTGATTAGATAATATATGAAAACAATGTTTTATCCTGCATAACTTTTCCACAACATGAGTGCTAAGACATATGCATGCTAAACCACATACATTATATACCAATGCATGGAACATCATGGGCATGTTAACCCACATGCTCATAGAATATACTCTAACCTAATTCTAATATGCGTTATAAATAGAAATATTTTATGGTTTACAAACCTCTGTCGGTTTTCTACTTCTATATTCTCTTTCAGTTTTTCTAATTTAACTGCCAACTGAAGTCATCAGCTGCACTCCAAAAGAGAAAGTCTCTTTTATCTAATCCCTGTACCTTTCTTTCTGATTGTTTTTCCCCCATGCTCCTTTCCCTCCCTATCAGAACAAAACTTTTCCTCAAGTCTTTAGAATAAAATGAAACTGGTAATATATTGCTCTTATGCCACACTTTCAGAGTAAAGCAGGTTTTATGTGCTCAAGCAAGTTTTAAATTTCTGAAACACATATATGTCATATGTAGCAGTTTTTGGAGTCATGCCCTCTCTGGCAACTATGACCACTATTATCCACCATAAGATAGAATATTATCATCAGTTCAGGAAATAAGCATATTAAAAAATCTTCATGACTTGTGTTTTATAATTTTGTTCAAATGTGATTGTATTTTGCATTTATAGTGTTACTACTTAACATTATGACAGTAATTAATTATATCTCATAATTCTTGCAAATAAGTTTATTTAGGGATTCCATACCTCTACATTGTGTATTCTATTCTAAGACATATATTGGAATGATCTAAGATGTACTTTATACTATGATTCAAAGAGCAAAGTAAATGTTAGATAATATATTAAGAATATAAATATAGAATGCATGAAAAATCAGTAATGTTTTGTTTGTAGTCCAGACATTAATAATCATACATTTTAATCTTTGAATATTAGATGTAGTTAAAATAAGGAAGATTACATGTTGAATAATCTTAATTATCTTGAGGAATTTTGTTTTGCTTGTTTTTTTTTTTTTTTTTTTTTTTTTTTTTTTTTTTTTTCTGAGAAAGAGCACAGTCAGTATTATCCCTATCAGGGATGGTGTTAGAGAGCCAAAAGTATGCTAAAGATCTACAGTGAGTGTTGAAGTCAAAGTAACTATACAGCTCAAATCTTCTCAGAGGAAAACATGCAACAATTTAAACTGGAGGCTTGTTCAAGGCACAGCTTGGTTGGAAATGTCTGCTTATTTTAAAGGCAAACTGAACTAACAGGGGAAGCAGTACGTTTGTTTCCAAGCTTGGAAAAAGTTAACAAAATCCAGTGAAGGATGTGTACGTCTGAGAAGTAAAATTTATAGCATTTGATGTTTTCTTTTCAGATTTTAGTATAATTACATTATTTTCCCCTTTCATTTTCTTCTCCCAAACTCTCCCATGTAAAATGGCTTTTCTTTCTTGAATTCATTGACTCCTTTTTCATTAATTGTTACATATATATTTGTGTGTGTGACTATAGATTAAGTACATCTTTATAAATACATAAAAATAATTTCATCATTGTATATTATTTATTTACACAGGATGTCTTTTCTGATTTAACTAAATTCTCAAAGACATTGGAAAAGCAATTTTATTCCTCAACAGGTAAACTTTTTTTTTTGCTTAATTTTATTTTGCTTTCTTTCTTGACATCTGGCTTCATTCTGTAGTCCAGATTAACTCAGGGTGATCTTTGGTTCAGGCTTCTGAGTGCTGGTATCAGCACAATGAACCACCAACCACATCCAGGTTTTGAATAAGACAGTTCTTAAAGATGGAAAAGGAAGACATACAGTTGTTTATTCACTGGTTGCTACTTATTCCAACTTGCCTTCTGTTCTAATTACTTAAGTTTAATGTGTATATGACGTCTACTGTGGAAAAACAGAAACTGGCCACTTGCCAATGAATAAATTGATATGTGTTGTTGAATAACTTACTTTGGATTTTTTTATTTCTTTAAATGCTTGGCGAACATAGCTGAATATTTCTCATCTAGCCATTTATGACTACTTATTTAAAAGAAGTGGCATCACAGTTGGTATTTTTCAGTAAGCAGAGCAAAATAGTTTTTTGCATCAGAAGACTTGATTTAAATGACAGTCTAAACAATCCATAGAGAAAAGTGTAAATGAAAACTGATACCTGCTAGCAATGATCTAAATGTATGGAAAAGCCAATATTGATAATAACTTTTGCATGAACACTTAATTTACCATTTTTCCTTAACTATTTCTAGGAGGATTACTTCATGAAGAAACTTCAGTAAAACCTAAAATTACAAAGGAGTCTTTATAAAGATGTTTCATGATATTTTAATAAAAAAGTAAACAAGCTATACATTTCTCAAAAATGTTACCATCTATCATTAGTCTTTAAAATCTAAATTATAAGCAGATCAGTAAAATGTATTAGCAGATGCCACTATGTCTGACAATATGAATTTGGTCTACAGAATCAACAGAGGAATTAACTGGTTCACCTCTTAGATCACATATATGTACAAAACACACACACACACACACACACACACACACACAAAAACACACACTAAATTAATATTCAAACAAAATTTTCAAAAGTAATACGGATTAAGATATTAACTTGTAAAAATTAGAGGAATTTGCAATAAATCTAAAAATGATGGAGACTTACAAAGAAAATTTTAATCTTCATGATTTTGCCTAGTTTTCATCTTACACCTTTAATTCTAAACAGTCTCCATATATATTTTAATACATTTTTTCCAAGTGAACAATAATACGCAATAGTAACTTTAGATAT
Source organism: Micromys minutus (assembly GCF_963924665.1). Classification (NCBI taxonomy): domain Eukaryota; kingdom Metazoa; phylum Chordata; class Mammalia; order Rodentia; family Muridae; genus Micromys; species Micromys minutus. The sequence goes on along the minus strand of NC_137974.1, from coordinate 23,391,763 downwards.
GTTATTGGTTAATCCTAGCATTCACACAGTGCCTTAAAATTCTTTAGTTTCATGACTCAGTCATTTCGCCTTTAATCACAGTTTGAGTTATATTAATGTCTATGATAAGCTTACCATGCTAAAACCACAAATTTAACACCGGCTTTAAAATAAATTTTCCCTATCCAAGTATATTATCAAAAATGAATTATGTCTTTTAATCCTAAAGAAATGTACAACTCTTGTCAACCTACTACTAAACTGTATTTTTATTCATGAAAGACAGGGTGGATACTTGCTTTTTACAAAGTAATATGCCTCCCTCTGTCTGTGAAGAAAATTTGTTATATCTATAATGGAAAGCAAATAACAGGTCGTTCCATGTTTACATTCTTCATAGCCATTACCATAATTGAGGGTATTGAAATGATAGAAAATATCAGTCTGTGGAAGAATGGCAGAGAAGGATGTAACATGAAGGGGAAACCAGGCTTGTAGATGCCCCAATATTTTCTGGTTCATGTGCCTATGAATAGGAAGATTTTTTTCACTAGTTCATTTTTATTTTTTCTTGTATATAGCATATTTGTACATGTATTGCAAAATAAAGAAAACAAAAGAAACAAAATCAACACTGAATCAAGATCGCTAATCAATTTTGTCAAATAAACAAGAAAAAAAAATGTCAAATGATTACCGGAATTAACCAGTGACTTAAAACAGTACCAATAAGAGGGTTAGGATTAAGTTCACAGTGTATTAACATGATCAAAAGATTAATGTTAGGGCTCTTAATAAAGCAGATTAAGAATGGCCAGTTTTAGATATTACTTCATTGCATTATTGTGCTATTTATATATTTAATATGCAGTCCAGAATGATAACATGCTATACTTCACACAGAGAAACAATACACTCTGAATTCCACCGTGATGAAGCACCCAATGTATATTACACATAAATATCACATATGCCTGTTTGATATAATAGTTTCTAGTTAAATCATTCTTGGCTCCAACTCTATTCTATAACCAAACATCATTTTATTTTGTTTTGTTTGAATTAATTAAAACACAATGTATTGCTCATAGTATGTTCTGGATCTTGTCATCTTAATGATCAAGTTCAGACATCTCTAAGTAGACTACAAAAAAAAAATGAGACTGCAATTTGATGAGGAATATTACAACTAGCTCCTTCTCTATGATTTTCCTTGCAACACCTACTTTTGCAAGTGATCTGGATTTTCTTTCACATAAAGATCTTGGGACATTCAGCTTTCTGACACTTCTGAAAAGCTGACAATCTAGCCTTGTAAACTTTTGAGATCTACAATGTTATACAATGAGCTCAATAAAAATTTTATTTGTCAAAACAAAACTAGAATATAATAGACTTTTATAGTCACCAGTGTTCTCCACAAAAACAACTAGTAACATTGTTACTGACATTTTCAATTCACTCCTTCCATTCATTTTTAGTTTCATTATGACAGGGTAACTGGCATTGTTGTAACGATTTATATTAAATTACACAATATCTTTTGGTTAGATGTTTTAAGGAAGTCTTTCCTTTATAACAATACTTAGTAATTTTTGATATAGTCACACAAAGTCATTAAAATACTATGTGTAAAAATATATACCAATCATTGCTGATATATTTATTTGATTTTGATTATGAAATACATATTTTAATTCTCAGGAAGCAATTATACTGCATCCTCGGTTCCATGCAACTAAGACTTAATTTTTTTATCAGAATTAAAACAATTCCTTTATTGTTGTATGTAATCTTTATTGACTGACAAATCTTAAATGTTGGAGGCTTACCCTTAGACCACTTAATATTGAACCTTTTTGTACATATTTCACTATGAAGTGAAGAAATGAATGAGTCCAAAGCAATTTAAACATATTCAAAATTCTCTTTTAAGACCTGGAGTTTTCTTATAAGAGAATATTTAAAATTTGAGGCCAGAAAGCCATGTGGCACAGCTTTTTGGCCTCAGATCTTGCCCAAAGAGATCTGGTTTCCTAGGAGTGTTGTACTCTTAAGTTCACAGATAAGAAAAACACTTTTGTTCCAATAACTAGCCAAAAAGGGACCTTGAGGACACTACAGGGATCCAGATCTGTGGAGTAACTGGAGATAGAAGTCTTTTTATTTCCATCTACACCCCAGAGATAACCCTTTGGCAAAGCTCTTCATACACAAATTCTGCCCAAGAGAGATGGTCTCCCAGGTTCACTGCCAGGTGTAAGTTCACAGGCTCACAGGCTCACAGAAGGGACAGGCTCCAGGCAGAGACAGCAAGATCCCAACACCAAAGATACACAGAAAATGAGAGGCAAGCACAATAACATAAGCAATAGCAACCAAGGCTAATTGACATCATCCAAACCCAGTTCTCCCAACACAGCAAGTCCTGGCTTTCCGAACAAACTAAAAAAGCAAAATTCAGATTTAAAAATCACATCTCATGATGATGATAAAAGACTTTCAGAAGGACACAAATAACTCCCTTAAAGAAATACAGACCATGGGTAAACAGGTAAATGCTCTTAAAGAGGAAACACAAAAATTCCTTAATTAATTACAGAAAAACACAATCATACAGGTAAAAAATTGAACAAAACCATCCAGGATCAAAACATCAAAATAGAAACAATAAAGAAATCACAATAGAGATAATCCTGGAGGTAAAATTTCTAGGAAAGATATCAGGAGTCATAGATGCATGCATCTAAAACAGAGTACAAGAGATAGAAGAGAGAATCTCAGGGGTAGAAGATACAAATAGTCAAAGAAAATGCAAAATGCAAAACGGTCCAAACCAAAACATCCAGGAAATTCAGGACACAGTAAGAAGACCAAACCTAAGCATAATATGAATAGAAAAGAGTAAAGATTTCCAATTTAATGGGCCAGTAAATATATTCAATAAAATCATAGAAGAAAACTTCCCTAACCTAAAGAATTGCCCATAAACATACAAGAAGCCTAAAGAACTCCAAATAGACTGGTCCAGAAAAGAAATTACTCCTGTCACATAATAATCAAAATACGAAATGCACAAAACAAAGAAAGAATGTTAGAAGCAATAAGGGTAAAATGTCAAGTAACATGTAAAGGCATTCCTATCAGAATTTCTCAAAAATGGAGACTGAAAACAAAATGGCTACAGTTATGTTAATAGGACCTGAACTCAAAATCTATTTTGTATTTAATACATGTTATTTTTTCTAATTTACATTGCATAAAATGTTACTTTCTGCTTAGTACATATTAAATTTTGCCATTACTATAAAAATGCTAGTTTAACATTTAATCATATTGAACCTTATTTTAACTGGAAATTGAATATTATTGTTCATGTTTGGACATTTTAGATGAAAGTTTATTGAGATAAATTGCTACTCTGGCAAGAAATCATATCCAAAAGCCTTGTGGATCTATGTGATCTGGTTGGAAGACAGACGCATCTTTAATCCCATTAGCTGGAATACAGATACTCCCTTAGTATACACCTTTAATCCCTTACAAAGAAGGTAATGCAAATTTGTAAAAGAAGGCAGCCATGTTTGAAAATAACAACTAATTGAGGGACAAAGTGATGAATCAGAAAAAGACTTGACAGGATTCTTAAGTGATAGGATATGCTCAACTCATAGAACAGAGAAGCTACTTATAGAAAACACAGAGTTAGTCAGGGGCTCAAAGTAGTTCAGTGAGTGATGTGGCAGCTATGCTTGGTTCAGTTCAGTTTGGTACAGTTCAGTTGAGTGCAGTTGAGTTCTGTTCCCTTTGTACAATTTTGTTTTGCTCCTGCAGTCAGTTTGGTTCTGTTCATGGAATTCATAAGCAGATTTTCTAAGCACAACAATTCAATGAAATTTTAGAGGAGCCAATTTGAATCAGTCTTCTTAAAAAGAAATTTGAGTTGAACCAGCCAGCCAGAGTTCAGCAAGAACTATAAAGGTTGAGCTTATATTGCAGTAAGCTTCTGAGACAGAAATAACAACTGATGTATAAAGGTAATTTTATACATCTTTAACAAGGTAATTCAAATTGTTGGTTTATTTATTAAATGAATATTTCTTATAACAAGATTCTGTGACTGTAACTCAATTTAACATTCATTTATTTTTCCATTTTTCCTAAAGCCAAACATTTGTGTGTGTGTGTGTGTGTGTGTGTGGGGGGGAGAGAGAGAGAGAGAGAGAGAGAGAGAGAGAGAGAGAGAGAGAGAGAGAGAGAGAGAGAGAGAGAGAAGACTTACATATAAATACAGACATATATGTGTACTATTGGGGGAATATTAGAATGTGAATGGAAATGTTAAAAAATCCAGGGGTTGCTCAGTCCACATGACTGGATGTAGAAATTTTTCTTCAATTTATACTGAGAAATCAAATACATTCTTGTTTTATGTTCTTGTAAAGGCTTCTAGAAAACATTGGGGCCCTGACTGAAGATATATCTTTCAAACTCAAAATTCAGAGGAAAGCCTGTCTTTTCTCAGCTCAAACATTCTGGATTAATGGTATAACTTTCACCACAATGTTCATTGCAACTCTAATTATAATAGCCTGAAGCTGGAAAGAACCCCAATGTCCTTCAGTAGATGAATGGATACAAAAATTGTGGTACATTTACACAATTCAGTACTATGCAGCTATCAGAAACAATGACTTAATGAAATTCTTAAGAAAATGGATGCATCTAGAGACTATCATCCTGAGTGAGATAACACAGTCACAAAAAAACAGACATAATATACAATCACTGATAATGGGATAGTAAACCAGAAAACTCTGAACACCCCAGAAACAAGTCATAGACTGTGTGAAGTTCCAGAAAAAAAAGAAAGAAAAAAAAAAAAAAAAAAAAGAATATATTTTAATTAAAATAGAACTGTATCATATCCCCCTATCCTTTCTATAGCCCTCCCAGTTTCTCTCCTCTCTCCTCAAATTAATAACCTCTTCTCCTATATTATTGATACATATATACATATGTGTATATATATATGCTCAAATACTTAATTACAACCTTAAAATGTATTCGTATACTTTTATGCAAAAATGCTTAAAATTTGTACATTTATCTTTGTTTCTTAAAATAAAGTTTTTCAATAAAAATGGTATAACTTTCTAATTCGAAAATCAGATTAGAAGTCTATCTTCCGACTTCAAATTAATCAAAATATCCCTCAAAGGTAAGTTCTTTATTTAAGTATTTCAGTTAATTACATGTCAAGCAAAATGTACAAGGAAGAATAGTTATCACAAATTTAAAGTGTATACTTTCTCCCAATGTCACCATTCCTGAAATCAAATCTTTACACATGTTCTTTCATAGAAAACACAAAGTATGTCAGAAATCATAGCTATACTTTATAAAATACAAACTTATATTAATGCTTATATACCATATCTTATCACTTTCTGAAAATTTGTTATTACATTAAAAATATCTAAAGACAATAAAAGAGAACTCCTATATGAATTATATTGTTTTCAGCAATTTAACTTTCAAGAAAAATGTAATAAATCTTTATTAAAAATTACCCATACTTCATTAGATACTCTTTAGTCAGATGGACTTAACACAATTTTTTTTCTTATTGAAAAACTTTATTTTAAAAAACGAAGATAATTGTACAAATTCTTAAGCATTTTTGCATAAAAGTATATGAATGAATACATTTTTAAGGTTGTGGGTACTTATACATTCACAAATGTATATAAGTAACAATAATATAGGAAAAGAGGTTATTAATTTGAGGGGATAGGAGAGAAAAAGGGAGGGGCTGTATAAAGGATAGGGGGATGTGATACAGTTCTATTTTAATTAAAATATATTCTTTTTTTTCTTGAACTTTAAACAGATGTGAGTTGTTTCTGGGGTGTTCAGAGCTTTCTGGGGTTAGTATCCCATTATCAGTGACTGCATATTATGTCTGTTCTTTGGTGACTGGGTTATCTCACTCAGGATGATATTCTCTAGATGCAACCATTTTCTTAAGAATTTCGTTACCCCAGTGTTTCTGATAGCTGAGTAGTACTGAATTGTGTAAATGTACCACAATTTTTGTATCCATTCATCTACTGAAGGACATCTGAGTTATTTCCAGATTCTGGCTATTATAAATAGAGCTGCAATGAACATTTTGGTGCAGGTATCTTATGTGCATGTTGAAGCGTCTCTGGGGTAAATGCCTAGAAGTAGAATAACTGGGTCTTCAGGTAGTACTAGGTCCATTTTTCTGAGGAACCGCCAGACTGATTTCCAGAGTGGTTGTATTAGTTTGCAACCCCACCAACAATGGAGAAGTGTTCCTCTTTCTCCACAACCTCGCCAGCATCTGTTGTCATCTGAGTTTTGGAACTTAGCCAATCTGACTGGTGTGAGGTGAAATCTCAGGGTTGTTTTGATTTACATTTTCCTGATGGCTAAGGATGTTGAGCACTTCCTTAGATGTTTCTCAGGCATTTGATATTCCTTGATTAAAATTTTTTTGATTAAGTCTGTACCCCATTTTTAATAGGGTTTATTGATTCTCTGGTGTCTAGCTTTTTGAGTTCTTTTTATACCTTGGATATTAGGCCTCTATCTGATGTGGAATTGGTAAATATCTGTTTCCCACTCTGTTGGATGCTGTTTTGTTTTCTTGATAGTGTCTTTAGCCTTAAAGAAACTTTGCAATCTCATTAATTTACATTTGTCAATCTTTGACCTTAGAGCTCGAGCTATTGGTGTTTTGTTCAGAAAATTTTCGCCTGTGCCTATGAGTTCTAAGGTTTTCCCTAATTTCTCATCTAATATTTTCAGTGGGCCTGGTTTAATGTGGAGATCTTTGATCCACTTGAACTTGAGCTTTGTACAAGGAGATACAAAAGGGTCTATTTTCATTTTTCTGCATCCGGAGTGCCAGTTGGTACAACACTATTGGTTGAATATGCTGTTCTTTTTCCATTGAAAGTTTACAGCTCCTTTGTCAAAAATCAGTTGACCATATCCATGAGTGCTCATTTATGGATATTCTATACTACTCCATTGATTTACATGCCTATTTCTGTACCAGTACCATGCAGTTTTCAGCACAATTGCCTTTTAATATAGCTTGATGTCAGGGATAGTGATTCCCACAGATGTTTTCTTGTTGTTGAGGATGGATTTCGCTATTCTAGGTCTTTTGTTATTTCAAGTGAAATTACATATTGCTCTTTCCAAGTCAATGAAGAAATGGGTTGTGATTTTGATGGGGATTGCATTGAATCTGTAGATTGCTTTTGGTAGGATGGCCATTTTTCAAATGTTGATCCTTCTAAGCCATTTGCATTAGAGATCTTTCAATTTTCTGAGATCTTCCTCAATTTCCTTCCTTAGAGGTTTGAAGTTCTTGTCATACAGGTCCTTCACTTGCTTAGTTAGAGTCACACCAAGGTATCACATAGTTTTATACCGATTGTGAAGGGTTACTTTTCCCTAATTATTTTCTCCACACGTTTGTTCTTTGAATATAGGAAGGCTACTGATTTCTATGAGCTATTTTAATATCCAGCCAATTTCCTTAACTTGTTTATCACTGTTGGCATTTTCTGGTGGAAGTTGTGGGGTTGGTTTAATTCACTATCATGTCATCTGCAAAGAGTGATGTTTTTACTTCTTCCTTTCATATTTGTATCCTTTGATTTTTTTTTGCTGTCTAATTGCTCCAGCCAGGACATCCAGTACTATGTTGAATAGGTGGGGGACAGTGGGCAGCCTTATCGAGTCCCTGATTTTAGGGGATTGCTTCAAGTTTCTCAACATTAAGTTTGATGTTGACTGTTGGTTTGCTGTATATTGCTTTTATTACATTTAAGTATGGACCTTGGATTCCTGTTCTTTCCAGAACTTTTAACATGAAGGAGTGTTGAATTTTGTCAAATGCTTTCTCAGCATCTAGTGAGATGACCATGTGATTTTGTTCTTTGAGTTTGTTTATATGGTGGATTACATTGAAGAATTTCCTTATGTTAAACCATCCCTGCATCCCAGGAATGAAGACTACTTGATCATGGTGAATGATCGTTTTGATGTGTTCTTGGATTCGGTTTGGAAGGATTTTGTTGAGTATTTTTGCATCAATATTCATAAGTGAGATTGGTCTGAAGTTCTCTTTTTTTGTAGGGTCTTTGTGTGGTTTAGGTACCAGGGTTATTGTAGCCTCAAATAATGAGTTAGGTAGTATTCCATCTGATTCTATCTTGTGGCACCTTCTCAAAAATTGATCACATAATTGGACACAGAAGGAGCTTCCATCAATATAAGAAGATTGAAATACTCCCATGCATCCTCTCAGATCACCATGGTCTACGGCTGGTCTTTAACAACAACAACAACAAAGACAGCAAAATGCCCACGTACACATGGAAACTAAACAACGCTCTGTTAAAGGATAGCAGGGTCAAAGAAGAAATAAAGAAAGAAATTAAGGACTTTCTAGAATTCAACGAAAACGAAAACACAACATACCGAAACCTATGGGATGAAATGAAAGCAGTATTGAGAGGAAAACTCATAGCCCTAAGTGCTTCCAAGAAGAAACTGGAGAGAGCTCACATCAGCAACCTGACAGCACAGCTCAAAGCCCTAGAACAAAAGGAAGCAGATATACGCAAAAAGAGTAGACGGCAAGAAATAATCAAAATTAGGGCAGAAAAAGACCAAATAGAAACAAAAAGAACCATTGAAAAAATCAACAAAACAAAGAGTTGGTTTTTTGTGAAAATCAATAAGATTGATAAACCCCTAGCCAGACTAACTGGAGGGCAAAGAGAGAGTATCCAAATTAACAAAATCAGAAAGGAAAGTGGTGACATAACAACTGAAACTAAGGAATTTCAAGAAATCATCAGATCCTACTACAAAAACTTATACTCCACAAAATTGGAAAATCTGGAGGAAATGGACGAATTCCTAGACAGATACAAGGTCCCAAAGTTAAACCAGGACCAAGTAAACCATCTAAATAACCCTATAACACCTAAAGAAATAGAAGAAGTCATCAAAAGCCTCTCAACCAAAAAAGCCCACGTCCACACGGGTTCAGTGCAGAATTTTATCAGACATTTATTAGGGATATAACACCAATACTCGCCAAACTATTCCAAAAGATAGAATCAGATGGAATATTACCCAACTCATTTTTTGAGGCTACAATAACCCTCATACCTAAACCACACAAAGACCCTACAAGGAAAGAGAACTTCAGACCAATCTCACTTATGAACATTGATGCAAAAATACTCAACAAAATCCTTGCAAACTGAATCCAAGAACACATCAAAACCATCCTTCATCATGACCAAGTAGGCTTCATCCCTGGAATGCAAGGATGGTTTAACATAAGGAAATCCATCAATGTAATCCACCATATAAACAAACTTAAAGACCAAAATCACATGGTCATCTCACTAGATGCTGAGAAAGCATTTGACAAAATCCAACACCCCTTCATGTTAAAAGTCATGGAAAGAACAGGAATCAAAGGCCCATACTTAAACATAATAAAAGCAATATACAGCAAACCAACAGCCAACATCAAACTTAATGGCGAGAAACTTGAAGCAATCCCACTAAAATCAGGGACTTGACAAGGCTGCCCACTCTCCCCCTACCTATTCAACATAGTACTGGAAGTCCTGGCTGAAGCAATTAGACAGCAAAAGGAGATCAAGGGGTTACAAATCAGAAAGGAAGAGATAAAAACATCACTCTTTGCCGATGACATGATAGTGTACTTGAGTGACCCCAAAAATTCCACCAGAGAACTCCTACAGCTGATAAACAAGTTCAGCAAAGTGGCTGGATACAAAATTAACTCAAACAAATCAGTAGCCTTCCTGTACTCAAAGGACAAACATGTGGAGAAAGAAATTAGGGAAAACGTACCCTTCACAATCGTCACAAAAACTATGAAATACCTTGGTGTTACTCTAACTAAGCAAGTGAAGGACCTGTATGACAAGAACTTCAAACCTCTAAAGAAAGAAATTGAGGAGGATCTCAGAAAATGGAAAGATCTCCCATGCTCATGGATTGGAAAAATCAACATCTTAAAAATGGCCATCCTACCAAAAGCAATCTACAGATTCAATGCAATCTCCATCAAAATTCCAACCCAGTTTTTCATGGAATTGGTAAGATCAATGTACAATTTTATATGGAATAACAAAAGACCTAGAATAGCGAAATCCATTCTCAACAACAAAAAAACATCTGCGGGAATCACTATCCCTTACCTCAAGCTATATTCCAAGGAAATTGTGCTGAGCACTGCATGGTACTGGTACAGAAATAGGCATGTGGATCAATGGAATAGCATAGAAGATCCAGAAATGAGCCCTCATGTATATGGTCACCTGATTTTTGACAAAGGAACCGTAAACATTCAATGACAAAGGACAGCCTATTCAACAAATGGTGCTGGTCCAAGTGGCACTCACTCAGCATGCAAAAGAATGAAAATAGACCCTTTCTTATCTTCTTGTACAAAGCTCAAGTGTAAGTGGATCAAAGATCTCCACTAAATCAGATACACTGAAACTATTAGATGAGAAAGTAGGCAAAACCTTAGAACACATAGGCACAGGAGAAAATTTCCTGAACAAAACACCAATGGCTCAAGCTCTAAGGTCAAAGATTAACAAATGGGACCTAATGAGATTGCAAAGTTTCTGTAAGGCTAAGGACATCTTCAAGAAAACAAAATGGCAACCAACAGAATGGGAAAAAATCTTTACCAACACCACATCAGATAGAGGCCTAATATACAAGGTGTACAAGGAACTCAAAAAACTAGACACCAGAGAATCAAATAACCCTATTAAAAAATGGGGTACAGAGCTAAACAAAATGTTTTCAGTTGAGGAACACCGAATGGCCGAGAAACATCTCAGGAAATGCTCGACATCCTTAGCCATCAGGGAAATGCAAACCAAAACAACCCTGAGATTCCACCTCACACCAGTCAGATTGGCCAAGATCCAAAACTCAGAGGACAGCAGATGCTGGCGATGCTGCGGAGAAAGAGGAACACTTCTCCACTGTTGGTGGGGTTGCAAGCTAATACAACCACTCTGAAAATCAGTCTGGCGATATCTCAGAAAATTGGATATAGTACTACCTGAAGACCCAGCTATTCCACTTCTGGGCATATACCCCAGAGACACTTTAATACACAACAAAGATATATGCACCACAATGTTCATAGCAGCTCTATTTATAATAGCCAGAAGCTGGAAGTAACCCAGATGTCCTTCAGAAGATGAATGGATACAAAAATTGTCGTACATATACACAATGGAATACTACTCAGCCACCAGAAACAATGACTTAACCAAATTCTTAAGAAAATGGCTACATCTAGAGAACATCATCCTGAGAGAGGTAACCCAGTCACAAAAGAACAGACATAATATGCAGTCACTGATAATTGGATACTAAATCCAGAAATCTCTGAACACACCAGAAACAATTTACAGACTATATGTAGTTCAATAAAACAAAGCCTCCCCCCCAAAAAAAAGAAAAATGATTATGCTTAATCTTTTTCTTAACACTAAAGAAACTTTCACTATTTCCAGGTTACATCTCACTTTACATGTACTTTATGTTCATTGTAACTAGTAAGATTTTAAGGCATAATATCAATCCTTTAAAAAAATCAAGTACTGACAAAAATGTATTCATATACTATTATGCAGAAATTCTTTTAAAATCTGTACATGTATCTTTGTTTTTTAAATTAAAGTTCAATTAAAAAATAAACAATGTGTTATCATTAGCTGTAATCACATACTATGCATTGGAACATTGCCTTTACTCATTTGATTTTCCAGTAACTGTTATTTTCTCTACTATTATGAGATTAAATCTCTTATGTCCCATGTAGGAGAGAGATCACACAATACTATCTGTGATATTTACATTTATAGCACACTCATTACATTTCCTATGTTTCTTCATTTGTGTTTTATTCTTCCGAAAAGAAACCAGGACCACAACAACTCTTATAAATTAAAATGTTTAATTTTGGCTGGCTTACATATTTTGAGATTTAGTTGATTATCATCATGAAGGGATACATGGAAAAGAACAGTCAGACATGGCATTGGAGAAGGATTCGATTGTTCTACATCTTGATCCAAAGGCAGCAAAAAGAAACTATGTGTCACATTGGGCATAACCTGAGCTTAGGAGACCTCAAAGCCCACATGAATCTGTCAAATTTATAGTAATAAATATTGATTCCATGATAGTCCTAAGGTAACCATGAAAAACTACACACTATCAAGCCTTGGAAGGAAAGGCAGAGCATCCATAGGAAAGCTGAAGGCTCTTACTTGTGAGGGAGAGAAAAAGGAATAGGAAGTATTTAAAAATCACTGTCTATTTCATGTATTTTAGCTGCAATGACATTAAGTACTTTTTCGTTATGCACTATACATTAACTTGTACCAGTGTGTTCTTGCTCTTAAGAGGTATTTCTTAAATTCCCCAGAAGAGATTCTACTTTTTTAAGCAGAGATAAGAAAATAAACCAAAACCAGTGAAAGAACAAATCATTTCTTCTTTGTTTATTTTTGCTATTTTGAATTATTTTAATTTAAAAGATCATTATTTTATGTACATGTAGTGCCCATAGAGGCCTAAGAATGTTTTAGGTCCTGGGAACTGGAGTGACAGATGGTTGTGAGACCACATGCAATGTTAGGGATTGAATCCACATCCTCTAAAGAGCAGCTTGTCTTCTTACCTTAGCTGCTAAGCCATCTTGCCTGTTCCTGTTTTGTCCATTTTAAAAACTTCTTTTTCTCAAACATTTATTCTAATTGTGGGAAGGCATAAAGTTCCCATAGAGCCAATTACCATAGCCACGGACATAACTTTAACAAAGAATAAGTTGAAACATTAGCCTTTCGACTATTGTTTTTCCTATCTGGTATTAGAGATATTTTTCCTACTTTTTTATTAGAATGCTATTCTTCGAAGTTCAAACTTAGTATGCTTTTATTGGGAAAAAAATATGGAGCTATATGAGCAAGTTTTTTTTTTCCCATTTCAGTAGTCTACATACAGTATAACTATCAGACTTTCAATGATGCCACCAAAATGTTCATTATTGGTCTTCAGTACAGGAGTCAGTGAAACGAAGAGACATCATAGCACCCAGGAGAGCTGTAGGGAAACGGGATTTTTTTTTATTTGGCAATTTACTTTGGGTTATGTTTAGCACACTTATTTAGGAAGGAGAGTATACACATAAATGTCATAGACTAAAAAAAATTTAGCACTTTTCATGGTCAATAAACTGTATTCAATTTAACAAGCTGTTTAGGGGGTAAAGTCCACATTCTCCAGGTAGAACTAAATAATCTGACAGCAGTCTGATCGCACCTAATATAAATTTTATAAAGTATAAAAAAGTATAACATTTTAAAAATAATTATGAAATGGGTGACCTTTCACATTTAGTTTATCTTTCTGAATTTGAGTGGATTTCTCATAGAGTTGCCTTCTTTTTTTATTTACATACATAGACAAGATCATGGCCAATAAATACAGTTAATTATTTTAATTCTCTTTAAATCATCATAAAACTATTAAAGACACATAAAACTAGTACCATACTTTGTAGCAGAAAGGTGGGTAGGTGACATACATTTTAATGCACTTTAATCTTTGAGTATTCTATCTTCCTTAAAGCTTTTTTATCAGCTTTCTAAATGATCAACCTTGTTTCAGTTTTTATCCATTCAACTGTTATTTTAATCTTTTAAAATGGCAATTCTTTTATTTATATTTCCTATCACTAGAACCAGGAAATATATATCAGACCATGAACGTTTTAGCATAAAATACAGCCTACAAGGTTGGCAAGAGTGATGCGACCATCTCTAAAGGATATATCAGATTGCTGTGCATATGATCCAGTTGAGTTCCCCAAAGGCATACATTGTGCTTAATTGGATCAGTTACTGACACATGGAAAAGGTGTTGATGTTTTGGCTTTCATACTGCTTGAAGGTTTCTGAGTTGCTTGGACATAATGCTTTTGATACCTACATATGGTGATACAGTGACTCTGTCTCATGTAGATTCTGCTGGGTTTCCTTGGGTTTTTTTTTTTTTTTTTTTTTTTTTTGATATGTTCTCTTCGGACTGGATGATCTCAACTGATTTAATTTCAGGTTCACTGATTCCTTTGCCCCCCAGTTCCTCCCAGCTCCAGACAACTTTAGGGAGACCTCTAGTGAATTGTTTCCTCCAGCTCCCATACTTTCTTTTTCAGACCTTATGTTTGGTATTCCTCTCATGGCTCCTTATCTTTGTTCTCAATTTTGTGAGTCATTCTCAGGAGTGCTAAGACCTGCTTTCCCACAGCTCTCTCAATACATCTGTAGTGCTTTAAGCTTGTAGCAAATCTAGTATTTGGGCTTCTTCAACCTTAGGTCTTGTTTTCAGAATGTGAGCCATAATTATTTGTTATTGAAAACAAAAGCCTCTCTGTCTCTGTCTCTGTCTCTGTCTCTGTGTCTCTCTCCATATATATATATATATATATATATATATATATATATATATATATATATATATATATATATATATGGATGTTTCCTAGTGTAAACAGAATTCTAACGACCATATTGATAATGAGATAAGATAAAGTAAACAAAAACACTATACAAATGCAACAAACAGAAAAAACAAAGCCAAAGGAAAAGTACAAGAAATATATAAGCTCTTCTGCCACACCGCAGCCATCAGCGGCATGCCTCCCTGTTAACTTCTGTCTCAGAGAATTTGACGCCAGCTGCCACCATGGTGAACTCAGTAGATCAGATCCGTGACATCATGGACAAGAAAGCCAACATCCAGAACATGTCAGTCATCGCTCACGTGAACCACGGCAAGTCCACACTGACAGACTCCCTTGTGTTCAAGGCGGGTATCATCGCCTCTGCTGGAGCCAGTGAGACACACTTCACTGACACTCACAAGGATGAGCAGGAGTGTTGCTTCACAATCAAGTCCACCGCCATCTCCCTCTTCTATGAGCTCTCTGAGAACGACCTGGACTTCATCAAGCAGAGCAAGGGCTCCTCATCGACCTCATCGACTCTCCAGACCATGTGGACTTCTCTTCAGAAGTCACCGCTGCATTGCATGCCACTGATGGAGCTCTGGTGGTGGTGGAGGACTGTGTGTCTGGCATGTGTGTACAGACAGAAACTGTGCTTCAGCAGGCCCTCGCCGAGAGCATCCAGCCTGTACTGATGATGAATAAGATGGACTGGGCTCTGCTTGAGATGCAGCTGGAGCCCGGTGAGCTCTACCAGACCTTCCAGTGCATCCTGGAGAATCTCTACCTACGTCGAGAACAAAGAGTGAGCCCATGGACAATATCATGAAAGATCCTGTCCTGGGCGCTATAGGCTTTGGATCTGACCTGCATGGCTGGGCCTTCATTCTGAAGCAAGTTGCAGAGATGTATGTGGCCAAGTTTGCAACCAATGGTGAGGGCCAGCCGAGCTCAGCTGAGTGGGCCAAGAAAGAAGACAGGATGAAGAAGCTATGAGGAGACCGGTACTTTGACCCGGCCAATGGCAAGTTCAGCAAGTCAGCCAAGAGCCTAGATGGGAAGAAACTTCCTCGCACCTTCTACCGGCTCATCCTGGACCTGGTGTGTGTCTCAGCCCATGTATTCCATAATTTTTCATTTACTCACATAAGTATTGTTTATGAAAGAGTCATAAAATCTCAGGGCTGCAGGAATTGAATTCAAAATTGAGGACTCTTCCCCAAAGAAAACGATTTCTTCTACTGAGAAAGGACCGTTACAATCTGAGCCATGTCACTGACTCCAGTAATACTTTTAGAACTACTTTTTCATGTATCTATCAAAAAGATCATACATTTTATACTTACGTATTGTTAATATTATGAATCATGTGAATTAACCATGAATGTTTTAATTTCCTTTTGCGTTTATGAAATAAACCCATATAATTTATTACATATAATTGTTTTTTGTTGTTGAATCTATTATATAACAGTGCACTGGCTGGTTCTACTTGACACAAGCTGGGGTTATTACAGAGAAATGAGGCTCAGTTGAGGAAATGCCTCCATGAGGTCCAGCTGTAAGTCATTTTCTCAAATAGTGATCAAGGGGGGAGGGCCCAGCCCATTGTGGGTGGTGCCATCCCTGGGCTGGTAGACCTGTGTTCTATAAGAAAGCAGACTGTGCAAGCCAGGGGGAAGCAAGTCAGTAAGTGACATCCCTCCATGGCCTCTGCATCAGCTCCTGCTTCCTGACCTGCTTGGGTTCCAGCCCTGACTTCCTTTGGTGATGAACAGCAATGTGGATGTGTAAGCTGAATGAACCCTTTCCTCTCTAACTTGCTTCTTTCTCATAATGTTTGTACAGAAAAACCCTGACTAAGACAAATAGTTCACTTAGAATTCATGATTTATCTGGTCAAGACATTTACTAATTTTCACATGCTTTTTTCCTTTAGGTTTATTTTCCTAATATCTGTGGAGATTATATATACTCAGGATTATTAGTGTGCCAAACTAAACATATGCAAAGTTGAAAAAATACTCCTTTGTAGTTTTAATTTCTAATAATTATTAAGAAAATTACTGACTTTTTCTCTTAATATTAATGATAATTTATCAGTATTTATCAACTCCTCAATTAGACAAGTGATGGGCTTTCATCTAAGAAAGCAGATGATGTGAATACATAGGAGATAATTCTCACTGAATTGGATTATGTACATGTTCCTAATTGTATGGTTTAGAACCAGCAAAAAGTGACCTGTTTTAAAACACTATGATTCACCAAGAAAAGAGTATGTTCATTCCACTCTCTGATTTCAAAGTCAGAGTAAGTTTGACACCAAGTGAATCCATAGGCATGCAAACCAAACTCAGTGGTACTATCTGTGTGAGTTCAGACTCAACAACGTTGTTAACGTTATATCCACTCTTCTGGCTCTTCCTAAAAGGCATTTTGGATTTAACATACTACTTGATCATGTATTTTACATCAAGAGAAACATTTTAAATATAAAACACTTTGTGTATACACACACACACACACACACACACATCTAAGAAAATGTTGTGAAATAAAATAGATATTTTAGGACTCTAGGGCCTTTTGCCAGCCTTACATCCACCACCTAAGGTCAAGGCCAAGTTTCATTCTTTAACTCGAGTTCAAGGGAAGAGCAGGAACATTAATGTACTGACTGATAGTCACCCGCCCCTTTGGTCCCAGATAGAGTTCGAGTGCCTATCACATGCTTGCTAGCCAATAGATTCAAAAGCCAATATGCTTAGCCAATGAATTTAAATTATGACCTTGCAGATGTAACCCACACCCCTAAAAAGCATAGAAACTGCTTGTAACAAACACCCTTTCAGGATTACCTCTCTTCTGTACATTTGCCACCCCAGTGCAATGGACTAAAAAGCCTCTTGGTTTTGCATCGATCCCTGATCTCTCATCTCATTCATGGGAGTCTCAAATAAATAGGATCTTACAATATTACAAACTAATTTTTAAGTTATATATGTAATTTCTCTTATTTGTAAGTCCCATAAAATCAAATATAAAATGTATGTAGTAAAAAAAATGCAGCTCCTTAAATTGGCCAGTTTTTTCAGAAATCTTAATTAAAACATAATTTTTTATTCTCTTCTTTTTTTCTTTATTCTAAGCATAAATTCACTAACACATTGAGCTTTACTTATTTCTAAAGCCCCCCCATCCCCATCCATGTGATTGCTTGTCCATGAAATGGACAATGTCCATCCAGCCTAATCGAACCAGCACAGCCTTTTCTCTCTTCCTCTCTCTTTACCTATCCCTTTCCTTTCTTTTCCCCCTCCCTCTCACTTTTTCTCTAACTCTCTCTTTCCATTTCCATATCTATCTCTATATTTTCTCCAGTGCTTCCTTCCATAAGATGAAGAGACTTAGATCTTACCTCCTTTAGATGTTTTTTTAAAGCAAGGCTGGGACAGTTCTTTTTTCATTAGGATGGTGATAAAGGGTCAGTTTGGGTTTTAATACTTCCTTATGATGCTTATGTCCTCAGAGAATTTTTTCTCTAGCTGACATGGAGGGCTCTCTTCCTAATAAAGATTCCTTTAGTCTATACTTGTCTGCTTCCTATCCACGTGCACCTTGAGTGCTTTTACACTTGAATTTCAGTTACTTAGACTAAGAACATTCTGATCTCATCTCATCTCATAAACCTTTCTTTTCTGCATTTACACTTCTCTTGGTGACCAGAATACAAATCCAAGTTAGGTGTGTTGCATTGCAAAGGGCCTTTCCTAATGCAGAAACCATGGTTATCATCTGAGACTATGTGCAGTGATTTGAATGAGATGCCTCTCATTGTATCTATCATTTCAGTATTTAGTCTGTCTGATAATGCTATTTAAGGAGGCTTAAGGGGTCTGGTCTTGATGAAAGATGTATGTTACCAAGGCTTCAAGTATGCTTTGAGGTTTCAAAAACCATGTGACATTGCCCTTGTACTTCTGCTTCTTGTTCACTCGTCTAGGTACGAGGTCTGAGCTAGCTGTTCTAGTTATCATCTCTGACTATTGCTATACTTCTCTGCTGTGATGCTGATGGACTTTCATCCCCAAGAATTGTATGTGTAAAATAAATGCTGCATTTTAATATTTTCTTTGATCTTCATATACTATTCCAAAGAGATAACGTGGCTAGTGCACAGGAGGGTATAGTGTTCTTGAATCCCAGCAGTTGCATAGCATTGTTTGGTAGATATCTGTAGTTCCCAGCTAATCTGGTTGACATGTTGAATTTCAGGATGGCCAGAACTATATAGTGAGACAATGCCTTAAACATGCAAAGATAATTAAATATCATCTAAAACCCTGAAACATAAATTAGTACCAGCAAGTAAGCTCTCTTGCTATGAAGAAACTGAGCATGCTGTAGTTGAAAGAATGGTGGAAGGTTTGAGAATTTTGTACAAAATATACAGTTTAATATAGCAGATGGGGTTTTTCTAGTAGAAGGCTGAAAGACAATATTGCTAAAATCCATACTAAATGTAAGGGCCTGGTTCAGTTATTTACAGTGAAGCCATAGTAGCAACTGGGTTATAACCTTGTTCCAGTGATATTTTGAAAAAGAATGTGGTTGATTCTGTCCTTCTACTAAGAACTTGCCTACTGCTAAATGTAAGAGTAACGGAAAATGGAAAGAGATTAGAAGCCACCCTACTATTAGCTCTGTTTTGTAGTTATTTGTTATCATTCTCATGAGGGTATAAATAGGAAAAAGAGCTGTATGGCAAAGAGAAACACTGAATGAATAGTAAGAAGAGAAAAGGAGTTCCAGGAAACGTAGAGATAAGGCTAAAGCTTGTGCTGGAGCGTATGAGGTTATTAGGAAGAAATCTGATCTAAAGTAGAATAAAAAGAAAGAGCCCTTGGAGGAAAAATCACATCCAGCTAAGCTTCCAAACTGTGACAAAAAAAAAAAAAAAAAAAAGGTGCTTAAGAAATATCTCGAGTTCCCAAAGTTTAAGGCCTGGTGAGAAGGAGATTCCAGCAGCCAGGAAGCAGAGAGATCTCTGCCGAGTGCACACGGAAAGCAAGCCCCTGCCTTGCCTGATCCAGTGACCAGGAACCAAGCATTGGGACCTATGTTCCCACCCAGTGGCTTTGGGGCACAGTACAGGGTTCGGCCCATCTGCCACCTGAACCAGCAGTTCCTAAAAAGGTTATGGCCTGGTGAGTAGGAGATCCAAGCAGCCAGGGGGCAGAGAGATCTCTGCCCAGTGCACACGGAAAATGTGCCCCTGTCCTGCCTGATCCAGGGACCAGGAACCCAGCATTGGGACCTCTGTCCCCACCTGGCGGCTTTGGGGCAGAGAACAGGGCTCGGGCCATCTGCCACATGAACAAGTGGTGATCCAGGGACACAGACCAGGTACAAGGGAAAGGGAAGAACATATCACTGACAACAAGATGGCAAGAAGAAGGCAAAAGAGCATATCCCAAGGAAACCAAGACAACCTGGCAACACCAGTACCCAGCTCTCCCATCACAGCAAACAGCAGAATGCCAAACACTCCAGAAAAAGAAGATGACGACCTAAAACCGTATCTCAAAACAATGATAGAGATCCTAAAACAAGAAGGGGAGGAAAAACAAAAATAATCAGAAGATTTTAAAGAGGAAACAAGAAAAACACTCAAAGAACTCAAAGAACTAGAGAAAAACAGAACCAAAGAGATGAAGGAATGAAAGAAGGAATTTAAAACGGAAATTGACACAATAAAGAGAACACTAAAAGAGATAAATCTAGAGGTAGAACACCTTAAAAAAATCAGGAGTCACAGAAGCAAACATTTCCAATAGACTACAAGAGATGGAAGAGAGAATCCCAAGGGCCGAAGAAAACATTGTAAACATAGACAAAGCAGCCAGAGAAGATGCAAAAACCACAAAGCTCCTAAACCAAAATGTCCAGGAGATCCTGGACACAATGAGAAGACAAATCATAAGGAGAATAGAAATAGAAGAGGGAGAAGAATATCAACTAAGAGGCATAGTAAATATCTCCGACAAAATTGTAGAAGAAAACTTCCCTATGCTTAAGACTGAGATGGCTATGAACATAAAGGAAACCTCAGAACTCCAAATAGGTTGGACCAGAAAAGAAATTCCTCTTGACACATAATAGTCAAAACACCAAGTGTGCAAAGCAAAGAAAGAATACTAAAAGCAGAAAGGGAAAAAGGTCAGGTAACATATAAAGGCAGACCAATCAGAATCACAACTGATTTCTCAACAGAGACTCTGAAACCTAGAAGAGCCTGGACAGATATCATGCAGACCCTGAGAGCACAAGTGCCAGTCCAAGCTGCTATACCCAGCAAAACTATCAATCACCATAGATGGAGAGATGAAGGTATTTCAAGACAAATCTAAATTTACACAATATCTGATCACAAACCCAGCACTACAACGAATTATAGGTGGAAAACCCAATACAATGAGGGGAACTACATCCTAGTAAAAACAAGAAAACTCCATAAAGAGACATAGGCTATCAGACTGGATACATAAACAAAATCCAGCATTTTGCTACAATCAGGAAACTCATCTCAGAGACAAAGACAGAAACTATCTCAGAGTAAAAGGTTTGGAAAAAAACTTCCAAGCAAACAGCCCCAAGAAGCAACCAAAAGTTCCAACCAAAAGTTCTCAAAAAAGATAAGGAAGGACACTTTTTACTCATTACAGGGAAAATCTATCAGGAGGAACTCTCAATCCTTAACATATATGCTCTAAATACAAAAGCACCCACATTCATAAAAGAAAACCTTCTAAAGCTCAAAAAATACATTTTACCCCACACAATAATATTGGGAAAATATAATATCCCACTCTCACCAATGGACAGATAATGGAAACAGAAATTAAAGAAGCACACTGTAAAACTAGCAGAGACTATGAACCAACTTGAATTAATAGATATCTACAGAACATATCATCCTAAAGTAAAAGAATACAACTTCTTCTCAGTACCACATGGCACCTTCTTGAAAAGTGAGCACATAATTGGACACGGAACAAGTCTCAATCATTATGAAAAGATTGAAATACTCCCATGCATCCTTTCAGATAACCTAAGGCTGGTCTATAACAACAAAAAAGACAACAAAAAGTCCACATACACATGGAAACTAAACAACGCTCTGTTTAATGATAGCAGGGTCAAACAAGAAATAAAGAAAGAAATTAAGGATTTTCTAGAATGTAATGAAAACGAAAACACAACATACCCAAACCTATGGAATGAAATGAAAGCAGTACTGAGACGAAAACTCATAGCCCTGACGCTTCCAAAAAGAAAATGGAGAGAGCATACATCAGCAACTTGACAGCACAGCTAAAAGCTCTAGAACAAAAGGAAGCAGATACACCCAAGAGGAATAGATGGCAAGATATTATCAAAATTAGGGTAGAAATAGATCGAATAGAAACAAAACGAACCATCAAAAGAATCAACAAAACCAAGAGCTCTTTCTTTAAGAAAAATCAACAAGATTGATAAGCCCTTAGCCAGACTAACTAGAGGGCAAAGAGCTAGTATACAAATTAACAAAATCAGAAAAGAAAGTGGAGACATAACAACTAAATCAGAGGAAATTCAAGAAATATTCAGATCCTACTACAAAATCCTATACTCCACAAAGTTGGAAAATCTGGAGGAAATGGATGAATTTCTAGAGAGATTCAAGATCCTAAAAGTAAACAGGGACCAGGTGAATTATCTAAAAATCCCATAACACATAAAGAAATAGAAGCAGTCATCAAAAGCTTCCCAACCAAAAAAAGCTCAGTATCCTGACTGGTTCAGTGCACAATTTTATCAGACATTTATTGTGGACATAACACCAGTACTCGCCAAACTATTCCACCAGAGAGAATCAGATGGAATCCTACCTAACTCATCTCTTGAGACTACAATAACTATCGTTCCTAAACGATGAAAAGACCCTACAATGAAAGAGAACTTCAGACCAATCTCACTTATGAACATTGATACAAAAATAGTCAACAAAATCCTTGCAGACCAAATCCAAGAACACATCAAAAAGATCATTCACCATGAACAAGTAGGCTTCATCCCTTGGATGCAGGGATGGTTTAATATAAGGAAATCCATCATTGTAATCCACCATATAAACAAACTCAAAGAACAAAATCATATGGAAATCTCACTAGATGCTGAGAAAGCATTTGACAAAATCCAACACCCCTTCATGTTAAAAGTCTTGGAAAGAACAGGAATCCAAGGCCCATACCTAAACATAATAAAAGCAATATACAGCAAACCAACAGCCAACATCAAACTTAACTGTGGGAAACTTGAAGCAATCTCACTAAAATCAGGGACTCAAAAAGGCTGCCCACTCTCCCCCTACCTATTCAACATAGTACTATAAATCCTGACCAGAGCAATTAGCCAGCAAAAGGAGATCAAGTGGATACAAATCAGAAAGGAAGAAGTGAAAACATCACTCTTTGCAGATGACATGATAGTTTACTTAAGTGACCCCACAAATTCCACCAGAGAACTCCTACTGCTGATAAACAAGTTCTGCAAAGTGGCTGGATACAAAATTAAATCAAACAAATCACTAGCCTTCCTATACTCAAAGGACAAACATGTGGAGAAAGAAATTAGGGAAAAGATACCCTTCACAATAGTCACAAAAACTATGAAATACCTTGGTGTGACTCTAACTAAGCAAGTGAAGGACCTATATGACAAGAACTTCAAACCTCTAAAGAAGGAAATTGAGGATGATCTCAGAAAATAGAAAGATCTCCCATGCTCATGGATTGGAAGTATCAACATTTGAAAAATGACCATCCAATCAAAAGCAATCTACAGAATCAATGCAATCTCCATCAAAATTCCAACTATGTTCTTCATTGAGTTAGAAATATCAATGTGCAATTTCATCTGGAACAACAAAAGACCTAGAATAGCAAAATCGATCCTCAACATCAAGAAAATATCTGCGGAAATCACTATCCCTGACCTCAAGCTATATTACAAAGCAATTGTGCTGAAAACTGCATGGTACTGGTACAGAAATAGACACGTGGATCAATGGAATAGAATAGAAGATCCAGAAATGAGCCCTCACATATATGGTCACCTGATTTTTGACAAAGGAGCTGTAAACATTCAATGGAAAAAGGACAGCCTATTCAACAAATGGTGGTGGTCCAACTGGCACTCAGCATGCAAAGAATTAAAATAGACCCTTTTTTATCTACTTGAACAAAGCTCAAGTATAAGTGGATCAATGATCTCCACATTAAACCAGATACACTGAAACTATTAGATGAGAAAATAGGGAAAACCTTAGAACACATAGGTACAGGAGAAAATTTTCTGAACAAAACACCAATGGCTCAAGCTCTAAGGTCAAAGATTAACAGACACCAGAGAATCAAACAACCCTATTAAAAAATGGGGTACAGAGCTAAACATAGTACTACCTTAAGATCCAGCTATTCCACTTCTGGGCATATACCCCAGAGACACTCCAATATACAGCAAAGATATATGCACCAAAATGTTCATAGCAGCTCTATTTTTAATAGCCAGAAGCTAGAAAGAACCCAGATGTCCTTCAGTAGATGAATGGATACAAAAATTGTGGCACATTTACATAATTCAGTACTACTCAGCCATCAGCAACAATGACTTAACCAAATTCTTAAGAAAATGGCTGCATCTAGAGAATATCATTCTGAGTGAGATAACCCAGTCACAAAAGAACAAACATAATATGCAGTCACTGATAGTGGGATGCTAACCCCAGAGGCTCGGACTGCCACAGAAACAATTCACACACTGTGTGAAGTTTAAGAAAAAAAGAAAAGAAAATTAAACAAAACAATACAAAAAAACATCATTCTCAATCTTTACACACCAAGAAAACGTTGACTAATTGCAAGTTACATCCTGTCTTACATGTACTTTTTGCTCATTGTTACTAGTAAGTTCTTAATGCAGAGTATCAAACCTTAAAGAAAAAAGAAAAAAAAAGCCAAGCACTGACACAATTGTATTTCTATACATTTATGCAAAAATGTTTAAATTTTTTCTTTTATCTTTGTTTTTTAATATAAAGTTAAAAAAAGAAATATCTCTTACAAATGAAATAACAAGAGTTGCTGCAAATGTAATGCAAGTAAAATAGAGTGCAAATGTGATTCAAGAAGTGTAAGCGTGGATTCCAATCTAAAAGACAAACTTAGAAATATTGTTCCCAGAGTTCTGGGTCTAGAATCATGAAGAAAAAATAAGTAGTTGTAGCTGGAGCATATTCCCATAGTGTTTCACAGAGCCACTGCAGCCAGACATATGATTGGGAAAGGCCCCATGCAAAACCTAAGGTGCCATTGCCTGAAAATATGTATTAAAGATTTAGGTTACATTGGAAACAACAAGATAATAGTGGTTTGAAGATATGGGATGTCATCCAAGAAGACATACACAAAGAAATAGAATCAACCTAAGAAAGCGAGTTAGAAGAACTGACTGCATTTGATGCTGGATATACAGATATAAAATTTGGTGTTTATCCTAATTCACTTTGGTCTTGCTATGGTCTATGTTGCCTCTCTATGTCCCACAATATGGTTCTACCTATTAAATAGCATTGTGTGTTGGAAGTATGCAATTTGCCCTCTTTTTTTCCTAGAGAAGAGACTTTGAACTTTTGCATAGCATTGAGACTAAGAGTCTATGAGGACTAAAATTTAGACTACATGCAGTTTGCATTATAATATGACCAACAGAATGTGTGTATCAGGAAATGGAATATTGTCATTTGAATGAGATGTTCCTCATAATCTCCAGTATTTGAAACTTGGCCCATAGTTGGTGGTGCTCTAGGGTAAGCTTAGGACAATGAACTTGCTAAAGTATGTAACTAGAAGAAGGCTTGAATATTTTAAAGCCAGTTTACTTTGAAATATAAAAATTCAACTATTTCACCTACCATGCCTACTACCATCCTTTTTTCCATCATGACGATATAGTCTTAGCCCTCTGGAACTGTTACCCTAAATTTATTTTTTCTTTTTTAAGTTCTTTGTTCATGGCATTTTTATCAAAGCAAATAAAAAGTGGCTAATGCAGTATGTAAAACAATGACTTCTTTTTATAAAAGGATGTATTATCTTCCAAGGGAAAGCATCTTGACCAACAGATCATTATTTGCAATCTCTTAGATAGTTACACAAAATAATTCTTTAGAAAGAGAGTATCTTGATTAATTTGTTAATTGGTGTATAAAGTTATATAGCACACATAGGAAATCACAATTTCACTTGATATTTGTCTTAATTTCTTTTCTGATACTGTAATAAAACTAATGCAGTGTGGTGGTTTGAATATGCTTGGCCCACAGGAAGTGGCACCATCAGGAGGTTTGGCATTGTTGAAATAAGTATGGTCCTCTTGGAGGAAGAATCTTACTGTATAGAAAGGCTTTAAGGTCTCCTAGTTCTCAAGCTCTTTCCATAGAAGAGTCTCCTTTTGGCTGACTTTGGATCAAGATGTAGAATTCTCAACTCCTTCTCAAGTACCAGGTTTGTCTGCATGCTGCCAAGCCTCCTGCTATGACGATTGTTGTAAAATACATTTCTTGGCTTGTGCCAGGACAAACCACACCTATCTAACAGGGTTCCATGTGGAGAGAGTAAATAGAATGATGAGACAGGGGTTGGAGTCGAAAGAAGATGAAACAAAGAGAAAAGGGGAGGGAGATTTGGTCTTCTATGGGAGTAGTGATGTCATTTGTTTCTACGTGGAGGTGGGTTTCCAAACCAGTGTCTCCTGGAAATGCTTGGCTGTTTTCATGGTGATGAATACGCCAGGTCCCTATCACCTGTGGGTGGCACCATCGCTGGAGGTAGGAGCCATTTTAATGCCAACAGGCACCAATGTTAGAGAAAAGATGAAGTTATGCTTCATAGAGGTGTGTAAAGACATGGGGGCAAGGAGGATGCCTCTGGGGGACCCCAGGAATAAGTCACATGATGGTATAGTACAGAATAGAGTTTATTCAGGTCCTGGGGATGGGAGTTAAGAGGATGCTGGGGCAAAAATGAAAAGAGAAGAGAGGAATAGAGAAGTAGAGGCCAGCCATGAGCACATAGAGAGAGAGAGGGTCTAAGGGAATGGGAAGAAGAGGGTCAAGGGGCCAGAACAAGAGGGGAAAAGCAAAAAGCAGGAACACAAGAGGCCAAGAAAGAGAGGAAGTGACAAGCAGCTTCTTTTATGGTGTCAGGTAACTGGGGCGGAACATACCTCACTGTTGTCAGGTAACTGTGGGGTGGGGTTTACAGAATCCCAACAATTATAGTATACTGAACCTGCAAAACTATAAGCCAGCCCCACTTGTGTGTGTGTGTGTTTGTGTGTGTGTGTGTGTGTGTGTGTGTGTGTGTGTGTGTTCAATAAGTTGCCTTGGTTATGATTTCCCTTCACAACAATAAAACCCTACCCAATACAGAAGCTGGTATCAGGGACTGCGGTATTTCTGTGATAGGCCTGAACACATTTTTGCTTGGAGAAATGTGGATTTGGGGACTTTGGATTTGGAATACAGTGTAATGCTTTAAGGGAGGATGGGTCATCATTGTACAAATCTGAAAGACATTGCTGCTGAGGGTGATTTTAACTCTAGGAAACCTGGCTCAGGAGGTCGCCAAGAATTTTACTATATTGCTTAGAGACTGTTCTCGCCATATTTTGGTGAAGAATGTAGGTATTTGCCCTTTTCCAAAGTGTCTGCCTGAGGCTAAGGTGAAGAGATTTAGATTAGTCACATTATACACATTTTGAGACAATTTAGATTAGTCTCAAAAAGCATAGTTTAGACCTAGTTCTGTGATTAACTCTTATGAGGAAAATTTTGATCAAGCATAGCAAGCTATTTAAAAAATACAACAACAAAGTGCATAGTTCAATGATTAAAGAGTAATGAGGTGGTGGAATGGAGCTAAATCCAGTGTTCAAGGATATTAAATGGAATTAAGGGAGCGAAGATTTCAGATCCCTTCCAGGTAAGCTTATTGATTCTGCACTTGCAGTTGAACAAGGAATGATTATATCATGCTAAGCTTTATTCTGATCTACTTGTTGCTTTAATTTGGACACAAGGCATATGTTTCTGTGTCAGATTGACAAGGGAGGAGCTGAGACTTGATACTATGAGAGGCCACGGAAGGTCATTCTTTGGTCAAGGGGTAGTTTAAGTTGCAAAGAACTTCATAGGATTGAAGTGGTCAAGCCAAAAAATTGAGGTTTAGCATCATGAAGAAACTGTTAATAAAATCTAATTGACACAGAAGACTACAGGGGATTTGAGATGTAAATATTATGGTATGACCACGATGGACAGCAGCAGCAGCAGCTGTGGTGTTTACCAGAGCCTAGAGTACTACAGAGGGCAGAGCTAGAAAAGTCTCTCAAGTCCTTTGTAGGTGTCAAGAAACTCATGTATGTATCCCAGATTGGAATAAGAAGCTGTGAAGTTGAAGTTTCCTTTGATATCCCAAGATATTAGAAATTCCACAGCCAAGGGATTCCTTCTGAGGTAAACTGTTAACAATGAGTAAAACCCTTCCCACAAGAGGAAGAAAAAAGTTTGTTGCAGTCAACAAATATAAAAAAAGTTGGAGATTTGAAAGGTGCTTTGATATCGGACATGGGGATGCAGAGGTTGCAAATGGCCCAGCTGGTTTTCAGTCTTGTGTTTATCCTGTATTTCCTCACTATGACATTTTGGAATTATAATGTATAAGCTGTGAAGTTGGAAGTACAAGATCTGTCTTCTTCTTCTTCTTCTTCTTCTTCTTCTTCTTCTTCTTCTTCTTCTTCTTCTTCTTCTTCTTCTTCTTCTTCTTCATCTTCCTCTTCTTCTTCTTCTTCTTCCTCTTCTTCTTCTTCTTCTTCTTCTTCTTCTTCTTCTTCTTCTTCTTCTTCTTCTTCTTCTTCTTCTTCATCTTTTCTTCTCCTTCTCCTTCTCCTTCTCCTCCTCCTCCTCCTCTTTCTCCTCTTCTCCTCCTCCTTCTCCTCCTCCTCCTCCTTCTTCTTCTTTTTTGTGTTCTTTTCTCTACCATGGGAAATAACAAACATCAGACACCATCCTTAATACAGTTAATATCTCAATAAATTGTAACTTAGTACATATGTAACTTAAGCTATTTATTTCTTTGAAATTTGCAGTAGCATTTTTATCCTCTGCCTTCTCAAATTTTTATCATTTTTATTGGGTATTCTCTGTATTTAAATTTCAAATGGTATCACTTTTCCCACTCTCCCCTCCCCCTCCCCCTTTCTTCTCCCCTTGATTTCATGAAGATACTCTCAACTCACAAACACCCACTCCCACTTTAGTGCCTTGGAATTCCCCAACACTGGGCAAAGAGCCTTCACTGGACCAAAGGCCCCTTTTTCCATTGATGCCAAACAATGCCATCCTCCACTACAGATGCAACAGGAGCCATGGGTCTCTCTATGTGTACTAATTGGCTGGTGTTTTAGTCCCTGGGAGCTCTGCGGGTTTGGTTGGCTGATATTTTTGTTCTTCTCTTAGGGTTGCAAACCATTTTAGCTCCTCCAAATCTTTCACTAACTCCTCCATTGCAGTTCCTGTGCTCAGAATGATGGTTAGCTGCAACTATCCTCATCTGTATCAGTATGACTCTAGCAGAGCCTCTGAGGAGGCATCCATGTCATGCTTCTGCCAGTAAGTACTTCTTGGCATCAGCAATAGTGACTGAATTTGGTGGCTACTAATGGGATGGATCCCCAGGTGAGGCAGTCTTTGGATACTCTTTTCTTCAATTCATGCTTCTCTATTTGTCCTGGCATTTCCTCCTGTGAGTATTTTGTTTTCCCTCTAAGAAGGACTGGGGCATCCATAATCTGGTCTTCCTTCTTTTTGAGCTTCATAAGGTCTGTGAATTGTTTCTTGGTTATTCTGAGCTTTTGGGCTAGCACGCACTTATCAGTGAGTACACAGCATCTGTGTTCTTTTGTGACTGGGTTAGCACACTCAGGATGATATTTTCTAGATTCATCTATTTGCCTAAGAATTTCATAAAATCATATTGTTTTTAATAACTGGGTATTATTTTATTGTATACATGTACCACATTTTCTTTATCCATTTCTCTGTTAAAAGACACATGGGTTCTTTCCAGCTTTTGGCTATTATAAATAAGGCTGCTATAAACATAGTGGCACATGTGTTTCTGTTATATGTTGGATTGTCTTTCAGGTATATGCCCAGGTGTGGTATAGCTGTTTTCTTGTTTTGTTTTTGAACTTTGGGAATTTAAACATTGTTAAGATTGTGATAGACTATGGAGATATTTGATTATGCTATGGCTATAGCTAGGTATGGTCCCTATACGTTCATGTGTTTACATAAGGCTGTGGGCACCAAAAAGTGGAATGTAGTTGTTTGAATGTTTGACCTATTGGAATTGTGCTATTAGTAAGTGTCCTTGTTGTTATAGATGTGGCATTCTTAGGGAACTATATCAATGTATACACAGTTTCTCAGGTCTTCTAGTGCTCAAGCTATGGCCATGACATAAGAGAGCAACTTCCTGGCTGCCTTTGGATCATGGTATAGAACTGTCTTCTCCTTTTCTATCACCAATTTTTTGATTGCAGAATGTCATGGTTCCTACCATGAAAATAATAGAATGAATCTCTGAAACTGCAATCCAGCCCCAATTAAATGTTTACCTTTTTAAAAGTTGCCTTTGAAAAGACAGCCAGGCCTCAGTTCGAGTCAGCAGAAGGGACCAGGAGGGACACCAGGAGTTGTCAGCTGTGACTCTTTCACGGAGGTAAAGATGATCAAAGATATGAGACCAACAAGTGTTACTCTGCTAGCTGTATGGGAAGCTGACCTTTGTTTCTGTCACTCTGACGAGTCCTATTGATACCCTTCAAACATCATGTGTCGGCCTTGTTTCTTGCCTCAGCACGTACATCCAATCAACCCAAGTCTGAGAAATCATTCAGAAACTTCAGCACACCAACAGAAATATTTTGGTGTATTTTTCTTTATGGAGTTCAAATCTATGCAGTTCAACTACGAAATGTAAGGTAGACCAAAGCATGCATGCCTTTAGCAAAGAATCTTTCATGTCTCAGTTTACGTGTTTGCTTTAGCAGAACATTCTCTCCCATGTCTGCTTTAGTGAAAAATGTTTCTTTATGAGTCTGCCTCAGCCTTTTACCAGTATCCACTTCAGGAAAACACTCCTTCATGTGCTTGCCCAAGCAAAACACCATCCAACACAACTGACTCTCCAAAACCCCTTAAATGTCCACTGTTAAAGAATAGTAGTAGGGCCATGTTATAAATACCCAAAGTCATGCTCCAGCCCCAGTTGTGTACTTTCTTACAGAACAACTCCACTTTCTAACATTTCCCGAACCTTCCCAAACAGTGCCAACAGTTGTGTGTCTACTGGAAATATTTAATATTCAAGTCATGGAAATGTTTGTAACACTTAACAACCCAAGCATCATTACTGAGCAATACAATTACAACACAGACCATCATTTTTTTTTTTACCCTCTCTGCTTGCTCACAGAGAGCTGATCTCACTGAATGAACCACATCATGGGATATATACCTCATCCCACCAGTCCAGTACAAATCACAAAAATTTAGAATTTGAAGTATTCTTTGTACTCTGTATTATTTTTAATACATTTGTTGTCATGTTCATCAGAAATAACCTCTGTTTTGTTTTGTTTTTAAACAATGCAAGTGATCTTATGCTTAAACTCAAGGGTTAAGATAAAAACTTACATCATAGGAACAGAGTATATTTTATAATCTAGTGCCAGTGGGCTATTTTTAAAGCAAAATACTCTATGGATAACTGACAGATGAGGACTGTATGTATCCTTAGTATTCCTATAAGATTTATACACTCATTAAATCTCTGTCAAAATCTGCCATACATTCTAATGATTTATGAGCATTAAAAATATGGTGCACCTTGTGATTAAAAGGAGGGGTAATCTCAAACTCTTGTTGCTGATCTTATAATCAGGTTTAGCTATCTATTTGCTAATTGTCTACGTGGTTTGATATTCCAAATAATGCCATCTTCTCTTCCAGATATCCAACTATGCTGTTTCTCTAATCTCCATGCTTGCACCTCTAGTGAGCTCCTTAGATCATTTGGGGTGAGAGTTTGCCATTCTGGGCATTCGGAGTCCATGTAGATGTGATATAGATACCTGTTCAATAGTAACAGTGTTTTTGAAAGTGGAATTTAAAGAACGATTAATGTATCTCAATTTAAAACAAGAATGTTAAATTCAGTTGAATCATGATTAAAGTCAGAGCACATATGACTACTGAATTAATGTTAGTGCTTTCATAGCTGTAAACATGCAACTTATTGAGAACTTTACACATATGATTGAAATTTGTATTAAAGTCAAAACAACCTAATCTCTGTAGACATTTCTTTTCTTTGTAGTCAACTCAAAACATCTTTTCAGCCTGCTGTCTCTCTGTGTTCTGTTCTGCTCTCTACAGCTTTTTTTTGTGCTATTCTAAAAATCTCTAAGATTGAGGTAGCTAGTTTTCTGTTTGAAACAGCTCTCTCTCTCTGCTAGTAAAAATTAAAAATGCTTTCTGAATAACTCGGGTTTTCTGACCAAAGTAAAAAACGCTGCTATAAAAAAATTAGAAATCTCATTAGAAAATTTTAAAAGTAATTCTTGAGTTTTCACATCAAAATCAGAAAGCAAAATAAATAAATATTAAAAAATTCTGAAAGAATTGTGTTTAATCTTTATGTAATTCTTAGGAGGCCAGACATCCTGTTAGAAAGAATTCTAAAGGAGCTATGTTCCGTCTACATAGATTTTCTGATTAAAATAAAAAATGTTAGAAAAAAAGTCTTGAAGAGCTATGTTTGTTTTCCGGTGATCTGGAGACAGCTCAGCTCTTGCTAGGGAAAAATTCTAAAAAAACAGAAGTGCTAGAACCACAGACCTTAAGATGTTTAACAAGAAGGAACACCCAAATTAAGATGCTTTAATTACACTTATAAGAGAGAATAAAATGGTCACAAGAGGCAGAGGGAAGGAGGGAACTAGTCAGGAAAGAGAAGGAGGAGAAGTATTAAGTGGGGGCAAGATCAAGTATGTGGGGAGACAGAAGAAAATCCTAGAGTGGCAGGAGAATGAATGGAAATATGCAGCTTTGGGGAGTCAGGGGTGTGGGAATGTCTAGAAAGTTCCTGAGTCCTGGAATATGACAGGCTCCTGGGACTCAGCCTTAGCCAAAATGCCCATCAGAGGGGAGATAAAACCTAAAAGAGACCACCTCTAGTCGATAAATCCTTCAGTTGAGAGATGGGTCAGCCACCCTGGTTAAAAAATTTTACCCAGAATTTTTTCTGTCTAAAAGAAATGCTGGGACAAAAAAGAAGCATAGACTGAAGGAACCTCCATCCAGTGACAAGTACACCTTGGGTTCCAACCTATTGGCAGGCACCAAGCCTGAGAGTATTAATGAGTCTATGTTGTGCTTGCAGACTGAAACCTAGCATGGCTGTTTTCTGAGAAGTCTATCAGCTTGTGACTGAGACAGACACAGATACTTAGAGCCAACTATTGGACTGAGGTTGAAGACCCTTATGTTAGGAAAAGGATTGAAGGAGATGGGCTGGGATGGTGGGGTGGCAACTCCATTGGAAGAGCAACAATGTCAACTAACCTGAACCCCTAAGAACTCCCAGGTACTAAGCCATCAATCAAAGCTCTTATAAGTTCTGGCCTGAGGCCCCAGGCACATATAAAGCAGATGAATGTCTTGTCTGGCCTCAGTGGCAGATGGCATGCCTAGTCCTCTAGAGACTTGATGCCCTAGAGAAGGGAGATGGGGGAAGGGGAAGCACTCTCTTAGAGGCAAAGGATAGGGAGAATGTGGTGAAGGTCTCTGCTAAGGGGCAAAAGGAGGGAAGCAACATTTGGGGAAAAAATAACTTATTGCTTTTTGCAAGCTCGTCTCATGCATACCAAAAGCCCAGGTTTTTGTTTACATATCAATTTAGTTACTTATTTCATGTTCCCTGTTCATCTACCCAAGGATCCAGGAATAGGCTTCCTATGACCTTAGCCCCTTGACTCTTAGAAAAAGGACAGCAAACACATTTTTTTTTCATTTTTAACACTGCAATAAATATGCCTCCTAACCACAAATATTTAAAAGAACTAGCAATTTCTGTTGGTGGGGTTGCAAGCTAATACAACCACTCTGGAAATCTGTCTGGCGATACCTCAGAAAATTGGATATAGTACTACCTGAAGACCCAGCTATTCCACTGCTGGGCATATACCCCAGAGACACTTTAATACACAACAAAGATATATGCACCACAATGTTCATAGCGGCTATATTTATAATAGCCAGAAGCTGGAAGGAACCCAGATGTCCTTCAGAAGACGAATGGATACAAAAATTGTGGTACATATACACAATGGAATACTACTCAGCCACCAGAAACAATGACTTAACCAAATTCTTAAGAAAATGGCTGCATCTAGAGAATATCATCCTGAGTGAGATAACCCAGTCACAAAAGAACAGACATAATATGGAGTCACTGATAGTGGGATGCTAACTCCGGAGGCTTGCACTCCCCCAGAAACAACTCACAGACTGTATGAAGTCCAAGAAATAAAGAAAACAAAAAAATATACATATATTCACAAAACAAGAAGACTTTGACTATTTCCATGTTGCGTTTTGTTTTGCATGTACTTTACGCTTATTGCAACTAGTAGGTTTTCAATGCATACTGTCAAGCCCTTGAAAAAAATCAAGTACTGACTAAAAAATATATTCACATGGTAAAATAAATAAATAAATAAATAAATAAATAAATAAATAAAATAATAATAAAATAAAACCCTCAGGGAATTACATTTTATTCACAGTACCTGAGGGAAAAAAAAAAAAGAACTAGCAATTTCATAGTGTACACTTTGCCTTTCTCCATCCTTTGAAATGTTCAGTTCAGTTCTTCTCTGATCAGCTTTTGAGGATATATGGAGTTAACTGCCTACATTTTGTGAAGCCTAAACCCTAAAATCTCAGGAAATAATCTTATACAAAGTTGGACTGTTATAGTCTAGTTTTCATATTGAAATAAGAAACTACATGTTAAAACCAATGTTTAGAAAAATACTTAATAATAAATTGTTGCTGCTTTATCATAGTGACCACTTTTCTTCCTATACTACAGTTGAGTCTTTGCCTTTTATTTATTACTTTGGTGTTCCTGTCTCTCGGCCTCATTTCTATTATAGGACATTGACTTTTCTGGGATCAATTTCTTTTTGAAATTTTCTAAAGTCCTTTCAATATCTTTCATATGTATTATGTATGCATATATATGTGTATATATGTGCATCCAAGGAATTATCCTTGACACTTGTGCTTGGGGATCTGATTCCACAGAATAAGATCCGGCACTCTATGAGCTGGATTTCCATCGTTTTCTTTTTTTTCCAGTTTCAAGGAGATTGAGCAATTGTGTAATTATTTATTTAAAGACTGCCACTTTGCCTTTATACAATTTTTGTAGGCAGTTATTAGGCCTGTCTCATTTGTCATCCCATTGTTTCAAGCAAGTGAAAATAAGTAGAAACTATCTGAATTAAAGCAAGGGTGATAAAAATTTTCACTACATTTGTTGCATATCAATTTTGGCAACTCAATGATATTTTCTAAAGTTATGATGGAATTTATAAAACTTAGTTAATCTGATCATAACACATAATGACTTGGTCATTGACACTCCCCCCATCTCTGAACACAGAAGTCATGCCTTATCTTCTCCTTTAACCAGGTGTTGGCTGTTCTCTTAATTAGCTAGTCAGAGGTAATGGAAAACAATCTTTGTCCAGCACTGAGATAGGAGATGTTTCATAGATAATGACAATGCTAATGTCCAGACTGCAACCAGAATCTTTGGGCCCAGTGCACAAAATCATCCCCCAAGACCAAACAGCATTCTTTTAGTTTCTTATATAATTTTTATAAGTATGCAGACATCTTTATTTTCTGAAGCAGAATGAATTTTAATGTACCATTTGTCTACACCTACATATGCATATGTCATCTGCTGTCAAAATGTATGACATATGTTTAGTCTGATGATGGACGCTAAGGTTTTGTTGACAATGTCTCATCATCCAAATTTCAGAAAATATATGTTAAATACATAGTATATACTTGTGATGCTGTGAAGTCTAGACATTTTGACAAATATATGATAATATGTACCCACATTTCTGTTTTCTTTATTTTCAAACCCTTTGACATTCTACCTCTACCTCTGCCAAATACTTGACAACCACTGGTCTTGTTACTGTCTCTGTTGTTCTGTCTCTTGTATTATGTGTAGCTAGACATGATATACAAACTGTTTCCATTGAAGTGGTAACATGCACTTATCTTTCCTTAATGTCTTTTCATCATTCAGTGATGGTTCAGCAGCGCATTTCCTTTTAATACTAAAGAACATCCTATAGTCTATTCATTCACCTAAGGAAGTATGTTGGTATACCATGTTCAACACAAAGATGTTAATCTCACTGTTTTCAATTGTCCAGTTGTAAACCATGTATATTCTGTTGTATTGTAGTGCTCTCAACATGGTAAGATCATAGTTATTTAACACTTTTAACTTTACGATTTCAACATTCCTAACATGCCTGAGCCTACTTTCTGATGCTTGTGTTCTCTCTTCAGTCTCTTGTATTGTGGTTTGTATTGTCTCCTGGTGATTTTCTTTTTAATAAGTAGATGTGATATACTGGGTAAATAGACACTGTAATTAGACTGATAGTAATGCAATGCCTTTGATTATGTCTAAGTGGTGAGAAAAAATCTTGAGTTTCCATGACTCACTTCCAAATTCTAGTGAATGTTGGCTCTTGAAAATAAAGTATACACATGTTTTATTGCTTTTGAAACTTAAAAGTTTCAAGTTGCTAGAGAAAACTGGTTTGAACATTTTTGCCATTCAGATAGAGGCCTAATATCCAAGGTATACAAAGAACTCAAAAAGCTAGACACCAGAGAATCAATCAACCCTATTAAAAATTGGGGTACAGAGGTAAACAAAATGTTCTCAATTGTCGAATATGTAATGGCTGAGATCATCTAAGGAAGTGCTCCACATCCTTGGCCATCAGGGGAATGCAAATCAAAACAACCCTGAGATTCCACCTCACACCAGTCAGATTGGCCAAGATCCAAAACTCAGATGACAACAGATGCTGGCGAGGTTTCAGAGAAAGAGGAACACTTCTCCACTGTTGGTGGGGTTGTAAACTGATACAACCACCCTGGAAATCAGTCTGGCGATTCCTCAGAAAATTGGACATAGTACTACCTAAAGACCCAGCTATTCCACTTCTGGGCATATACCCCAGAGACACTCCAATATACAACAAAGATACATGCACCACAATGTTCATAGCAGCTCTATCTTTAATAGCCAGAAGCTGGATAGAACCCAGATGTCCTTCAGTAGATGAATGGATACAAAAATTGTGGTACATTTACACAATGGAGTACTACTCAGCCATCAGAAACAATGACTTAACCAAATTCTTAAGAAAATGGTTGCATCTAGAGAATATCATTCTGAGTGAGATAACCCAGTCACAAAAGAACAGACATAATATGCAGTCACTGATAGTGGGATGCTAACCCCAGAGGCTGGGACTGCCCCAGAAAAAACTCACAGACTGTGTGAAGTTCAAGAAAAAAGAAAAGAAAACAAAATAAAAAAAAAGGAAATGTCATGCTCAATCCTTATACATCAAAAAAAAGTTTACTAAATCTGGGTTACATCATGTTTTACTTGTACTTTTTTCTCATTGTAACTAGTAAGAGTATCAAACCTTCAAAAAAAGAAAAAAAAAAAAAAAAAAAAAAAGCCAAGCACTGACACAATTGTATTTGTATACACTTATCTAAAAATGTTTAAATTTTTTTTCTTTTATTTTTTTAAATAAAGTTAAAAAAAAAGAAAAGAAAAAACATTATGCTCAATCCTTACACAGCAAGAAAACTTGGACTAATTCTGGTTTACATCCTGTTTTACATGTACTCTATGCTCATTGTAACTAGTAAGACCTTAATGCAGAGTATCAAACCTTAAAAAAAAAAAAAAAAAAATAGCCAAACACTGACAAATTGTATTTGTTTACTTTTATGCAAAAATGCTTAAAATTTGTTCACTCACCTTTGTTTTTTAAAATAATGTTATTCAAAAAGTAAATAAAAATACAAAATAAATAAAAAAAAAAACATAATAAGATTAAAACGACACCCATCACATGAAGACAGCACATAGCAAACCAACCGAAAGAAAAAGAGTCCCAAGATCAGGCCCAAGAATCAGAAACATGTTCATTCACACACTTAGTAATCTCATAAAAATACTAAGCAGAAAGCTGTACCTGGGTGTACCCACGTACAGTACAGTTTTCTTGCTGCTTTAGTCTCAGTGAGTCCATGTGAGCATAGGTAGTTGATTAAGAGGGCCTTGCTCTCCTGCTGTGCTCCACCCCCCCCCCCCCCTCTGGCTCTTAGAGTCTTTCACTTTTTCCTCCAGGTCACCTGAGCCCTGAGGGGATGGTTTTAATGGACAAATCCAATTTAAAGCTGTGTTTCAAGGACATTCACTCCACACAAAGTCTGACTGTGGTTCTGTGTATCTTTCTCTAAGGATGACACAATAAAACACTGGTCTGTTTCCCTGGCCTGCTCAGCAAGTGTCAAGTTGGTATTTTAATTACTCCATTTCTTCCTTTCCTTCCTGTAATCTCTCCCATATACTTCTCCCCACTTTCCTTTACATTCATGGTCTCTTTTTCTATTAATTGTTATTTTAGGCATATCTGTATTTATATACATATGTTGCTAAATATAGCATTTCAGTCAATAGAATGCTCCCTATAAATCTGTTTTCAGGCAGACTATTCAGCACCTGAGTGGAAACTGATGTGCATATGGGCAAAGCTTCTTTCCTGTTCCCAGTTATAGTTAGTTAGCTGTAGTGTTTTGTATAGAGTTGTGAAATATGCAATTTGGCATATTTGTTGATATCTTTTTTTGTTCCTCTCATGTTTGATCAGTCATATTGATAAGACTTTGTAGGTTTAGGTTCTGATGTTACTAGTAGACACAATCTCACAACAAAGTCTCTGTTTCTGTGGCTCACACAACCTTTCTGCCTCTCCTTCCACAATGTTTCATGAGTCCTAAGTGTAGGAATGTTTCTTAGATGTGTTCATTGGGCTCCCCACATATATAATTTATAAAAATGTAAATTAATGGTTTATAGGTGTGGTTGATCTCATATGGGCAAGGTATAATTTTCTGGTACCTTACTCCTTTCAACACATTTCAACCTCAAAACTTTACTGCAAAAAATATTTATTATCATGAATTCTATTTTATAGGACAAGGTATTTAGTTGCAACATCAAATAATATCTGAAATGACATGAGAATATTAATCCAAGCTAGTTTTCCATCTGTACTTGACCCACAAGACATCTTCGATCACTGCTTCACCTATACCAACATCATAACTCTTTTTGATCCTTTTTAAAGTAATCTGATTTTTTTTTTTCTGAAAATTACTTATTCCAAAGAGGTTAAGTATTCTTTGGAAGAAAAATGAAAGAGGTGTCTCTTTCATCCGTAACAGGAACAAAGTTTGTTAGGATTGTTTAGGATGAATATAATAACAAAGCTTGGTCACTCCTGTGACCTGAGATAAAAAGCTTCCTTCTTGGAGAGAATCTCATTAAGATTAAGGATATTAAAAAGGAGGTGGTTGTCCACAGGTATTAATATGGAGATAAAACCATTGTATCCTCCAGGGAAGATTTTCAGCTCCAGAAGTAAACAATTCAATAGCTTCAGGAGGGTGCAGAAACTGACCCTGCTCTCCCCAAGCACATATAAAGAGCAAGAGATATGCTCAAACTAGCCAAGTTTCCTAGAAGAACATTGACTATTCTGCAATAAAGGTAGCAGTCACTCATGTCTTGATAGCTCTCCCAGCTCTTCACAGAATGGAAGAGCTTTCTCAGTGGGGTTTTCCATCCTACATTGACTTTATCTGGGTAGTGCCTCTAAGTCCAGATGCCTGACCTAACCTCGAGGACAACTCTGCACTGAGCTTCCTCCAAGTGCTCCATAATTCAACATGTAAGTCCCACTCAGCCCTGCTGTTGTATGATAATTAAGAACTATATCATAGGGCTGGAAAGATGGCTCAGCAGTTAAATGCTAGGCTCACAACCAAAAATATAAAACTATATCATAACCAATCACCCATCCTGCCTGTAAACCCCCACACCTTTGCACCCTTGGAGCAATGAAGTGAAGCTGTTTTTCTGACCCTCAGAAAGTTCTTTTGTCACATTCAAAACCAACTGAACCTCCTGGTTCCTTCTGTCTACTCTGTCCATGTGAACCAGTGGCCAACTTCCCCTGGGGAGAGACCCACAGAAGAAGAGACAAGCTGGACTGTCTTGAAGAGGCATCAGACAAAATAAACACTCCTGAAAAGATACTATCGGACTGGTTGTGGGGCCTCCAAGTTGTGTAGTGTGTTCCAGTTCAAGCTTTCATGATCTTTCACTGATATGGCTTTGAGTCATTTATGGTGCTCAAATTCCTGACCCATATTACTGTAAGTAATCACAGCAACATACATGGGTTCAGAAAATTGGACTGTGTTGGTATCCATAATTTAGTCTTCACTGGTTCTCTCTTTGGGGTAAATAGGTATTTGTTCATGTCTCCTTAGGCACAGTGTCACAGAAGTTACATAGGTAGTATATGAGAGATGTTCTAGATCTTTTGAAGGGCTTCCCTTTTCTACCTGTTGTATATGTAATTTAAATATGCCATCATTTTTTGAATCTTAGTGTGAAATTGAAATTGACATGTAGAAAAGAAGAAGAAAAGATACCGAAAGAAGGTGTGATTCTGAGCTCACCAGTGAGCTACTGAAATTAACTAATCCTTTAACCAGAATCGTGAAATTTAGTGAAAAGGGTTTTGGCAGTTGCTCTTGCAACTAACTAACCTGATTCCAAAATACAAAGAGATGGATAAGGTGAAAGCAGTTTTCATAATGTTATATTCTCACAAATGTTAAATAAGAAAGGAAGTTATCACTAAAAATAACAAAATCTCTGGATATTTGAAGAAATATTTTGAGGAAAATAAAAATATGTAAATACCATTATGTAGTGATCAATAAGAAAGTACTGAAGTCAACTTTTCAAGATTTTGGTCCTAATATTATAAATGCTATTATCCTACACACATCACATAGTTTTGCTCCAAGTGTCTATTTCATCATGAATAAATTAGCTAGTAGAAAATACCTTAGGATTACTATGAGGAATAATGAGATAATAAAATACACATGATGCTCTAAGCAGACTCCTGAGACATTAAGAACTACATGTATAAATTTTCATTTTTTTGTCCAAGTGAGGAGATATATCCCTTTACTCCCAGAACTCAGTTGACAGAGTCAGACAAATCTCTGTGATTCCAAGGGCAGCCTGGTCATATAATAAGACACTCTCAATTTTCTTTTGAAATTATCACATCATCCAACATGTTTTCCTCAAATAATCAAGCTTATACAAGGAAAATTCTATGGGGACAAAATTAGTTTCAATCATTATACCATTTTAGGCATACATAGCCTAATTCTGTATATATGTAATCCTAAAAGAAATAAATTATATTTATATTAAATCATATACTCTGAGAATAATTATAGGTTTGTTGTTTTTTTTAATTTTACTTACACTGCTGATTTTTCATTCTTTTATAAAGAATAAGAGCGCAAATATTTATATGTTAATCTTGAAAATAGGATTTGTGTCAAACTGTTTTCAATCATACCAGGTATGCAAAAATTTCATTTTACCGATTCTTGAAAATTAATATATTATCCACACCCATCGTAATATATCAGCACAATGTTCTGTTCTTTAGTAATGTATGATGATATGGATGAGTATTAAATATTAAAATAAAT
The DNA here is from genome assembly GCF_963924665.1 of Micromys minutus. Classification (NCBI taxonomy): domain Eukaryota; kingdom Metazoa; phylum Chordata; class Mammalia; order Rodentia; family Muridae; genus Micromys; species Micromys minutus. Next base: position 23,349,968 of record NC_137974.1, on the reverse strand, counting down.
ATTAAAATAAATTTACCATCTCTTAATATATTAATTGAATCCCCTATTTTGTAACAAGGATATAAACTATTTTCAGAGATTTTTGTTTATTTCCCAATTATTCCTTATGATAGCCTTTCCTTACTTTATTCAAAATAATGCCTCTTTGGGGAGCAATGCTATGGGGAATGAGATTGATCACCCATCACAGTTGCTGATGTGCTGTTTAACCAAGCCAGTGAACCATACACTGTCATCACAGAGGGTATCAAATCAACAGTGTGTGCCAGGAAGCCAGCACTCCTGTGCACCTAGTAATAATCAAAAAAATTATATCATTAGACAGTCTATGAAACTGCTAAGAAAATTTCAGGGCAAAAATGTTTTGTGTGATTTGGGGCAAACCTTGTGTAGAAGAAAGTTGCAAATGAGACTGCTGAATACTCTGATTTATAACCATATATATGAATAGGACTTAAGCTATGCTAGGCTTAGAAGAGTTTTTAGGATCTAACTTCATGATAATATTTTGAAAAGATTCATGATTTTCAACGGTGTTGCCTTTCAAATTGCTTCCTGATGCATGGCAATTTATTGAGCTATATTTCTTACCTTATTATAAAATTCTTCTTTGATTTGTATCATGCTTTTTAAATTTATGATTTTGAGAAACTATATAGGAATGATAAATGATGATACTTACGTTACTCAGTTATTGTTTAGCATCTCACTAAGACTGACAGATTTTGAAAGAGGATTTTTGTATTGTTTTGCTCTTTCTCTCTTTTCTTTGGTGGTCATATCTTACATAAGATTTGCATCCTTGCTATATAGGCTACATTATACTATTTTTAATCCATTAAAATATAAAATTTAACTATTTTTTCAAATATATTTATTTTAGTTTTTGTAAAATCTTTATTTTATAAAATCAACTTCTCCTATTCTCAAAGAACTGGTCATTTATCCCATTTAATGCACATAAAAATTAGGAGAATGATTTTTATATACACTACATTTTTCTTAACAAAAAGTACAGCCTCTACATGACAGAGAAGTCTCTATCAAAACCAAAATTCTATACAATAAAGGGGTTTTTAACTACTTATTTTTCAGAATGATCC